>NC_031768.1:70330786-70671179 GCF_001522545.3 Parus major | reverse complement strand
GCGGGGAAGGCTCTGGCCCCCGGGACTGGGAATCGCGGGCCAGGTTTTAGGGGGAGGGAAAGGCGCCGAGCAGGCCCGACAGTCTCCTCCGCTACTGAGCGCTGCCGAGGGGAGGGGATGAGGGGAGGCGGGCAAGGGCGCTGTGAAAGCCTGAAACCGAAGCAGGGCCCTGCTGCCTGGGGGTGCCGTGTCTGTCTGCGCTCCCGTCTTTTAATTGGCATCATGTGGGGGAGCGGGCGGGGTGGTGACAGCTGCGACAGGCGGGACGCATCCCGGCGGAGCGCTCAGCCCCGCGCAGCCCCGCACCGCAGCCTCGCCGACGGGCGGGAGGCAGAGAGGGAGGCGCCGGGGCACGGTGGTGCCGGGATTCCCTCGCCCCATCGCTGGGCTGACCTCCCGGCGGCTTCTCAGCCACGAAGGGCTCCGTATCCCTCGCCCCTCTGCTCTCCGCGGCAGCCCGGGCAGAGGATCCCCCACCGCTCCTCCTGCGCTCCCCTTCCCCTGGAAGCCGTACAGAGAGGTGGCAGGCAGTGATTCTTGTTCACCGTCTTCGTTGTCACAGATGGTCTGTTGCAGTGCTAAGGGAAAGCTAAACTGCTCCAATCCATTGATACAAAAAAAGCCAACGTGTAGCCTGAGACAAAAGCGGGCAAAGGGTAAACCAGCAACAACATGAAACTGTGCAGTAGCAGAGGTGTTCATCGCCTAAAAGCCAAGGAAAATGCTTCTGTAGGTCTGCTCTTCACCAGAGCTAAGATAGATGAAAATTAAACTTTCACTTTCGTGAACAACACGTCTCTCATCTTTGAGTGTGTCGGGAGAGCAGGACCAGCATTTATTAGGACAGGCTGGTCCTGCACCATTCAGCATGATCTGAGTTGGATCGTGTAGAAGAAGGTATGTGAAGGGCTGATTAGGACGTGTAAGGAATAAATAGCTTCCCTGAAACTTTCTTCCTATCCTTGTGAAGCAATGGGTCTTTGCACTGAAATGGTTTCATTAAAGAAAATGCTCAGTGAGAAGAAATCCAGCACCCCATGTACAAAGTTATTTCCTCTGCTTCTCTTCCCTTCCATATTTTTAGCTATAAATAGGGCCCTAGCTTTCAAAGTTTGGAGCTGTCCTGATTTTCATTTGATACAGCCTCATTTTGAAGAGGATTATCTATTTTAATATCTAGTTCAGGTCCTAAGTAGTATCTGTATATTATAGAAACTATACAGTGAAAATATGCACAGAACTATGGGACAAATGCAATCCTTGAACTGACAAGACTTTGGTAAGACTGTACGCTTGGCCCCAGATAATCTCTTGAAGGATTTAATATGGCACATAAAACTTGCTGTGAGTAGGCTTTTAAGTGTTTCAAATGAAGAGGTCTCTATCTGATCTTAAATATGTGAATGCTTTTTGCCAAGTACCTTAAATTAATTTTCTGCACTTAGGATAGGACATGACAGTGCCGTTTTTGTTCTTTTCATGCACTAAGCAGCATGCATCCAAATATTTGAAATGATGACAGCAATTAAAGACTACATTTGGATTGATATGAAAAATGCCAGACTCACTAACTTAGCTATAGTAGTGTCTAATACACACTTAACAAAAGATTTAACCTCAGTTAAAATTGCTTGGTAACATGTATCAAGTAATATGATATTTTGGTAAAAGCTTTAGAGAGAAAGCCTTACTAAGAAATCTGAAAGTATTGCATGTCCAGATATAATGGGAATTTTTAAATTGTTTCAATGGATCAATTGTATCTGAGATACTACATATACCAGATAAACGGCATGCTGCCACTTTATATTACCTAAATAATTACATAATTGCAAATATTTCCTCCCAGTACTTTTTATTTGTGCAAATGTAGACAATAATTTAAAATGCCCAGGCCTTAAAAAAGGGTTATCAAAACAATTATACTGTGGTGTTTGTAGTGCTGAATAATATATAAGGTAATGATCAATACTCCCTTACAGCGAATATTTTTCATCTTTACATTAGCTTGGCTATAAATTCTCCCTACTGGCTTCAGCTTGTGTTATGTTAGATCTATGTGATTCATGCCTGCTATTGATTAGTGCACAACTATTTTGTGTGAGATGCCAAATTAATTGTTATAAAAAGCCACGAAAGTGCTTTTTTATTGGCCCTGCGAGGCTCAACACACACTATACTGTTATTTCATTATTTCATGTGCATATAATTTCCAATAAGCTTTAAAAAATTATGCAGTGTGCTTAGATATGAAAATTCACATAATATACTGAGAAAGCTACTTTGTGCAGGACACACTTTATTTTGTGTCTCAGAAAGTAGTGAAACACAGCAGCAGGCTTCTGAATGTTGCTGGATAACTTCCTGTGAGACCATTACAGCCTTAGATGAGCACTCCCAAATAGGAAAAAAATTCCATTTTTTTAACACAAGATTCCTAGGCTTATGCCAGGTTTGGCTAGCAGCATCCTCATTGAAGAGGTAAGAAATTTGCAGGGAAGGCTGTCAGAAAATCCCCAAACCCTCAGAACCGGATAAGCCAATACTTGCTACAGATACTTGTTGTACTGTACACATGGATGCTGAACCTCAGAGATTTGCAGAAGCAGTGCTTCTCTGCAAAGTGTTCTTATTTCTAAGAGAAAAAATGTCTGTGTAAGCTTGCTGTGATGTACATGAGAAAACTTAATCATGTACACACTATTACACTTAGGTGTAGGATGTTTTAATATCTGAATTTTAGATGAGTAAATAATAACACATCAGAGAGAATGGTTACTATCTAAACAGAAATGCATGGCACTGGACTATACTAAGGATTTTCATTTCTCAAGCCTCTGGAAGATCATACTGTGAGTAAATCTTTCACTGTATTCTTGATTTATTGATGTCTGAAAGGAGATCTTTTGGTTCCATGTGTAACTTTGCCTTATTTCACAATTCTGATTAAAATGTATTTTTTCAGAATTAATTTTTCAAGACAAGTTTCCTCATTCTTGATAATTTTGGCAATCTAAAAACTTTTTTTTTTTTCTCTGAATGTATTATCTGTTGTGCAAAATCAGTATAACTGAGCTTAAGAAATGTGTTTAGGAATGATGAGAAAAATTGAGGGCAATCTTTTAATTTGATACATTAATGCTGTCTGAAATGCATCATTCTAACAAAGATCCAAAGTATTTGAAGTGTTGTACATTAATTTTGTCATCATCTTCTTCAAACAACTCGCAAAATGGGAGAAAAGACTTGAAAATTGTTGCTTCACACTGAGGGATAAGTCATATCTGGAAAAAAAACCAACCTTTCAATGGAAACAATATGTACATTGTTTGTTTTTTCCTTCATTTCATAGGTATACTGGAATTTATCAGTATAGCAGTGGGCTTGGTCAGCATCCGAGGAGTCGACAGTGGACTTTATCTTGGAATGAATGAGAAAGGGGAACTGTATGGCTCGGTGAGTTCCTGCTGGCCTTGGGCAGTTATGATCCTTACATTCTGTGGGGGAAACACTTGCTAGCTCTGACAAGCTCCCAATGCACTGTGTGTGTGTGCTGTATGAGCTCTGAATATCTTGCAATCTAATTCAAGACAGGACCCTGTGGGTGACATAATGAATGTGGGAGAGGGAAAAGGTGACAAAATCAGGAATGAGTAATAATGCAGATGAATGGCAATTTAGAAACAAACAATAGAGACTGATGGCCAGAGCTGGTCACTGAAGACTAAAGGATGTACTATAAGATTTGTAAATGTCTCCTCTCAGTAGAAACCTAAATCGAGACGAATTGGATTCCTTTGTGTGTAGGCAGAGAGCTTTCTAAGAATTGACAAAATAAGGTAGAGGGGGAGGGAAAGGGTGGCATATGTGGATGAGAGAATGAGAAACAGGAGTGTGACAGAAGTTATAAAAAGTATAGGAATCAGGGCAAGAGGCTTGGTGGTCTTGTCCTGAAAGTTTCACTGGTGCTCCCTGAGGGATGGCAGCAGGAGTGAGTAACGGGTGTGAGGGAGGAGTAAAACTTGGTATTTCAGATGTGGGAGTTTGCCAGCCTACCTGCAGCTGATGGGTGACTGTTCTTGGCAACATGGGCTGTCTTCCAGCAGAGCAGAGAGAGAGAGAGTGTGTGTGTGTGCATGTGTCTGTATGATGTGGCTCTTACCTGGAGGATTTGAGGCATCTGATGTACAACGGGCTTCATACTCTGCATAGATCGTGGGCAGGCTCATCTGAAATTTAGCAGATGACTCCCCAGATGGTAGAAGGCAACCTTTTCTAGCAGTAAAGTGTCAACCTCCAAAGCTTACAATGACTAGAGAAGCCGTTGTATTTGAGGATGAGGATAGCAGGATTGAAGGGTAAGAGAATATCTGAAGCAAAGTGAAGCTGTGTATTCATAGGGGTTCATTAGAAGCAGGGGAGAAGGTTACAATGGTCCATTGATAGTGTAAATGTTGCAAAAAAATGCTGAAAAAAAAGTTAAAGTGATAGAGAAGGGCTTTGACTATAGTTGAAGTTACCTGTGTCACAGGGAGTAGCAGTAACAGGGAAAAGGGTGGGGCTGGCAGTGAGAGTAGAAGAAAACATGAGACGATGGTGGTGAGTGGGCAGGTGAAAACAGAAGGGGTAAGTGGGAAGTCCACCTTCCATGTATATTATCCATGTAGGAGTGTGAGCAAGTGAAACCAGGAAAGTCCAGCAGAAGTGTTTCCATAAGGGTGTCCAGGTTCACTGATCTCTCCCTAGTAAAATTTTGTGTGAGAGAGATGAAGAGGATTATCTTCTGAGCAAAAAGCAAGCTAGGTGAGGAAGGTGGAAGATACAATAGACAGTGTATGTGGGAGGCAGAGAAAGAGGTGGTAAAGTGATGGGCAAGGCTGGGATGAAGGATGAGTGGACATGGGGGAAGGGGAGAGGCAGAGATGGTGGGAGCCAGTGAGCGGGAAAGGCCAAGGAAAAGGGATTTAGCATGAATGTCCATAGGGAGAAGATAAAGTTTGGAAGGATGGAGAGGGAGTGAGAAAAGAAATGGATACAATGACAGATGTAAACCAGTTGCCTGTGAGGAGTAAGACGTAATAAGTCACAATCCTTGTGTAGCCTGATGAGTGTGATAAAGAACTAGCAAAGTACATGAGTACATCGGGTTCAGTTAGGCAGCAAAGAGGCAGAACAACAACAGTAATGTGAATCAATAATGTTGATAATCATCAGTAAGAGTAATTGTCTAAACATATAAACATAGTGAATCAGTTACTCTGCATTTCAGATATTCTGAGACAGGAAATGTGGTTATTGATAGAGCTTAAATGCATAGACTTGGGAAAGCAAATGTTACATCACTTTCCTGTGCAATTTATATTTTGTATTTGCAATATGTTTGACTGTCAGAGTGAATTACTCAAGACATTCTTTGCTGAAGAAATATGCACAAGAAATTCTTTGCAAATTAGTAAGCTCACTGCATTTATAAAATAGTTGTTCCATGAACGGCAGTTCTAAAGGAGCCTGCTTTCCTAAGGAGTTGTGTCTCACAGTACAAGACATGGCTCTCTTTGACATCTTGTCCCAGCAGAAGCACAAATTCCTTAGCCTTTTGTGTTTCTTGTATGGAGAAAGAGACAGTGTTAGCTGTCCATGCTCACCAGACTGTCAGTTTGCAGGGATTACATAGCTCACCACTCCTGAGACATGCAAATGATTTCTCTTCTTTAGCCTGCCTCTGATTAGTTGCAAACCTGATAGGAACTTAATTTTCTTAGAGACCTTTGCCTCCTGATTGAAACAGGTTGACAAGCTAAGGAAGGAGAGACAAGCAGGCAAATGGATGTACAGTAAAATTGGATTACCCCTTTTTCCTAAGAAATTACACTAAAAATATGAAGCCATTCATAATGGAGAACTGGCAATCTCTGAGGCTGGAATGCAAAGTTCAGGTTAAAATCTGATGGATGATATGGCTTATTGTCAGCCTCCAGAGATGGGACATACTAAAGAGTGATGGTAATTGAATTACATTACTTCCAATGAAATATAACCTCTAATGGCTACTCAGTGTGATGATGCTTTAAAGCCTTGTCAACACTAGCAATCCTAGTGCCTATATTTCAGCAACTGTCAGCTCTCTTAGAAACACTGAGATAAGCAGGCCTCAGAGCAGATTTTTTGTGTAGAATTGGCTGGACATTTTTAAGTGACAGTGTTTTGCTTTTGGTTTTGGTCAAAAAGTGCAGTTAATTGAAAATTAAGTTCTCTGATGGGAATAAATGTTGCATCTTGAACCAGAAACAAGGCACAATCCAGCACAGAATGATCTCTCTAGCAAAGCAGAAGACCAGGTTAAACGAGATTAGTTTTGAGACTGATACGTGGTAGACTGTGAAAAACTTAAATCTTTAGCTGAACAGTTCTGTAGCACCAGTAAAACTGTCCTTGTGTTGCTGTGCTGTGAGGTCTATCCCTCTGTCTTGGTTTCTTCCCTTAGGGCTATGGATAGCATCAGCTTTGTCATGGAGCCGGCACACTTATGAAATAGTGGCTGTGTTTTCTAGGGTGGGAAGCCCACACACAACCGAGTAGCAGCCTAAGAAATTCTTGGTCTTGCTCTACATCAGCATTGTGGATCTAAGCAGGTGCTTAGATTCACAGCTTGTGAGGCATCCAGTACTTGACACTGTTGGAGTAGATGCCCTGTGTCTGACACTATCATATTTATATTCTAAATACTGCATGAAAAATACATTAGGCATGAACCACATCAGTGACCTAAGAGACTTCTATCCCTCTATATTTGTGTTTGAAACATTTGACACATTTCCCAGCATAATTGTGGTGCCACTGGAGATGGGACATATGGCAAAGCAGAGCAGCCAGGGTGGGTGACTGCTGCCAGTTCTCATGAAAGACAACAGCAAAGGCAGTTTCAGCATATCTTGATCCAGATACATTCCTCTTGGCCTTCTCAAAGTACTGCTTTCCTCCTGGATTAGCTGCCTGACAAACTCTTCCCACCTCCCCACTCTCACAGGGGGCAGTTCCTGCTGTATTTTCTGGTCAGAAGAGCACAGTGCCTCTTATGCTGCTTTCAGGCAGATGTGTAACATAACGTGGTTGTTCTCAAATTCCTCATCATGCCATGGATTTAGCCAAGTAAAGCTCAAAATACAGGCATGTGGTTCTGCAGAGAAACCAGTGGTAGCTACCGAACAATGACACGGAGACTGTTTAGTGACAGCAGCTTTTCCTCCTGTCTCACCTGTCCCTGCTTTCCCTTTACCTTGCCTTTCCCTGGCAGCCTGCAGCCATGACTCATCACGTTTCACAGCAGCTACTGTGCTTGCCACTGGAAAGGAGGAAAAATGCAAACTACAAATAGGACTCCAAGGGTATTAGGACATGAAGACCTTTTCCTTCCCAAGTGCCAAACAGCTCTTGCCAACATGTCTGGCAAGAACATCAGCAAATGTGTCTTAGCTGTGCCCATCAGGGCCATCCATGGAGGTCTTTCTGATGAGTACCACAACCTTTATGCTTTTGTAGGCTGCCCCACTGTCATGCTGCCCTTGGGAATATTTACAGCTGCCACCCACGTGGCAGGCCTTGATGTGTCCCCACACCATGGGGTGCCCATCATTCCCACTGCAGGCTGTCCTCTAAGGGAGTTCTGTGCTACCTCAAGCACAGACCAAGCAGGAACATGGGATACCCTTGCCTCAGCTGCCCTGCTTGTCCCAGCTTTTTTCTGCAGTAGAGAGCTGTGCTGTATCTGACTGCTGGCATCCCCACGTCACTGATCTCCCACAGACATGCACCTTCTTTTTTCTTCTTCTCAGACTGAATATAAAGAAAAATTTTTATAGTGGTGGGTGTGGTGAGGCACAGGAACAGGTTGCCAAGAGACACTGTAGATTCCCCATTGCTAAAAACATTCAAAGTCAGGTTGGACTGAGCTCTGAGCAGCCTGTTGTAGTTGAAGATGCACATTGCAGGGAGCCTGGGCTAAATGAGATTTAGAGGTCCTTTTCAACCCAAACCATTCTGTAAAATGCTGGTGCCTCCATGTGTCCTTGGCAAGTGGCAAAAGACAGCTCAGGTTGGGTGCTCAGGAGGAATTGGTAACTACCAATCTAATTGGTAGTTAGAAAGTCTGGAGCAGCTACCAGGAAAGCTGTGCAGGTGGGGAGAGGAAGACAGGAGTGGAACTGGTGGAGTTGTTGAGGCAGGGGGCAAGAGTGCTTGGAAGAGAGCTCAGGGGAGCATACAGACAGAAGCTTCATTTACTCACAGAGAAGCTGGGACAGAGCTGAAGAACCCAGATCAGGAGCCAGGGAGGGAGCTCCACGCCTCTGGGTTGCAGACTTACAGGGTATGTGCTGCAAGGTGAGATGTAGGAAAGCTTTTAGCAGGGTCATAGATTGCTGTCCTTCAAAAAGTGAACTGAAAGATTAATCTGGGAGACTAAACTCACCTTTTGCTCCTAAAACACCGGGGAGAGGGTGGAGGAGGAGGAGGAGGAGAGAGAGAGAGAGTGAGAGAGAGAGCAGTGTCCTTGAAGGAACATGTTTTCCCAGTAAGTGTGCAGGGAGTGACGATATGCCTCCTTATTGTCCCAGCAGGGCTGCACCTGCAGTGCTTTATGCTTTTGTTTGGGTCCCCACAGTCCTGTAAGGGCTATGAAGCTACAAAGACAGGTGAACAGAAATTTTTATGACAAAAAAGGGACAATTTGTCATAGTTTACTGAAAATTGATGTAGGCAAGGATTTCTTTGGCTGCATTCTAAAAATATCTTTTATATTCCTGTGCAAATAAAGGAAGGGAATTGTCCAGCCCTTCAAATGGTAGGTCAAGGTGCACGGAAACAACATGAAGAAAAAAGCAGGTTGAAAGTGCATGTTGGTAACAGCATTTGGGCCAAGTATATAATTACTGCAGGTATCTAAGAACGGGATAAATAAATAAATTACCCTCCAGTACCACAACACTTTCCTTGTAAACACCTCTGATCTAAAACCATTCCATATGTTTCAGATTGATTTTCTCTTTTTTTTTTAAAATAACAATCTGGATTATCTGTTCTCAGTATCCAGGTACCACGGTTGAGGTGAGCCTGGAAACAGGCTCAATTTCACTGCACAACAGGCACAGTTTCAGTGCACAAGTTTTTGGAAGGAGAATTAAAAGCAATTTCCTTGAGTGAAGGCAGAGACCTCTAGGCTGAGAGTGGTCAAATCCCAGGAGGGATAATGGCTGCAGTGCCTGGTTTAACACCCTTCTGCTGGTGTTATTATTATTGTTTACAATAATAAAGTGCCTTCTGGTAAATGGTATAAATGAAGAGACAGAGGGCGATTCCTGTGGCAGCTGACTTGCAAGGAGTGGTCAGGCATTTTGCTCAGGAAAACCTGTCACTCTTGTGATCAAAACCCCGATGGTGTCTTTTACTGGCAGTGACTCCTGTCTCCCTGGGTAAATCTGCTTTAAACAGGAGACTACAAGAAGCAGGCCTGTGGTTAATTTGATGGGCAAACTCTGAAGTGATCCAGTTCAAAAAGGTGATTATGGCTTTGCATGTGGAGGAAACTTGAAACTTTGTCAGAGATGCAGAAGTCCTGTGGAAATTGTATCCCAGCAAGGGTGAAAATGCGTGTAAGCATTTGAAGATTGTGAGTGCTTGGCAGAGGGTCTGCAGAGAACGGGAAAGAAGGGCAGGTTGCAGAAAAGATTGCTTCTTAGAGACGTAGAAGCATGGGGATAAAATGGAAATTGGTGCAATAAAGCTGTTTTGAGCCCTGAAATGTGTACTAAAGCTTTTAAAAGGTGAAAAGTTTTTAGCTACATACCTGGAAATGGAACCGAAGTCTTTACCAACACTTGTATTCAGGCAGGAGTGTAAATGCAATACAGTCTGAATGTGGATGCTAACTGGGCTAGCCCTGTTTCTGATAAACTCTTTTGGGTGGTAACATGGGTCTAGGGAGCTCCCTGTAGTGGGATGAACAAAGGGAGTAGGGGCAGCCAATACTGCTGTTGAAAGAAGTGGCTGTTTTCCCTCCAGCCATCCATCCTCTCCCTTTTGCTGGCACAAAGTGTTTCTTTGCTGCCTAGGGGATTGAAGCAGGAAACTGGGAAATAAATCTGACCAAGAAAAAGGGCTTCAGCCTCAGTGGTTCCCTCCCAAGTCACTGGAAGGTGCAGCACAGAGGTGGGAGCAAGCCTTGGGTGAGGAAGTGTTTGCTTTGCTCTGAGGCAATGCAGGTGTTTTCCAGCCTTGAGTGTGTGTGTACCTCAGGCTGTGTGATTTGTGTTTGGCTGGAGGGCTATCAGTCTGGCTTGGGATGTGCTTGGGAAGCTAGGAACATCCTTCTAAATGAAAGAGTAGAGGAGGACCTGAAAGTACATGTATGATGAGTTTACTGAAGCAGGATAAATAGTTTCAGGCAAGCATAGTATTTTATTTTTGTTAGGAATATCTTTTTCTATCAATGGAAAATTGTGCTAATCTTCAGGGCTGTGTTAGGTATGACCCACAGAAGAGAGTGTTTGTTACAGTGGGTAGAATAAGTGTTAGTAGAAGGCTTGTATGATAGATGGTGAAAACTCTGAAGAGAAGACAGCAGTGGGGAATGCTGAAAGGTATTAGACTGGAGTGAAGCTATTAGTGGAATTTTTATGGATTGGTCCCTGGACTGATTTTATTCCCTGGTTTTATTAGAGACATTAAACATCTCATCATAAAAAGGTGTGTTACTGAATTTTTTTGCAAAGCTGGGAAGTATTTCCAGCACAGGAGGCAACCTCACAGAAAGGCCTAAGGGTGACCTAAAGGGCCTAAAATGTTTACATGCGAGGCTCAGGGAGAGCTTTGTCAGTGCCACTCCACACAACACCAGGAAGATTCAGTCTAAATGCAAAATACAGGTGGTCACTGTGTTAAAGAAGATGAATTGGAACCAAAAGAGGAGCAGAAAGGGCATCCTGGGATGATCAGAGGGCTGAAAAGACTATCAAATGATAAACTCTGAAGATCTTGACTTAGCTTGCTGAACGTAAACTGAGAGGGTATGCTTTTGCTCTCTGTAAATACTTTGAGGTGTAGCACCACAGAGGAAAATAAAGTCCTCAAAATAGAGTACAAGAATGAGTTGGTTTGAATGGGTCACAGGAAAGCTTAGGCTGCCTAATGAGGAAGATTCAGGCTGTGAGGAAATGGGATTTTGAGCTGTCCAGAGGGATTTTTGCAGGGAGTTGTAGATGAGATAAAAATGCTTTCTCTGCACCGTTTTACACTAGTAAACAGCTTTGTGACTGTTCCTTTGTGGAGGGTATAGATCTAAGAAAAGTCCATATACTTGAGTTACCTCATCTACTTCACCCTTGCAGATAACCCCCTTAGGATTTGGATGGGCGGTTTTGCTAAAAGCTTGGTACTGTTAAATGGTGTTCCCCACAAGTACCAGCATGGGGAATGAGGCAGAAACTGCAACCAGCCCAGCAAGGTATGAAAGACTGTTGGAAAAAAGGTCCTTTGAGATGTGGGTACTGGTGTAGGAAAAATTGATAGGTCAGTACACTTGACACAGATAATATGGGAGAAAGCTTTGTGAGAAATTGCAACTATTGTGGTTGTTTTCAAACTATGGCTTCAGTCTTTTTTAAATCAGAATTTCGTAGACTACAACACTGTCACCAAAAAGGAACACTTGCTAATACTGTTCTGTGAGATAGATACCACACTTTTCCTCAAGTCTATGGTCTTTCTCAGAGGGCTTAATTTCAAATGCTAACTAGGTCTGAAGATAATTTTTTATGGGAGAAAACCCTCAGTGATTTTGCCTTGGTCTGCAATTCTATGTTGATCTTGGATTCTCACTACATGCCTGGGACAGGAAAGTATGAGTAACTTCTATATAAATTATGTGTGTGTATGTTTGTGTATATATATATATATATATGTGTATATATATATATACACATGTATATATATACACACATACATACACACACACATATATATATGTTTATGTGTGTGTGTATATAAAGCTAAACTTTGTTAAAGTAAGATCCTACTCAAACCTTAGTTTAATGATTTGTTTCCCCTAACTAAAGGTGTCTGAAATTTTGCGTTCTCATGAAAACTGGAGACTAGAGGTGCTGCTTGAGGAGGCAGCCAATGTGACTCTGCAGGAAGCCCCTTCCAGAAAGGGCAGCTCTAGAAGAACTTCTTCCAGAAAGGTTTTGCTTTCTTCTATGCTCCAACACTGGTTCTCATCTGACCTGTCAGGAGATCAGTTTAGGGATATAAAGCCGCAGAAAAATGTTTAGCTTCCTGAACTGGCTTGCTGCCTGTTTGGGCAAGCACTAGGGCTCAGTGGGAGAATCAGGTGCAGTGTGGGATGGTTGAAGGGTTAAGCACTCTGCTTTCAAAAGCAGAGTTGTTAAAGTGGCCTAACTGCATTGCAAACCCAAATCATACCCAGCAAGCAAGATTGGGACATCTTCAGATTCTTTTCTTTGCAGTTGTGTAGCTCCCCATTGCTGCAACCCCAAGCGTTTCTGGAGCTGGCTGTGTAATGATACAGAGGTGTGAAAAGGTTCAGTGTCTTTGGTTAATCTGAGAATACTGTGTTGAAGTGACATGCTAAAAGCATCAACAGCAGTGACATACTGAGATATGCTTGGGGATTATTCGCTGCACCAGATAAAGATCTGATATGCTCCGTTTCTGATTCAGGTGCCAGTGGGATGTGAGCGTGGCACTCTCTCCCACTTTGCCATTCATCATTTTCAAAGACCAAGCCCTGTGGGGACTTCATTAGAGATTTTGACTTGGTTGAGATTTGCTTTGCAGTTTGAATGTGCTTAGGCTGATTTGGTGATGTGCAGTAATGTCGTTCATTTGTGTCACATTCAAAAAGCTTAAAAAATAAAGCTTGTTATAGTGCAAATCCATATTTTCCCCTTCTATGAAGCCCTTTTGTTTCTTTTTCATTCCTTTTATACTGGCAGATATCTGCAGCTACCTTTGATTTGAAGATAAGATTTTATATTTGTGTTCTACAGGCTGCTGCTGAGGTAAAACTTGTGTTCTAGCGTGGATGCTGCATACTTTTGAGGTCTGGCCCAGGCTGTGCATCTTTAATCTGCTAAACTTTGCTCTTCAAATTTAACACAATTATAGAGGCAATTGTGACTCAAGAGAAATTTTGACTTGATTCTATTATGGTTGAAATACCATTTCCTTCAATGGAATCAGGATTGGACCTGCTCCTGTAAAACCACCAATTTGTTTTATGGTTGTGTCAGCAGATCCAAATCAAGATAAGAGCTGGATTGTATTCATCATTTTAAAATCCTGAATCTAGACAGGGTTCCTGCCTATGAGAGTCTGCAATCTAGAGGCAATCTTTTAATGTGTAATCTTAATTTTTCATAACAAGGGGGATTTTGTCCCGCTGATGCCTTTGTTAGGGCATCATATAGTGTATAATCTGAACTCAGAACAGGAAAGTTATTGGAGGAGACTTCAGCAAAATCTTTTGATTCATTTTAGAATATATAAATGTTGTAAAGTTTAAACCAAATAGAAATATATATTTTTTTAAATTTATTTTTACTTTAAAAATCTGTTTTCTTTGGAAGATCCATGTTTGCGGGTACCTGAGAGACTAAATACTTGGTCTTTGAGCTCTTTAGTCACTAGTTATGTTGAAGTTGTTCCTATATATATTTTGGGTTTTTTCAGACAGAGTGACAACTTCTTTCATCAAAACTGAAATTAACTGCATGACTGAAGTTTTACCCACTGAAAGACAAGCCCACTGGTGTGCATGTGAGGAGTAGGGGTCTCATGAAAGAGCAGAGCCACCTGATTTCCTCCAGTGTTTCCCAAAGGCTGGGTCAGCTGTATCACTGACAGCATAAGTCAAGGCATAGCAACACCAAAGGTGTGTGGATTTTGTAAGAAATATTAAGGAAATACTCTTTATTCTACACAGAAAACAAGATACTAAAATTGTGTAACTAAATCCATGACTTTGTGGCGGGATTGTCCCTGGGAAAAGGAATGGGGGAAGTGTCCAAAAATATATCCTTGGAGAGACTGTTTATAAGAAGTGTTTGCCAAGGGAGGGGGCACTGCTGTCTGAAATCTTTTCTTCAGCAGCAACTATTTGAATTGCTGGCCTTCCTTCCTGTCCAAAAAAGGTGGGAAATTAAAAGGCTTCATTTTTAAACAATTTAAACTGAATAAGCAATTGAGGCCTTCTAGGTAAAGATCATAGTGTTCCAATCCTTTGCTGTAGTGCCCACCAAAGCATGTAGCTTTTAAAATTTCTCTGTGAAGCATGTTGGTTTTCAAGGCCCCAGTGGATATGTGGCATTTCAGAGAGGGTCTTTCCAAAATGTGATAGCTTGTGATGCTTTTTGTCTGATGAACCCTGTCCAGAATGACAGTGTAATCAGTAATGTCCTTGTCCTCTCAGCTAGTACCTAGCCAGTGGCTTTGCATAAAATTAATAGCAAAATACAGAGACAGGCTTTTGTTCATCAGCCCTTGACCAAATCATCTTGCTGAAAGAATAAAACATTAATTAATTTTATAATGTACATCTATATCATTACATATGTGTAATAATTATTTGGTTCCCATGGCAAAGTGTTCCATGAAGGGTCTTGAGCATTCTGCTCTTTTTATGGTGGCACCTGGTAGCTGAGAGATGAGAGTTGATTCTTTAATGGTGGATAAATCCATTTTGTGGTGCACTCACTGAATGTAGAGGGTCGTACAGATTAAGTACTTTTTATCCTTCACTTTACAATGTTTTCCAGCATGTGAGTTTAGCTCATTTAAGCAGTCCTTTCTGCTGAATGAGTTCTATCTTCCCTTAAATATTCTGTGTTCTGTGCTTGGAGAACCACAAAACAAGTCAAAAAATACTGACAAAACACTTTGTTCCATTTTAGTTGGATTTAAGGAAAGCATGTTTTGTTTAAAAATTTCTGTCTTGTTAAAACCTTAACTGGTATTCAGGCTAAAGAGTGTGTGCAGCTGTAGGGTGGCAGCCCTGCTTTGACATACAGGTTGTCTTTTGATAGAACAGAATTTGTGGAGTGGGGAGCTGGGGGAGGTCAAGTTACAGCTTTCAGTAAATCTGAGCATGCCTGAAATGGTTCTTTTAATGTCTTAAAATATTTGTTGCCTTTTTATCATTGCAAGCCTGATCCGTGTTCCATTTAAGCTGACGGGAACCCTTCTCCCATCTTCTTTAAAAATTGGCTCTGGCTCCTGTATCAGATTGCATACCACCTTGCTTTCTGATTCTTGGAAGGGTTCAGCCAAGCGTTATGAATTAGATGCTGAGATAACATTGACGACTGCAGTTCTTTATTGTGCCAAGGGAATCCAAAATAAAATAGAGGTCAGAAGTGTGACTAGTGAACGACACAGTGTGGGCTCAGTCCTGCTGGCATGGAAGGGAGGGGAAGAGACCAGCTTGTTTGTTTGTTTTCTAAGAGTCAATTTTGTCCTGGTCCTGTTCCGTTGTGGTGCAGGGAGGGAAGCTCGTCAGCTTCCAGAGAAAAGACACTGTGAAAGCTTATGTAGCCTGAGATCTATCCCTGGAGTTTTGTCAAGACTTCCAACAGCATCATGAGCAGATATTGGGTGTTGGGGTGAAAATGAATTTTCATCTCATGTGCTTGGCTGAGCAGATATAAACCGAGCCTTTATGAACTAGAAGCGTGGCTATTGATGGGCAGCCTCTCCTCAGGCACAGTGGGGTTGCTCATCCCATAATGATTTCATGTCCAGGGAGGGCATGCTTAAAGCTTGACAGATGCTGCAAACTTGAAATCTCAAAGGAGAGGATATCAGTAAAACCAAGAACTGAGGAGTTGGCAGTGGCAAAAATGGATGGAGGCCTAATTGGCATCTCATCCTCCTGCAGCTCACGTCAGAAGAGCTCTGTAAAGAGCCCTGGGGTGGCATAGTGCTCTGTGCCAGCCTGGTCTCTCTAGAGAAGGTGGTTGATAGTGTGGAGAGTAAGGGAGTGGGAGAAGAGTGGCAAGGGAGAAAATGAGTTGAGCATTGAAATCCCTCCTGCACTGACAGTGTCCTGGGATTTTATTGTTGGTCCTAGAGTCTGCTTACTTTGTTCAGAAAGCACTGCTTTTCTGTTGTCTGCATCAGCATGTGCAAGTAACACAGTGTCTGCATCTATGTAGCTGTTGTGGCTTTTGGCAATCATGATCCCAAGAAGTTCAAGTTCTTCTGGGTCTTGGGATCTTTACAAGCTTTTTGTATGAAAAATGCTAATCTTTAAGCACCATCATAACTGCTGCATGGCAGCAGAACAGAGCAGTCACACATGATTTTTATTTTGCAGGTGGAAATGGATGTATAATAAAAACTTAATACAAATTAACTAAGAGGTTTAGGGTCAAGAGAGTAAGATGGATACTGGATGTACTCTGTGACAGTACAAGGTGATCTCAGGTAGGGAGAATGCAATTGTCTAACTGTGGTTTTGCTGGGGACACCTTGACTGATTTCGCTCATCTTATTTAACATGCCATGGAATATGAAATGTGTATGTGGCAGCATTGGTGTCTGACTGTTTGCTTGTTTCTTCTCTGGCCCTGAATGGTTTCCTGTTCTCCATTTAGAAGGCTTTTGGACAACTACTGACACAAATACAAAAAACCAAGCAGCTAGTCTTCTTGGCAGACTTTTATTCCCCCCATTTTTTTCATGTTTTGTCGAATTATTAAAAAAAGCATTCTGAAAAGAGGCTGCTTGGAAAAACTCATCAAAGAAAGCTCTGTGACACTCACCAAGTCAGACACAGTGTGCAGGGCTTGATTCACACTGTGGTCTAATTTGGAAAAGAAAGTGGTGCTGCTTGGACACTGGTATTTGGCTTCTCATTGTGGCTGGAGGTGGTTCAGCCAGCCAGAAACTATCAGGCTTAGCATGAGAGTACAGAAAATACCACAGCAAATGCTAAACTAGACCTTTATTTATGTCAGCTCTGGATGAGTGTTAATTATTAGCTGAACATAGTATGTTCTAGAGGCTGTTTGCATTACAGCATGGGAAGGGCCAATGGCATGCAAAATGTGTGTGTTGGTAGGCAGAACAGCAAAGCAATCTGCTTTGGAGGAGAATAGGGCTTTCCTTTGCTTCCCTTCACTACATACGCAGTTTTTAGTAATGCCACGTAGCCATAATGAGGGATTTGCATGAAATTACTCAGGAGATGATATATATGAACATGACTTTTGTTAAAATGGGGTGGATTAACAAGGTGCTAGTGTGCAGCAGGTATATAGGAAGTGTTGGATACATCAGATATATTTTTTGTTAATAGTTGTTTGGACTTCTGGATTAGGTGTTTTCTTGTCTCTACCGAATCATTGTAGCAGTTTGCAAAAGGGAAAACTATACATGGCATAGAACAGAATAGTTTGCTTGCCATGAAAAAGACTTGCTATGATTTTAGAAATGATGGTCTGAATAGAGTTTCTTTTGTCAGGTTACAAAAGAAATTGGAGTTTTAGCTCCATAGAAAGAAAAAGAAAGGAAAGGAAGGCGGGAAGGAGGGAAGGAAGGAAGGAGGGAAGGAGGGAAGGGAAGGAAGGAAGGAGAGAAGGAGGGAAGGGAAGGAGGGAAGGAGGGAACGGAAGGAAGGAAGGAGAGGAGGGAAGGGAAGGAGGGAAGGAGGGAAGGAAACTGATGTATTGTATATATTGTATATAGGACCCTGTACTGTTCTTTCAACTACCAAGCAGCACAAATGTCTTACATTCTTTAGAGTCATGAATCCATTTTCTGAGCAGTGTACATGTATTTTCCATGTTTGTATTTATTTACAATTAACTACTTCACATGGGTAGCCATTTTAAAACAAGCTAGCAGAACTTTTATTGTGATGCCTGTAACAATACACTTTATTAATTTAGAATCTGACTTTTAATCAATCTGCCTGGGAATAGGATAACATAATTATTTTCTTCCTTTGTTAGGTGGTGGAGAATGTAGAAAGGGGAAGGGGTCCTGGGCTTGCTAACACTTACCAGCCATCAGCAGTTTTCTGAATTCAATCTTTCTCAGGGTTTGTCTTTGAGATATGTGCATCTTTGTACAATTCAATTGTTTGAACATTCTGAGTTAAATAACAGGTTAAAAAACCAAACAGGTGAAGCGTGGAAATGTTGCAAAATGAAAATCAATCACTTTGTAGTTGAATATGAACAGTCTTCACTGTGAAAACATGTGGAATGTGGTGCAACATCTGATTTATATAATTTTGAGGTCACCTCCTTATTTGGCCCTGAATTAAATGATTTGAGCAAAGCAGGCAGCCTCCCCTTTCACAGGAATGCAGGTTACTTTCCATAGCTGTTCCAGTTGGGTATGTTTGGTATTTGTGTCAGCTTTCGACAAAGATGTCCAGCAGCTTTAAGTATGGTGCAAGGAAATATTTGCACTGGAAAAGTGATAGAGTTGCTGGAATAAAAGTATGCAAAAATTGCTGTATTGTAGTGCTAAATCTTGCTCTTCAGATGTGCATAGAAGTACTTTCTAAAAGTCATAGCCAGAAGGAGAAATGTGATCAGGAAACACCATAGCCTTTCCATACCGGGAGAGTTGGTTTTCAGCAAGACTTTCCTAAGATGGTGAGACAAAAGGGTGGTGTTGGCACAATGGACCAGCCTCACCCCTGTGCTATGCTCGTTTCTGGCTGGAATAATGACATGCATACTTAAAGTGTGAGCATAAGGATTAACAGCATGGAGGGCTGTGGTGGTACATGGTTTAGGGGTAGGCTCGGCAGTGTTGGTTAATTGTTGGACTCAATGATCTTAAAGGTCCTTTCCAACCCAAAGGATTCTGTGATTCTACATAAATGACTATCCTGATGGATGTTGATTTCTGTCTCTCTTGGTACTAGATGAGACATTATTGTAAGAGTCATCCAGGGCATGGAGAGAAGGATATTATGGGATTTTAGTGTCCCACATTACTTACAGGATCTGATCCAAAGTCACCAGCACTGATTTCCTCCAATGGTGTCTGACCACAATCAAAATTTCTAGGTCTCCTAGAAGGAAAAGGCTTGACTATATAAAGAAATTATTTAATTTCTGTTAAAGGGTGATTGTTAATGTCCCTACCTGATACTACGTCCTGATTGCTCTGTCATGTTCATGTTGAAGTGTTTGCCTCACATTTGTACATGAATTTCTGAGAATTTTGAAGAAGGACGAAAGAGATGTAGCTGTGCTGTAAGTGAATAGAAAGTTAAAACAGGATAAGCTTGTAAAATGAAGATTGAATTTGTGAGCTTGAAATCCATTTAACTTATCCATAGTGCAGCACAGTGTAAACCCCCTGATTCAGGGTCTGCTAGTTACGTGTACCACAGCACTGTCATGATCCATCAAACCTGCCAGATAAAGGGAGGCTATTTTAAAGTTTCTCCTTCAGGGCATGGGGAAGTACTGTTCCTGCAAAGATAGAAATTTATGATGATGCTAAAAAAAAATGCAGATGAAGTGAATAATTAATGAATTCACGACAGGACTGAAATATCTTCCTAAAATGCTGCTATTTTTAGCAGGGAGTTCTTCTGCAGTGCTTGTCATGTGATCCTATTGCCTTCTGAGAGCAGGAAAACAATTTGAATTAGTTTCTTTTTCCCCATGGACTTATATAAGCCCAGTATATAATACCACTTAGCATCTGATTCTGCTTTAAAACAAACACAGATGATTTTAAACCTCATGCAAAATAAAACACTAATGAAATCTGTACTTAAAGATAATCTTCTCTGCAGCTGAATACCCTTTACAATAGTTTGCGCTTGTGAGGCTGCACAAGGGGAATACTGCAATGGGTGTAACTGGCAGCTGCTGCTGGTCCGGTGATGTTCAATGCGGCTGCGGTTTCAAGCTGGCAAAGGACATAGAGGCAATTGTCAGTAGGAGGTTGCAGGGAATGGCCCACAGATAAGGGTTTAATGTGAACAGATTTGTGCTTCTTTTGCCTATAACCGGTATAGACTACTGCTGTGTTTGAACTACTTTGAACTAAAAATGTCATAGTCAGAAATTACTCTAAAAAAAAGTTGCCACATCCACAAAGGGATACAGTCACTGCCATAGTGAATTTTCAGGTGTTGAACATGTGAAACCGGGTCCTGCCTGGGATTTCTCCTTCCTGAGTGGTAATGAGGTACCCAGTGCCTGTTAAAGGGGAAGTCAGGAGCAGCTTACTTGCTGCCTTTCTTGCCTACTGGAGTTCCCACAAATTTAATTTAGAAGATCCCTCCAAATCCCAAACCTTTAGGTGTTTGGGAGGGCCTGAAGAGGACTCTGTCTTTGCAGCTCAACACCCAGTTTGTACAGGTGCACAGGGGTGTTGGCTTCCTTTCCCCATTTACATTGGGTTTGTTTCCCCCACATGGGATAGTGCCTGGGTGGCTTCTATAAGGTGTGTAGGGCTCCTTGGAGCTGGCTTGTCCCCAGCCCCAGTGGGCTGCCCTGGGAGCAGAGTGCCTGCCACACAGAGCAGCAATGAAACATCTGGGCCGAAGCACATTGGTTTGGGAAAGGGTTGTGAGCTGATTCAAGCAGCAGAGGTGGCCCCAAAGGCACCTGCAACTTCAGGGAAGCTACAGTCTTTGGTGATGGTAGACCTTGGGAATCTCCTGGGTTAAGTCATGGAAGGTGGCTTCCTAGGGGTGCTCGTGCTGTGGCTCAAGTTTATGGCTTAGGTGCCATACATACTTTGATGGGCCTTGGCCTCTGTTTTTCCTTCTCTGTGCTCCTATCTAAAAAAATTGTTTTAAGATTTAATGTCTGTAAGACACATCCATTGTATGGAGCTTTGTAATGATTAGAAACTGATCCACAGTTGAAAGCTGGGTGTGGTTGATGTGAGTGCTATTGAAATGAGAATTTGTTACAAATAAATACATTGAATTATCATTATTTTTTTTCTTGTGCCTGGTGAAAAGACTATTTTCAGGCTTATTTTCCCCAGCTACCCATCAGTTCTCCCATGCTACAGCTCACCACCTTTTGTTCCCAGTGTTCTTGTTCAGTGATTTGTGGAAGTCCTGCCTGAAATGAATCTGGCTATCAGATGGCTGTGTTTTAGGCACTGTATTAGGCAATTTTTTAAAAGCAATTTTAAGCAATCATAAAGATGTAGAAGGCAACACACAGACTGAAGAAGGGGGTCAGCTGGAAGGAGTGGGATTCTGTAGTAGCAGGGGCACCTGATGACTGGATGATATCCTCAGTGGGTCCTGTCCTCAGTAGGATGGGACACAAGGACAACCCTGATAATGCAAAGCTGGAGGGCTTTTCCTTGCCTGCTTCATCTCAGCACACAGGGTTCATGTTCTTGTTTGAAGCTCTATTGGGTTATGGCTTCATGATACAAAGAGTAAATCAAATGAAGGGTAGCAAATTGCATGTTTTTAAATTAATGAAATGCATCAAGTTCTCCATGCATTCAAATGACATAGAGATTTTAAAACTGTGAATTTTATTACAGCCCTGCAGACTGGTTCTAGTTTCCTTTATTTATATCTGTTTGTTTGAGTGCCTGCAGCCACCACTGAAACTATTAGTTATAGAAGTCCAGTAAGGTCTAGTGAGCTGCTTGGGAACTATCAGAAATAAGAGTATCTGTTTTCATCTTTGTTGTTGCTGTATTGATTTGGGCAATGAGGCTTTGAGATTCATTTTTGCTTCACATAAGGTTTTCCACCCTTCTGACTGCCTCCTGAAACACCCAGAAATGCAGCTTTACATAGCTAAAACTGGGAGTATCGAAATAGTTTATTCTGCAATTTAGCGAGGAGATACCAGATTCAAGCCATTAAAATATTAATTCTTTAACAGGTAGCTTATTTTAGTGGCTGTCTCCTTACTTCTCTTTCTTTTCTTTCCACAGGAAAAATTAACCCAGGAGTGTGTATTCAGAGAGCAATTTGAAGAAAACTGGTATAACACATATTCATCAAATCTATATAAACATGTGGACACTGGAAGACGATACTACGTCGCGTTAAATAAAGATGGGACTCCAAGAGAAGGGACTAGGACTAAACGGCATCAAAAATTTACACATTTTTTACCTAGACCAGTGGACCCTGAGAAAGTACCAGAACTATATAAGGATATTTTAAGCCAAAGTTGACAAAGACAATTCCTTCACTTGAGCCCTTAAAAAGTAACCACTATAAAGGTTTCATGCGGTGGGTTCTTATTGATTAGCTGTGTCATCACATCAGCTCCACTGTTGCCAAACTTTGTCGCATGCATAATGTATGATGGAGGCTTGGATGGAACATGCTGATTTTGTTCTGCACTTAAAGGTTTGTCCTCCTGGAGGAGAGCCTATGCCCACTCGCTTGATTTAGTACGAGAGGGAGCGCGAGAGAGTGAGTGAGAGAGAGAGAGAGAAAGGGAGAGGATGAATGGGAGTGAGAGCGCGAGAGAGAGGAGCCGAGGGGAGGAGGAGGAGGGGGAGGAGGAGGAGGAGGAGGAAGGCCTGATGCATGCTGGGGAATAGACACGCTTTTAAATTTTTGATCAGTTGTACTTCGTCATATATCAGCATAGCTGCCATACTTCGATTCATCAGGATTTTTGGCTGGTGGCCTGCTCAAGTGTACGCTGCATTTACAAAGGCATGGAGGGTGCAGTCTTACTTAAACAAGAGACTTTTCAGTTAATCGCTCTCTGGGTCTCACCCCACTGAGTTTAAAGCAAAGACCTCTTAGTAAAAAAAAAAATAAAAATAAAAAGTTAAATTTATTTATAGAAATTCCAAAGGCAACATTTTATTTATTTTATATATTTATTTATTATATAGAGTTTATTTTTAATGAAATATGTACAGGCCAGATAGGCATTTTGGAAGCTTTAGGCTCTGTAAGCATTGAAATGGCAAAGGCCACTATGAACCTGTGGTAAATTCATGCAAGTAAATATAAAGGTGCATGGATAAAAAAAAAAAAAAGCCAACAATAAAAAGGTAATAATAATAATAATAAATTCTAGTGACCCTCATGTACTAAAGGCGACAATCTCTTTTGTGCCCGTATTATTGTACAAGTATGCACACCACTCATGACACTGAGTCCTCACTCTTCTGACTGCTTGTTTCATAGCTTACCCCAGAGGATTAAAGAGAAAACTGGGTCTTCAACTTTTTTTTATGTGTCTGTAATATTTCCTCTCTGATAAAGTGACTTCTTACATCATTGTAAATTTCACAGCTGTGGAAAATATAGGGGTTGGAATATATTCTACTTGTTAAAACCTATTGCAGATTATACCAAAGCTAAATGATAAATATGCTATTTTTTTTTTTCCTAAAGAGAATGCCAGAAACAACATAAGTAATACCAACAACAATTATACTAATTTTAAGATTCCACAAAGAACACATAAATATTTCAGAGGGCAAGAACCAGGTTAACAGGATCACTCTTGTAAACATGTTTATTTGTGCACTCGACTATCTACTATGAAATTATACAAGTTCCATAGGGGTCATTGTAATACCTTTTATGGAAAATTGCTTTCAGTGTGAACTGTCATAATACATGATATTAGCACCCTTCCTAAAGTAAAACTTTCAAAATGAAACTAATAAATCTCTATCAATAATGACAATGAGGGGGACAGTATTAGACTTATTTTTATTTTTTTTCCTAAAGTATGTTCAAATATTCATAAACCCAAAGCGAGGAAACAGTACGTAATATTCAAGGGTACGTAGCATTTTATGATAAGCACACAAACACATTGATTAGCAGTTACCATCTGGAAAGTGACCCTCAGGAAGAGGCTTTTTTTCCCCCTAGTACTCTGAAGAAAAGGGAAAAAAAAAAGAGACAAAAACCATGCTAAGATCCATATGACAAATGCATTCTGTAGTTGTTTTATCCCTTAGGATTTGAACCCAGTGCCATTAAGCTGAGTGTAGTCCTCACCATTGGATATGTTGGGAGCCGGGCTGGTCCTGACACCCTGGCTGTCTGCGTACGCACGGGGGCTCCGTTGGAGAAGTGATGTAAAAAGTTGTAGCCTACTTGTAATTAAGAAATTTTTGCTCTAAAGCACTCTTGTTCACCTGATTTATATCATTCAAAACTTATTTCTGTTCTGGAATGGCCTCTGGCTTGGTATCCTGAACAAACCTTCCCTTTCCATGCTGAAGCAGGTAGGAGGAGCCTGGCGATATGGGTAACCTTAAACATAACATGGCTTTCTGTTGTAATTGTTTAGGAATGATAAAGCTCTGTCAATTGCATTAGTTGGTTTTTAAGGTACTTGTCTAGGGGCTGTTACTGCCTGGGAATTTGCAGCGTTCTGCTGCAGCCCATGCCTTTGTCTCCCACCCTTTGGGGCTGAGGATAGTTCAGCTGCCGTGGGTCAGTCGGGTGCTGGATCATTCGTGTGGGCGACGCAAAGACCGTAGGAGAAGGAAAGGTGTTTCTGGGCAGGACTAGGGCTCAGTGTTCTGTGTTAAATGGATCAATCCCACCATGAGGAAGGGAGGTTGCAACTCCCTGCTGTTTCAGTAAATCTGGCATACACCAGGAAATTATTTGCAAAGGTTAAAATGACTCTTGAGTCAAGGCCGCAATACTAGGCCACAGTTAAAGTTTTAATGTTAAATTGACTTGGATTTTTAGTCATAGGCTAATCATTACTACTAGTTAACATGTTTTATTTAATTTTTTTTTTTTGTATTTTTCTAAAGAAAGGATTAAACTCGAGAAAAATGTTATGAGTTAATGGCAGTCCTTCTAAATAAACTGTAACCGATTTACTCAAATAACCCACAATGGTGTGTAAATACTGACTTTATGTAAATATAGAAACATGTAATTTAACTTAGGCATTATTGCAAGACTGGAAGGCCCAGGAGCTGGCAGTTTGCCACTCCCTGCAGGTTCACTGGGTCAAATTTGGCCTGTTTCGGGTAGTGAACAAGAGATTCTGTTCAATCCCTTGTGTAAAATGAGCTATATCTGTTTGTTTTCTGGTGGGAGATGGGCAAAACCATTGTCACCTGGGCGCTGCTCAGCTCTTTTGCCAAGGTGTGAAGGGGTACGGATGCCATCCTGCTCCTTTTGTGATCCTGCTAAAACAGGGCTGCAGAGAGCTGACATGGCAAAGCAGGGAGGCTTGCTGTGCCTCTCCTCCTGTGCTGTGCACTAACAGAAGTCTTCACTTTCTAGTGCTGTCCATCTGGCACCTTTCTCAAGCACTAAAATTGACTTGGAGAAAAGTCTGAGGGGAAAAGGAAAGAACAATTGGTGTTATTTACTTCACATTCTGTAATGGTGTGTAAATACATACAGAATTCTGTAATTTGTATAAATATATTGCTATAGAATTTTGAAAATTGGTATTATTTGCTTGATGTCCCTTGTGCAGATGTGTAAAAATGGGATGGCAAAGAGGTGTCCTTGCTTGTTCCTAGAGAGAGTATGAGAATATTCCAGGAAGACAAGAACCATCAATATTTTCAATGCCCTTTTGCTAATTTGGAAAAAAGCAGGGAGATATCTTTTTGGCAAGAATTGTATTAGCATTTCACCTAAAGCAGATTTGTCTGGACAAGCAGTATGGCCCAAAAGATGATGGAGATCCAGACAAGCGTTACAGCATGGGCTGGTGTGGAGCTGCATTTGGTAACGTGTAAGGCAGCACTCCCAAACGTAAGTGGGGTGAATGAAACCTGGCAGATCTAGGCAGTGCAGAGTGGAAACAGAATAATCCTAGGAAAATTGCCTGAGGTTTCTACCAATCAGTGCAGGACTCAAACTGCCTGCCAACTGGTTGGAAAAAAAAAAAAGAGTGTCTTTCAAAAATGATAGGGTATACGATGTGGAGGCTGGAGATGAGACTCTGGCATAAAAAAATCAAGCATTTCTGTTGTGGCCCCGTGAGTTTAATAAATATGCAAAGAAGAGGGAGTTGAAAAGATTCTTCTGAGGCAGTTTCTTTGTAAATACAATATTGCAGGAGGTAAGAGAAGATGCTTCTGCAACATGTCTTTCACAGTCCCTAGCTTATGCTTTGCTCTGCCTCTTATACCAAGTAAAAAAGTGACTGTAAGGTTCAGCTCTGTTGCTCTTGATTACAGGAATAGAAATGGATGGGCTGTGAGCCATGCTGAATACCGTTTTTTGTATGAACTACTGTCCCACCTAGTGAATTCTCACAAGGTCCCCATGAGGTATGCTGGCAAACCTCGAGATGTGACCAGGCTCCTTACAACTGCAGTTCATTTTGGAGAAGTTGAGAGGTTCCAGATTCTTTGAAATTTTGATGAAAATCTTGGAAACTCAGCCTTCTGCTCATGAAGCTGCTGTGCGCAGGCAGCCGTATTTATAGGCAAACTGGGGAAAGAAGTAATCAACCACATAATCCTTAATATTTTATTCCACACAGCCCACTGTTTACTGATCTGAGGATAAAACCAGAAAACGTCATTTTCCCAATATTTTATCTCCGTTCTTAAACTGTTAGAGCTCTCCATGAGTTGTTCACAAATCAGTTCTGTCATGATTTTTTGTTATCTTTCACCTTTCCATAACACTATAAGGTGGTTTTCCCATCTGGCCCCCAAGTAAGTACCAGTAGTAAAAACTTATCTTCTCTTGTCAAGAGGCTGGAACAACCTGCCCTAGAGTTTGTTGCTGAACACTTTGGCATTGAAGTATGCAGGTCATGGATAATTGGCATCTTAAATCCAGGTCTCAAAAAATTTATCCATCAAGGATAAGAAAGAAAGTCAGTGATTAGTAAAAAAAATTGCTGTTGTGAAGGTGTCTTGCCAGGTCAGATGCCAGAAGTTTGAAAGTAGAAAATATTCATTGGTGTTCTGGAAATTTCAAGTGAGAATAATAACCAAGTTCCACCTGCAAAGTAATTTTTAAGACCCAGTCTTTTTACTTGTTTCCCCTCATGGTTTTCTATCTTTAATAGCTTGTGTGTGTGTTTTCTTCTACCCAATTATATTGAAAATGATTCTTTTATTTTTTCATTCATGATTTCTGAAGTCCAGCTGCCTTTGTATAATTTTTCAGAGTTACTCTGGTCTGAATCCTGGGGCAGGAAAATTGCCATGTGATTCTGGGTTAGGATAGAGCAACACATGCAAAGATGCTGCCCTTGTGCTCAGAGTAGTTGTTACAGTCCATAGGATCACATTTTCTTACCATATCTGTTACATGGAGGGCAACAACATTAATTGTACTTTAATACTTTGTATGTTGTAGTTATCATGGAAGAAATCTTTCCAAATGATCCTCAATTCATGCCACATCAAACCCACATCTGTTACTTGAACACCCACTCACAAAGATCCTGTCACAGAGAGCTGTGGATAAACTAAGTTTTAGCTTTACATTGTTTAGTGATGCAAAGGGAATTCACTTCATAGCAAAACAAACAAACAAACAAACAACAAACAACAAAAAACCCCGAAAACCCAACCCCTTTTTCTTTAGGTTGAGGGAAATTATTTTTATGTGCACCACTCACAAGTAGCAACTACATAGTCAAAAGGATTCTGGAATTAGACTGAACTGTCAAAATGTTTCTCACATTTCTGTTTTCTTGAGAAATCACAGGCCATCAAATTATGGTGATATGCAAAATATGCCCTGTAGATATTTTTTCCATGTCCAGAGAGTCTGGATTTTTGTATATCTTACTGTTGGAGGCAGTCAGTCTAGGTGAAAAGAGCATTTCTGAAATGCTGGAACTCATTCATTTTATTGACAACCTCCCTCCTGTCCCTGCAAAGAGTAGCTTTAGTTAAAATTATTATTGTTATTTCTACCCTTGTTGAGGGAGCAGATGTAAACATTGAAACAGTGTCTTGAAATACTCCCTCACAGCTGTTCTCTTGAATGCATATTTATTTTTTTATTTCTTATATAGTATGATTTCTATTGCTTTTTGGAAATCTTTATGCTTGTTATGAATGTCCACACACTGAAGTAGTTGCAGTCAAATTATATATCTCTGACTTCGCTTAAGCCAATTTTATTTTCTAAATCTCTAATGTTTTGGCAGCTGAGGCAGTAACTTCTCAGATAGGACTCTCATTTTTCTTCTTCTCTTCTCCCTACCACAATCCATCTTTTTAATTCTTGGACTGTAGTTAATTTCAAAAACCTTCACAAAGAACCTGCATGGTGGGTCCATTTTATCTTCATTCCAGGGAAGCAGAAGATTTGCTGGTAAACCATTCTCTGTTAATTTTCATCTTTGATACATTATTTGGTTTGATTCCAGATGAAATCAGTGCTTACATCTTCCTGTTCAGGATGGTTTGGGTCTTTACCTCACTGTGTCCCTAGTATGATCATTAAAAGGGTGTTCAATATATAATGTCAGTTTATTTGGATATGGTGTATCCATTCCATTTCTCCTTTCACTAAGTGTTCTGGGCAAGCCTTTGTTTATTATCCACTAAGATCATTTAACATCTAAAGTACATTGTAGACATCACCTCATTAACTTGAAATCTCTTGATCAGCCACTTTGTATTACTCTGTATTGGCAACTCATTGAATCATAAGGACTTGACATGTGTGTTAAAGACACACAGTTTGTTTGTCAATCCTTTTTGTAGTAAGACATGAACTGTTCTCTGAAGACTGAAAATTAGGTACACTTCCTCAGTTCCATGAAGGATATCTTCCTCACTGGCTCCAGTCCATCCTACTTCCTTTTCAGAGGAAAGCAGTTCTTTTGGCCTCTACAATGCACATGGGAGTCACTCCCAAATGGCCTGCAGCATTATGTGCTCTCTTGTATTCGCTCTCCCTTCTGATAAAACTCCCACTCTTCCCATATTTTTTCAGCTGCTTCTTCCTATCACCTTAATATTCCTAAGATAATTTTGTGGTATTTGGGTATTGAGGTCGATACTATCAATGAAACATGTATTTTGTAATTGTGATTGAGTCCAGTGCATTCTCATTTCCAGTCAAGTCAATCTTTACCCTTTAAAAATTTGGAAGAAGCAGTGAAGGAAAACTGAATGTTATCCCTTATTTCAAGTGGGTTTGAAGGAGGCTAATGTGAACTTGCTCATGCTAAGTTCCCTCTCAACAGATTTCCATACTCTTAACTTTCTTTCTGGGATTCTCTAATGTCCCATTACTTTCCAATTGATACTACCTGTCATTTTAGCAAAAGCTTTTGTCAGTGTCCATGAAGTTGCTGTGTAGTGAATGACTGCTGTGAATGTTCTGCTACGGGGGTGGTGTTGCACCCTGCAACAGTCACTGACATTTCCTGTTGCTTGAGATCAGCCTGCTCTCTTCCAAGTGGAATGTCCCCTGCTTTTTCTGTAACAATGTGCCTGCTGGGCTGCTGCTTGGTGTAGAAAGGAAGCTGTTGTCTTTTGGTTTATTGTACTGCACAAGCAGTTCCCTCAGCAAAAGACTACCTTCCTTGTTCCAAGACCACATGAAAGAGTTCATACTTGACTTCAGTAGAATTTGCACCTCTTATCTTTCCCACCTCAGCCCATATTCCATGCACCTAATTAATGTTTCTATTTTTATGGCCTTATTATCTATCTGAAAAATGCACTGTTGGTGTATGCCAGAAGGCCATTCCGAGCAGACTGGTGTTTTCCTTCTGGACTGTCTATGAGTACATACACACAGGTGCTCCTCTAGAAGCATCTCATAGCCTTCCTTTTCTCTAACAAAAACAGGCCTGCTTGGTTAGATTAAGGTAGGATCCCAGGAGTATCCCCACTCTTCTGTAGCAGCATCATGGAAAGCAAGCAAAGTTCTGATCTCAGTTGTCAGTAACTGTCTTTGCTATATAAATTTGATGGCTGTGACATCTTAACATCTTAACCCAAAACTAGATGAACAACAGGGTTGACAGTACAAGTGAACCTCTTTGTCTCCACTTCCTCTCTTGTATTGCTTAAATAAAAAATTAAAAATCAGCCAACATACTCTTGAGTTGAAATTTTGAAGTCAAAGCTGTGTTACTTATAGTCCTATTTTCAGTTGTGATCATAGGTAAGCGTTCCACAGTTCATGAAGTTGCATGCAGCTGAACATCCATTTCTTTCTTAGTGGAAAATGTGATTTGTTCACAGGAACATAGTCTTGGAGACCATTTTCAGCTGTTACGTGGGTATGCGAGGCCTCTAATGCACAGTAGAATTGCTTATCTCCCCACCTGCTGCAGAGCCCCCTTAAACTTCCCCTCAGCTGCTGCTGCCCAGTTCCAGAGTTATAACTTCCACCGTGGTAAAGAGCTCACTCAGACAGGCTGAGGAACTTGTTGGTGCTGCAGGGAAAGTCTCTCTGAAACAGGGAAGCCATATCTGTGGAGAAGAGGGAGAGGCAGCAGAGAGATGTGTTGAAAACAGGATTCATCTAAGCAGGGGAACAAGGAGGTTCCTGGGTTTGCTAGGGGGAAATTAGCACAGTCTGAAAATGTAGTAACACAGAAATACAAATGTTTCTGTTTCTTCTCCCTGCTTGCTTTGCCTGTGTGCTGCCCCTTTTCCCCCAAGCACACTCTCCCAACTTTCCAGCTGACTGATGCTTCCTAGCAACTTTAGAAGATAATGTAAAGGTTGCACACCTTATTGAGTGATCCATCTCAAGGATTAGTTTCATAATTTAAGTGATGCTGAAAGGATTCAGACCAGAAGAGGGTTTGGGGCTGGGAAACTCTTCCTCCATGTACTTGGGACTGGAACAACCTCACTGTTGATGTGAATGGGGGCTGCAGAGGCTGATCTGCTAAGGTGTGTGCTGGGCTGTGGTGCTAACAAAGGTGTTTGCTGAGCAAGGGCCATGTCTGGAACCAGGAGATGTCTGTGTTCCTTCTTGGCAAAATTCCCACTTGACCACAGGCAGCTACTTAAGATACAGGCAATTGGTTCCTAACTGGTCTTCTCATAAGTGAGTTTAGGGCTAAGCCTGGGCTTGGAGGAAATCAAAATCTGCATGATCAGTACAACTGACACAGGCTTAATAGTGAGAGGAGGTAGGATAGCCTTGAGGTTTTCCTCTTTGGCACAGCTCTCCTCATCACAGACACGAATCAATAATTTTTGTAGAGGTTCCTCTTGCTAAGGTCATGTTTATTCACTGCTTTGTCTCCAATAGCCAGTTTGGATGTATTATTGAAGTTATAGCCTGCTGTAGGAATAAATAGGATGGAAACAACATTGTGAACACCACAGAGAATGAAAATAACAAGAAAATAAGATATGTTTACTTCTAGATTGGCCTGATCCAAAAGTCAAGCATCTCAAGCAGGATGACTTGGTAACCTTGGGTTTCCTCCACCACTGCTGCTGCTGGGACCTGCTGTTGGTCTCTGTGGGCAGCAGCAGGCAGGGTGCACAGTGCTTGACGGGGGAATCTCCCTACCCTTGACCCACCCCTCCCGGGGTGTTGGGGGACAGGACTGCTCCAGGAGGGATGTAGTGGCCTGCTGATTCAGAGGAGCAAGGAAGGACCAGCTGTCCCAGCCTCTGTGCACTCAGCAGCACTGGTGGGCAGGACCAAAGCCATTCCAAGGCTGGCATAAATCCCTGACCTCAGCAAAAGCTCCATGAATTTCAGAATTTGCATCTGGTTTAAAAAGGAGGTTTTCTCCTAGAGAAAACCTTTATCTTGATTATTTGATCAAGGTAAATGGGAAAATTTATATCTTAGTGTTAATTTTTCAGGCAAGTTATCAGGCTAGTCCACAGATCAACCTTTTCCTTTTTCCTTGAATTTTAAACTGCCAAGTAAAAACCAAAGGCAATTGCCCATTTCTTCCCTCCTTGAGGAGGTTATTGGTTCAGGGAACACATGGATGGGAGTGTGTTACATAGCAATTTAAGAAATTAAGCCACACAAAGCCCATCATTGCAAGGGGACTAGAAGAGTAGTAGATGAGGCAATACTTGAATTTATATTGTAATTTTTGGACACAAAAACCCCAGCTCTCTTGCTTCTGAAGTCTCTAAGTCATTGGAAAAATGACTTAGAGACTTACTGCTCTTTAGGCAGCAGTAGGATCTTCATCTGTCCTTATAGGTCATTTGCTGTGAATATCTTGGTAATTCTCTAGGCTAGATCTCCTCTATTTCATGCTTTCCTCTTGAACTATGCATGGTGCAAAACTGGACACAGCATTTCCCATTGTTTGCACACTGCAGACTTGCCCCATCTCCTTTATAAAATATAAAAGGGGCTCCAATGAGCAAAGTTTCTTTTCATACCATGAGATGCAATTATTGAACGCTCATCCTCTTCCTTGTCCCTGCTTTAAAGTATTGGAGCATCATGTCCAATTATTTAAGCATATCAAGAGGAAGGGAAGCTCTGCTAGAAGTGCTTGGTTTACAGGACGAAATCTCTGCATTTGCTGCAGAGCGTGTTGCAGCAGAGTGTGTTCTTGGCTCCTTCAGAAGAAGGTGACCTTCAGAAGCAAAATCCTCTCTCTGAAAGCAAAACCCCATTTGGTATGTTAATTATTCTGCAGTTAGCGGGCTTGGTTTTAATTTATGTTCATGACAACACATATTTGAGAAGAAGCAGTTGAAAAAGTGTCCATACCTCCCATGGAAACTGGATCAGGGGAATTTTAGGGGACTTTTTCCTATTTTGTTTCACATGCCTTGGCTTTACTGGAGTTTTTGAGCTGCCAGTGTTCAGACTGACCTGTCTGAACTGCATGAAAAGGGGGCTAAAAAGAAAAGTACAGAGAAATAGGCCAAAATATAATTTCCTTTCATGTGGCTTTTACTACTTTGGTGCTACAGAAACTTGCTCACTTCACTTTGCAGGCAGTGGGGAGGCAGCAGCTGTTAGCCTGGCCTGTGGCACTGAGGTGGGCAGTGCTGCAGCCCAACAAGGTGGGCAAGGCTGCTGCTCCCACAGCCAGAGGCAGAGCCAATATCTTCTGCAGTAGCAATACAGCTGGGAAACTGGAAAGGGTCCTGTGGGCTTGGAGATAGACTTCAGTTCAGCTTCTGCTTAGGGCACCCTTTGATGCCTTTCTTTTTTCCACCAAAAAGTACCTTCCTAGGCTGATGATTCAGTCCCAACAGTAAAACATTACGACAGCTGCCAGGCATAACACTGGGTCTTGTCTAATGTGCCAGCTTTGATTTCCTTGGCTGCTGCAGTGAATAAGCAAAAGCAGAGCTCCTGACCCCAGGAAAGATGAGTAGCATGAGTCAGGATTCAGCTAAGCATATTCCCTGTGGCTAGGGTAGTTGCCATTCTGTAAACCCATCTTCCTCTTCTGTTGGGACAGAAAATAAGAAAAATTAAGGAAACTGTACAGTTCTGCTGCTGTAGACACCGTGTTCTTTCAGCATTTGTCATCCTTCCTGAAGAGATTTTTCTTTTCTCTGTTTCCTGGTGTCCTAATTAAGACAGATAGAGAAAGATACACAGTGGGCAGCACTGCTTCTGACCAGGTACAGCTTAACAAGCAACCCAAGCAAGCTCAGAGACTGTTTAGTTTTGTTGATTAGGTACGGCTGGGACTGCTGTAATGGCCTGTCTCAGCCAGCAGCGACCACCCGACCAGGCTTTGGCAAATAAAATACCACAAATACATTCTGAAAAATGTGAACATAATACCCATGAAGGACTATTAATGTGTACAGAAACTATGCAGGCTGCAAATACACCTTCGTCCTGACCTTCAACATTCCTCTTAGTTTAGTCCTAATGGAGATGGCCAATTATGGTTTTATGATATAGATTACAGGTAAGTGTCTGTTGCTGTTTGTGCCAATCAGAGTCTTGCTGTTGGCTTCAGCAAGGTCTGAGTTTTTCTTCTTTTGTATCTCAAGAGAGGGAAGCTATACAAGTCACTCGACATGCTAGTTTAATTATAAATATACAAAAAGGTCATTGTTATTTCAAGTGATGTGTATTTTTTTGAACTTGACACACTATACCCAAAACCACCAACTGCAGATCTAAATGAAACCCCAGTGAAATACTTCTCAAGACATTGTATAACAACTAGGATTATTTCTCAGTGGATTTTTTAAATATCTTAAACCCTCTGAAGTGAAAGAACGCCATCTCAGAGTCTGTCATCATAGGAGTCCTCACTTGCTGTCAATAGAACAATAATAATCAAAATCTTCTGTGAGAAAATTTTGCTCAGCTAGATAGTTCAAGAGGAAAGTCCTGTCTGAAAAATATATTTTGGATATGTAAAATCTGGACAATATTTGAGTTAGATATTTTCAGTAAGACAAGAATGAGCTCATGGAGAGTCATGCATGCAAGTTTCATTTTTCATACCTTTTTCTTCCATGAGGGAATCACAAGATGAGGAAACCCTAAAGGAGATTTGGAAGTTCCTGCAAGACACAAGGAGGTCTAAAGGACTGAGCTGAATTGTTTTGTTGTTCTTGTTATAGCAGACAAGAAAGAGCAAATTTGTGAGTGCTGTCTGATGTGACATTACTTTGAAACTGAAGGAAACAGGAGGTGTCATTTCGTCCTCTGAACATTTATGTTAAGGTGGAAATCTTCTGACTGTGGCTGCAGTGTATCTGATGTGTCCTACTTTGATGTGATTTCAGTTGCAAGAAAGGGAATGCAGGGAGCTGATACATGCATGTCTGTAAGTGTGAGTTACACAAAGGCTCAGTGCTACAAACTGTTCATTCCTGCCAGCTCCATGGAGTTTGGTTTCTCATATTTTTCATTTGACAGTATGTTCTTATTGTTTGTATAGATACTTAAGGTATCTTTGTAGATACTAAAGGTATTTCCTTTATGGGATCTTTAGGTTTTACCCCTGTTCACCTATAGCCTCTAGCTAGATGGACAGAAAGATGGACATCTGGGGACATCCCCATATGAGTGATCCTGCATCCAAAGCTATGCCAACAACACTGAGATATCCCCCAAGGGGAAGAGCAGCACTTTTGCTTTCCTGAATCTTTTCACCCCTAGCTTATTTGACCTTTCCAGTGCAAATGAGTCTCTGTCCCCAAACCACCAGTAAGGCTTATGTTTTCAGGAGAAGTGGCCGCAGGTCACTGTTTCTAAGAACACCACACTTGCAAATTCCTAGAACACTTTTGCTCTGTGTAAGTAAGCTGGGAACATTGTTTTGCTAGACAGAGTATGCGAATGACCACCCAGTGCCCATTTACTCAAGTCCTCTGGAATGTGAATAGATTTGCAGCACGGGGCTGAGCACTTCTGTTTGTTAACTTAGTGGAAACCACTTGGCATAGGGACATGTTCGAATCATGATGCAGGCTTTTGAAATTCATACTGGCAGGAGATCCAGCTGAAAGGGACTGTGAAACCAAACTTGTTTTTCTCAGGTTAGCTCACTAGAAAAGATTCTAGAAAATCAGTGCTGCAGGTTTTCCATTTCTGCCTCTAACAAAACTGATCCTGAAATTACCTGTCAGGATGTACCAAAATATTTCTAACCCAGATAGGTCATGAAATGCTGAGCCACAAAATTCAGGAGATACCGAACTAATCAAAGTAACTTCTCAACATATTTGCCATGTTACATTGTGTTAAATTTCAACAATTCTCTGGAATTTAGAGATGAATATTCAGAAAACTGCTGTTTCTTCTCCCTCCAAACCCATGTGGTTCCACTGAGACCTTGCTGCTGGCAGAATCTGCCTGTGCAAATGGTCATTAAAGTGCAGGCATGATCAGAGGTTTCATGTTTAGCTTCCTTCATGCTCATGGTAACCTGTGCTTTGGGTGCAGCTGGCATAGGGACACAAAACAGGACAATTAGGAACCTTTGTAATTACAGTTTTGTGAACTGTCAATTTTTATAAGGCTAAAATTCAGCACCAAGTAAAATCTGCTTTCATGTATTACTTTCCTTTGTTAAGAGCATACACTTTAAAGTAGGACTATTCTCAGCTCACTTAATACTCTCAGCTCCAATTCTCAGTTTAACCCAATTTTAGCTGCCACAGCAGATACTGGAGCTGATGATTGATCATGATGATTCTAGTGCTCAGAGTTTCAGAGTGTAGCTTTGAAAATTTGTAAAGACCTGAAGGAGGAGAGAGTATGATGATGTTGGAACAGCATGAGGGTAAAATCTGTCAGTTCATGAACTGCTGGCCAAAGAGAATACATTTCACCCCCTTAAGGAAAAGGATTTGGTTTTGTATTAACATACTTAAAAGTGAAACTCTTCAGAGTTTCCCAAAATCTGAATTTTTCCTTTAAATTTCATATCATAGTGCATGTAATTCTGTAAGCTTCTAGGTAATCAATAGAATTTTATATGTGAGCTTAAGTATTATGAATCACAGTCTTTGGGAAAGCTGTTTTTTTTTAATAAAATGTAGCTACATAGAACTTCTACAGATGGATTTTTTTTTAAACTAGATCTAAAGCAACTTCATACACAAGTGAATTGATTTTATTATAATTTAAAGAGGAAAGGGAAGTCCAGTGCAGCAATGGTGAGCTGGTGGGGCTGGCCAGCTGAGAAACTAAAGGGTACAGAATTGTGAGTAAGAAAAATATCTGCTCCTTCTTTTTTCTCACTGTCTAACTCTTTGCCTGCATGAGACATGGAATAAAATAAGAAACCTGTTAATCTGCAGGGTGTTCTGTACCAAACATTGGTTAAGACTGAAAAAGGCTCTCTGCAGGGTTGAATGAAATGAGTGGGGTGATAAGGGTAAGAAAATATGAACATTTTCTATTTCACTTTTCTTCAGACATGGGTTTCAGGAAAAGATTTTGGGAGAGCCTTTGTGGCCAAGCATATCAGAAGCTATTGCATTGGCTCACAGACATTTTTAAAGAAGTGTTTCTAAGCAGCAGCGTAAAGGAACAGAGCAAGAAATTGTCTTGAGAGGGCAAGGAGTAGGAGTCCCTTGCCCACAGGTGTCAGCTGTGAGTTTGGACAACCCCTGTGGAAAAAAGTGGCTCAGCTGAGCAACCTTTGTGCTGCTGCTGCTCTTCTTTGGATATGTTTTACCCTTTCTCCCCAGCACCCTTTCATAAATAATTACAGAGAGGAAACTAAGTTGAGTGCGTGCTTCTGCAGGCTCAGCTCAGTATGGTGTTATACATCATTCCCTCCTTGCTTATGTGCTGAACTGTCAGTGTAAGCAGTAGGTTGTTTTTATATTTAGAAAGTAAGGTATTAGCTGAGTGGCAGTTTGTCTGACACGTGGTTTGCTATCTTTCTTTGTCCAGCTTTGTGCAATTTAATTTTAGGAAGCAGCATTTTCCACCTTCAAAAGAACATCTTGGCAATGTTTTTTTCAATTCCCATTCGTAAGAGGTTATTATTGAAGAAAAGATTCCTGCTCATTGTGCACAGCTTGCCTAGTACAAGCTTCTTTCATTGCCTTTAAAATGTCAGAGTGACTCCAGGGGAGCTGACACAGCATCCAGTGTGTTGGGTTGTACCCAGCCATGGCAACACTGTCCCCATGGCCATCAACACTGAGGTACTGAGAACTTCACAACAGATCCACCTAGGACAGAGAGGGGTGCAGTAAAATACAGAGAATGTTTTTGTTTTTTTTAATTGATAACCTGGGAGATACCTCATTTCTTCTGATGGGTAGAATTCAAGCTTAATGTGAGATTGAAGTAGTTTTTGCTTTAGAGATTGTCAAAACATTGGGAACTTTAAAGAAGCTTGACATTGCAGTTGGGCTGGTGGGAAGGGGCTTTCCAGGAAGCCTGTGTGGGCAAACCTGTGGGTGGTAGCTCCTGTATGGCACAAGGAATGGAAACTAGAGGGGAGTTAGTGGGGAAGGGGTCAGGGTCTGTGGGTGAGTGGGGAAGCCTTTGAGGGAGCAGGGCAAGACGCACTTTGGGGGGCCTTGAGGGATTGGATAATCACTGGGTCAGTGAACAAAGAAACCATCTCCTGTGGTTTGAATGCTGCTGGGTTCAGGACAGGAGGACCTTTTGTAAGGTCTCTAAATACACAGCACAGCAGCAAAAAATAAAATAAAATAAATTATTGTTTGCGTAATTTTCTTCCCAATGGGGACAACATGTAGGACACTGAAATTTGGTTACTTGCTCAAGTTGCAAAAAGTCTGAGTATTAAGGAACAGTGGAGGGAAAGGGGGATTCATAGACAGCAAATTACTTAGAAATGTGGTGTGAAGCAGAAATAATTGGTGAAACTACAGAAGAGGACGGGGGAATTTTTTCCAGTAACTTTTAAGCATAAAGTAACATTTAAATTATTCCTGTCTTTGGTACACAGAGGAGGATTAGGACCAAGCTGGGACCAAAAAATGTATCAGTGATGCAATTTTCAAACCAGGGATACAATTATTAGAAGACATTTGTAAGTTTGAAACAAGACATGGTGTCCCACCTTCAATCACAGCATGTCCATTTCCAAAATTAAATATGAGGCCTGCCACAGTGAGACCTGAGCTGTTGCCGTCACCACCGAGAACACGGGGCTTCTGGAAATAACTTTCTCACATTAGTGCAGGTGCAGGTCCTGAGGATGGACACCTCAAAACAGCTCCACCCGCTGTGCTGGGCATTGTGGAGAAGGCAGCAGTGGGATCTGCACTCCGCCAGACCGGGATGGGTTTCCTCATGCAGCAGCCAAGCGCAGCAGAGCTGCAGTGCAGCACGGAGAAGCCTGCACCACCCAGGGGGAGGCAAACACAGGGAATAATGCAACTGGGAATGAACTGCCTGGCTGGCACTCAGGATGACTGGCACCCATCTCATTTTTGCCCTGTGTAGGGCACTTTTGCCCACAGTGTGGGGAGTTAAAATACTGTCCTCCTAATGTGCTGAATGTGCTGAGTGTGCCGTGGGGGATGAGATGCTGCGAGCCGGGCTGGGCTGCTAGAGCTTCCCAGAAAGGTGGTAGCTGACAGCAGGCAGCACTGCCAAATGTTTTTTCTCAGCCTTTAATAAAACTGTGAGATTCCTTTTACAGCTGTGCAGTCCTGGAGAAGCCGGAGGCTTGCATGGATTTACACGATGGCAGAGTTTGTCGCTGGGTGTATAGGAGGGGGAAGCTGTTAGCATTCTTGTACAAAGAATATGACCAGAGACAGCTGGCAACCTATTTCTGGTACTCACCATTTCAGTTTCTCAGATGACATCTGAGAGCACCTACCAGCATTTAATTCTCATTAGTACATTCTCAACAATTTTTGTAGTTCGCATGATGTGTGAATTCTGAGCCTCTTTTCCTTCGCTACGCATTAGGGAAAAAATTGTCATGGGAGACACACACAACCAAGTGTTTTCTCCAGCCTTGTGATTCCCACTGCTGAGTGCTTTGGTTTGTATGCAGCCATCACTGCTTTTAATAGACAGTGTAAGATTACTCCACCCTCCCCTTCCTTTGTTTCTCTGCTCTAAACATAAAGAAGTGAGGAATGAGCCAAAAATGTCACAATATATAAAGAATTTGTGTCAGCAGTCAATGAACTAAAACCCCTTGAATACTGTGATTTAAAGTAGACACATTTTATATTAAGGGATGTCTGGAGTTTAACAATTTTTGGTCCAGGGTCAAAAATAGGAGGGAGGTGGCCCTTGTCTGCTTCAGGCTATGTCAGGCTTTAAACTGAGGTACAATTCAGTCTGCTTCAGGCAGGTACCTCCAGGACATGCTTGAGGTGAGGCAGAGACACTTTCTGGAGGACAGCCTTGCTTTGGAGAAAAGGATGGAATCAGCAGTCTCAGCCAGATTTCTGAGGATTAGGAGGGGAGGAGAGACTGGGTTCATGGATGGTACTCCTGGTGGTTTCTACCTGCAGTGAGATGGAGGAAGGCAGCTCGTCCTGGCCATGAAAGGTCATGTAATCATGCTGGGGAGGAAGAGATAGAAAGTCCCTCAGATGGAGGGGGTGGATAATATTCAGGTGGGCGGTGAACAACTGTGAGCTGGATGGAGGCAGTTATCTCAAAGGGGACTGAGTGTACAATTGATGCATGAAGGCTACCTGGCTTTCAGAATGAAGACTTTTGTTCTCATGCTTTTGCTGTTCTTTGTGAGGACTGTGTTTTCCCTGCTTCTGCTTATTTCACTTTATGCTTTTGCTTTAGGCTTTTCTTAAAGTCAGCTTCATATAGGAAAAGAGAGAGGAAGAATTGATTTTGATTCAAATGTGAGCTTGTGAGCAAAAGAGAGCTTGTACAAATCTGTTAAAACCCTAGATCTAGATAGACATTTCAATTTTTTCAGAAGTTTCTTATACTGAAACTGCCTTGAGGCTGAAGTCCTCACATCCTGGGAACAAATAGGGCAGTATCAAACTTTCATTTTACCTTGAAGAGGAACCCCTGGTAGCATGACCCTTCATAAGATAATGTGTTTCTATCACGCAGTACAGTGAGTTTCTTCTTAGAGTTTGGTGAATATTTTTGGTCTCTGACTAAAAGAAGAAAGGAAATGAGATTTTTCTTACGGCAGAGAAACAGTAGGGGAATGGTTGGTACAAAAATGGATTAGAAAACATAAAAACCCACACATGGGAAGAAGAAAAGCAAGCTGCCCTTGTGTCTATCAAGTTTTCCTCCTACTTCCCTCCTCCAAGGTCAATCATCACTGCAACAGAGACACGGCCTATGCTGTAGGAGTGGAAGATGTTTTTGGACCTTTTTGAGCATGAATGTGCCCTTTGCTGCAGCTTCAGATATCCTGGATCTGCCCTGCTTTGCTACCAGCAAGTCTGCCAGCACCAAATGGGTCTGGTGGCTGAGGACTTCGGAGCTGAGTGAAGGGATCCCTCCTCACTGGACACCTGCTGCCTGGAGTGGGTGCATGTGTCTCCTCTGGCATCCATTATGGAGATCTCAGGCTGCTGACAGCATCCCATCTCACAGACAGCTTTCCTCACCTGCTCCTGGACTCTTCTGTGTTTGGGGGAAATTCCCAGGCTCAAAAACAGCACTGCAAAACCATTTCCACTGAGACTAAAATGGTGCTAGCTTCCTCTTGCTGTAGAATTTTCAGCTAATAGAGAGGCAATGAAGCACACCTCCTCTAACAGGTAGAAGGAGCAGTAGTCATCCAGGTGCCGATGGTTTTTGGGGTGCAGTGCCCCCAGCAGCACAGCACCTGGTGCCTGGGAGTTCCTGGAGGAGCTCTGCAGGGAGACTGCTGCTGTTTGGCTCTTTCTGGCATGACCGTGGGATGGGTGATGTGAGGTGTGTTGGGATGGCCAGGCAGGATGTGGGCAGCAGCAAGGGGACCAAGGCAGGAATCTGGAAGCTGCAGATGGATGGATGGAGCAGCAGGACTGTGGCACCACTCAGTGCAGGCAGGAGCCAAACTAGAGAGCAGGCACAGAGAGCACCAGCGCTCGTTCTCAGAGACTTGTTCTGTCCTCGGGGCTGGGTTACACACTGTAGTGGGTTTTTGTCAGAGCTTACTACATGCAGGATAACAGCTTCTGTTTCTGGTCACCACAAGACTGGTGAGTGGCTTGGGAAACAGCTACAATGAAGTCAGGGCAAAGCCCTTGGAGACATTCCAGGAGGAGCCTTGGGATGTATTGCTGTGTGACACCCAATCCAGCCCCATCGGGGAGCTTTGTGCACAGCTGGACTCTCTCCAGGGGTTCACCCTCCACCCCACTGAGCCTCAGCCCTTTGGCAGTGCCTGTACTGGGAACCACTGTGAGTTGCTCAGAGGGGAAAAGTAGGCTCAAATTCCTCTTGCTGGAGAAGGAAACCTGAGGAAAGGCCATACATGGATGTCAGTGTTGTTTGCATGACGAGGCTCTGCCATGTGTCTCTGGTTTGCTTACACCCACGCTGTGTTTAAGCTCCAGACTGCAGATGACCTCTGTATGATGTGTATCTTATGCTGGTTTGGAGTCTAAACACATACAGTTATTTTCACACAATCTCCACTGAGACACAAACTGAGTTCAGGTTTTGAGCTGAGAGGATGGGCAATTCCAGCTTCTGAAAGAGGAGAGAGGAGCTGTGTGCTCTCCCAGACCTTAGTGCCGAGCTTGTGGAGGAGGGTAGAGAGGATGTGCTGCTTAGAGGTTTTGAAGTTATTCTGGGGGAAAAGAAAAGCCAGGAAGGGTACAGTAGGAGTAATCCCAAAACAGGAGGGAGGTGAACTGACTAACCCCAACAGGTGCTTTCTGTCCATCCTTCGTGGAGGCAGGGTGGTTGTGTGCTTGGAGCAACAACAATTAAGAATCTCAGGACAAGTTAGGAAAACAACTGGGTTTAATAACCATTGTGTGTGGGACAGTGTACCCCCACCAAAACTGCCCACAGGGCCGTGGCAGGGGTGCCAGCCCTTGACAGATGTCTGCTTTGGTGGCAGGGACTGCTTGTTCCAGTGATGCCTCAGACCTCCTCTACACTCCTGAAACAGCCCAGAGTCTTTAAACCTGTCTCCTTAGGTGTGCCCCTAAACTGGAACTTCATTGCCCCCAGCCCAGCAGGGTTATTTTCCTGTCAATAAATTTTCCATCTTTCACACAGCAAGTAGAAATCCTGTTTTCAAACAACTCTCAGGCTTGAGTAAAACTAAAATTTGAAAGAAGAAAGCACATAATTAGCTTGAAATTTTCTAAAGATACCAAAAAATATTGCAGAACCAAACCAATCCTACTCCTGTTTGAACTCTGCAAACTGCTCCCCTGCCATTCTACCTTCCATCCTGTGTCCTGCAACCTGCTCCATATCTAATCTCACTATATTGCAAAAGGTGTTTTCTAACATCCAAAGTATCTTTTACTGTTCTGAATGCTTTTATCAACTTGGTATAAGCAGAAAGTCTGACTAGGCAAACAAACAGTTTTTCACATTAAGTTTCACTTAATAACTGACCGAAAATTCACCACCTCCAATTAATAAAATGCTGAGCTGAAACCATCTCAGGCATTTTGAGCACACCTTCTGAATATTTACATCTGGAAAGTACACAGTGTTTACAAGAACTCATGTTTATTTATCCAAGAACACTTCCACAGAAAAGCTTCTTTATGACTAGCTGTACATTTTCCTTTGCCAGTTTATTGACCTTTTGCAATGCATGGCTATTTGTTTGGTAAAAACTATAGCATTGATCTTAACCTGCCATGTGTAATACATCTTGGTAACTTGCAATTGAAAAAAGATAATATTTTGGGTGGCAGAAAGCCCCCCATGTCACTGGGAAGGGCGTTTGAATCCAGTGCAGCTCAGTAGTAAGCAAATATCACTATCAGATGACACTTGCTAAGTGGCTGTAGGAAAATGAGTCCATGCTGGGAGCTCCTTGTTAGCACATCCCCAGCGATCCTGCCAACACTTCCAAGCTCTTCTAATAGTTTTTATCCTTGGGCCAATGAGGCCATGCAGCTGGGTGCTCTGCTGCTCAGAGTGCTGCCAGTGCAGAGCTGGTTGGGACACAGGCGTGCAAGTGCTGCCTCTTCCCTGGTTAACAGCTTTCAATCCCCTCTCTGCCTAGTCTGGCATTTCCTCAGAACTAAGCATATTTGTCCAAGAGCACTTCCGCAGAAAAGCTCCTTTATGCTTTGCTGTACATCTTCCCTGCCAGCATCCTGACCTTTAGCAGTCACCCGCAGGTTTGCCTCAAGAAAGTTCATTTCAGCAGAGTCCTCACTGCACTGCACAAGGCCAGCGGGCACTGACGTGGGGATGCTGCTGTCTGCCAAGGACCACTGTGTGCAGAGCTGGGCTTCCACGAAATAGATCAGGCTGTGCCAGGGGCTGCTGGTTTTACACCTCTCCAAGTACCTGGCTAAACAAAGCTGAAATGCTCAGAAGTGAGGGAAGGCAGGAAGGACAGAGGAAGGCACATGGGCAGACTGTAGATGTTGACTGAACCCCTCTCCTCAAATTTCAGGGGCAAAAAGTCTTTAATTTAGTCCTTTTTATGAATTGAGGTTACCTCCAAGTTTGAGTTCATGAAAGGAGATTTCATGTAGCTTTCCTCACAGAGGAAGCTGTTTACATGTGCAGGAAGAGATTTGAGACAAAGACCTGAGTTTCTGTTTCATTATTCTACAGTTTCATATTAGAGTAGCACAGGAGCAGGAACTGAATCTGGTTTTCTGTGATTTCAAGGGCCCTAATCCCAAGCTGCAGAGTCACAACCATTGTTCTTCAGTCCAAGCAATACCTGGACCTTGCAAGTTAGAGTGGCTGGAGGAGACAGGGCTGGAAAGTGGATTTCAGATGTCTGCGTATGAAGACTGCTGTACCCTTCATGGGTGGTAGCTGCAAGTCCAAGATGGGACCTGAGGATGGGAAATCTGTGCATGAAGGCCCTGAACACTGGGTTTACAGAGGCAATTAATCATTGGAAGAGCTTCATTTGAAGGCTTGAAATCAAGGCTAGAAACCTTAAAACACTACTTGTGGTCTCCTTAGGAAGACATTGCTTTTAACTGAGGAAAATTCAGCGTGAATTTTGTGCTGAGCTTTGTGCAGGGACTCCAGGTAGATGTCCAGAGCTGGGGTAGTGTACCATAGCTGGGGTTGCTCTGGTATGGTCTGTGAGTGCCATGCACTGACCTGAGCCTGACTTCTCTCCCTCTGTCAGTCTCTTGGCCTAGATGAAAGGAAAGGGTGCAGAAGGTCAGAAACAGCAGTGAGCTCTGGAAAAGCACTGAGGAGTTAGAGGCATCTTGGGAACCTGGCTAGGCTTTATGCTGAGTCCCCTCCCTTGGTTTGTGCAGTCAGAACTTAAACCTGAATTGCCAGGAACTGGGCCTTCTGAGCAGAGAGCCTCTGTCTCTGCAGAGGAAGAACAGCCTCTGGGGATCTACATGAGGGCAGAGAGCAGATGTCAATAAGCTACTGCAGGAGCCATAGGATATATGTATATATATATAGGATAAAGATATCATCAAGCCACCAGTGGAGAAAGGTGAGAGAACTACAGTACTCTGTAGCCTGTTTTCCCACAAAATTTTCATTTTCAAAAGCTCTGATTTCAGTAGCTTCATTTCTTCCTTGGTGTGTACCAGAGCGAAACCAGTGAGTCGTCAGGTGTGATTCTGTGTACTCTGTGTCTGCTCCTAACTACTCAAAATCTAATTTTGGTGAGCCCTGGACTTGAGCTCTCTGGGGATGTGCAGAGCCAGGGAGTAGGTATTTGTCCAACAAGGATGATCACAACAGTCCAGTCTGACTTTCAAACCATGTAAAACCTCCAAAGTGCAAAGCAGCCTAAAAAGTTCACTGGGAGTTGATGGCATTCAGTGCCTCCCAGGTCTGGACTGCCAAAGAGTGATTTTAATAGCACATTAAGTATGAGATGCTGGAACGTGATCAAGACCTAACACAAGGAAGTAGCTTTTAATTAACAAGTTCCACATGCTATGTATGAGAAGTAACAGCCATTAAAATTTATTAGAATTAAGTTGCACATCAAAACCCCTTCAGTGTTGTGTTTGACTGCATTAACTTCAAATGAACATTTCTACACTGAGGTGGCACAAAAGAAAATTTGCTTAAGTTTGATTTTTATACTACTAAAAAGGGTTTAACAGCTTAGAATACATGCTTTACTTCACACCATACAACTGGTGAAAATTGGATTAATTATACTCCTTTCAGCAACTCTACTGGCATAAAGCATTAACAATTTAGACTTACAGAGTTTGTTTTGCTTAATTCATTTCAAAAAATAATTTTTACTTCAGAATGCTAAACTAACATGTAAGCAAACCTTTTTATTTATATGGTGAGATTCAGTTGGTAAAACCCATAGCTAGAATGGCACTAACTATGTTTGGATTTTGAAATTCTAGAGAGTTTCATCAAAAGCAATCCTATTAAACCAGAAATTTGAAGAGGCAGTTTGGTTTGATTTTGCTGAAGTTTTTGAGCTAACATGAATTATAGCATTGCTGCAATGAGAATTAGAGAGGTGAAGTCCTGCTTAACTGCATCCTCACAGTGTTTGGCATGTCATTTTACTAGGCAAGAAGGTACCTTTTAATATTCTTACAATGTCTTACAGTGCTCTGCCTCTGAAAGACTGGAATTGGCTAGAGAATCAGATGATGGAATGTGCATATTTTGAAGTCCTGTTCACAAATTAGATCACAATCTGTGGTTTCATATATTTTTCAGCATATATTTTTTAACCTTTGCACAAAAGCTCATTTGGAATTTGTATTTCAAAACAAAATATACCAGAATGTAGCTGTATGTAGGGAGAAAGGAATAGACAGGTCTGGAGGGGACCTTGAAGGTCACTGAATCCAGTCTTTGCTACTGCAAGTAACCACATCACAGGGTCCTCTTCAAAAGCAATTCATAAGTCTTCAGAAAGCCTTTGGTACTGAGTGCAGCCTAACTGTATAGCACATATATTCCTGATTAAAAGGAGAGGTTTAGTAAAATTATTAAATTTATTAAACTTATTGTAGTTAATATTTTCTGAATAGTGGAAACTGTTGTTCCACCTGCTAAAATGTGATTAATCAGAGTTTGCTCTGTTGCCCAGCACAGCCAAAGACAGTAACTGCTTTGCAGGCTCATGTTGTGTACAGATGACCAGCCACCATCCCTGGAGTGTTGCTGTGCTGCCCCCATGCCTGGGGTAGGAGGTTTTGGTTCAGCCTTCAGTCTGCTGTATTGCCTGTCCCCCACAGTCCCAAGCCACCACAAGCACCATAAACATCATCAAACAAGTAAATATTGTCATTCTTTAGGCTGGCATTCTGAAGCTTTTGATTTAGAGTTTTTGAGCTTTTCTCCATAGTCAGCAGGGCCCCATCTGCTCTTATGAAAATGATGGCTCAGACTCCACTGTGTAAACTCTACTCTGTGTGTCAGGAGGAAAAGCTTATCCCAAGAAGGCCAGAGAAGCCTGGAAACCTACAGGCTTCCTGGCACACCAGGCAGCTCCCTGTGGGCAGAGTGGTTCTTGCATATGATTTTTCCTCACAGTGCTTTGTATCTCCATGTCAGAATGGACTTTAAGATAAATTCTGCTTGTCTGTCGCTGTTGCTGTATTGGTGGCCCTTGTGCAAGACATTGCATGATGAGGATGCTTTGACTGATGCCTTGTTTTCTAAAAGGCAAGCTGCCTTTCTGCAGATCCAGCTCCCTACCTTTAATGTATGGTCTGACAATCACTTGTTTGAATGCTTCCCTAACTCCTGCTCCTTCCTGGGCACTCTTCCAGAGCCCCACAGCCAGGCTGCTGTGGATGCTGCCTGGTCCCTTGCTGTTCGCACAAGCAGAGGTCCCCATATTAGTTAAAGGGTTCACTGAGATCTGAGGTTCCCACCTCCAGCAAAACAAGGTCTTCAGAATTAGTATGAGCTTCAGCAATTTCATTCTCTACTCTAAAAATCACGCTCTAAAGCCTCTTGTGCCCATGTCTTTCACATCCATGCAGGGCTATCAGGGCTACCCAGCACATCCCACGCAGGCACCCCTTGGCTCTCCCCATGCTCCCTTCCACTGCTGCTGGTCAGGCTTGCCTCTTTGAAATGCCAGCTGTCTGGATTAATTGCACTCTCTCTCTTTCCACCTCACCAATTCCCCATCTGTTTTTCTGCTATAGCTTAAATCCCTTTTGATCTCATCCTGAAATACTGACTTCTACAGGAGCCTCTGCACACAGGCTGTTCCTGGGAGCAGGTCTCTCCCGCTCTCCTGCTCCATGGCTCCAGATGATGTTAGCCTGAGGGGTTTATTGCTGCAATATTGAAATTCTCCTTGTCAAGATCTGGGTCCTGAAAAATTGTGGGAACCATGGTCTTCACCTCTAAGCGTGCACACATAACTGTAATTTTTGTGAGTCTAGTAATTTAGTTGAATTCAAGACTGCACTTAGGGCTTGTCTGGAGAACATCCAGAACATGTAGCACATTTCAGGGTTGAAACTTTCTATCCTAAACTGTTCTATTGGCATGCTACAATGCACAGTATAGCCAAGCACATAGGGAGCATTGATCCAGTCATTTAATTTAAAAGACATTTTATTCGCCCTAGCAGTTATTTAACGCCATTATCTATTTATTCAATTTAGTTAACTTAATGCACCACGACTTAGACAACATATTTGGACTGAAGACAGAGACCATCATGTTAATTGAAACTGCAACATGGTTCAGTTATTATGTATTCATGAGAACTTAATTGTGTGATCAGAAACCGTTATTTACTGCTGGTGACTCTTTTGTATCCCAAACACTGGCATTGATTGTAAACCAAAAGGCCAAAAATTATACGTAAGAACAATCTTCACAGCCTCATCTGTCTTCTGGATCTTGAAAAGTAGTAACACAGAATGCCCTGTTCACCAAACATTTCTCAAGACTGAGGCAGCCTTTCTTATCCACGGGTGAAGTGATTAAGCAGTGTATTTACAAACAGTTTGGTTGTGCGCTTTCCAAATGTGTACTTCAAAGTGTCTGTGTTTTCTTGGTGCTGTGATAGATAAAACAGGTACACACAAGATCCCTCTGCTCTCACAAACATGAATGCAAGGGACCAGAGTACATACACTGCAATTACAGGATAAGGAGAGAGATGTTAATGTAAACTGTTACTGAGGAATGTGTGTTTGGGCAATTGGGTCTCCCTTTTTATGTGCGGGAGCTAAGCAGAGAAAAGGATCAAGGCAAGCTTGCAGGTGAGCACAGAAATCAGCAAAGTAGAAGAGTGGTATCTGGGAATTATCTGAAACACCTAATCCATATAAGAAATTACTGCACCAATCTTTTTTTTTAATAGGTTGATAAATGGAATGGGGTAGATTGCACCAGCAGAGAAATCAGTATCTCTGGTGAAGATTTGAAAATTTATAGAAAAGAGAACAAATGGTAATCATCACTTGATGTAAACTAAAGGAGAAAGCTGAGCTTCAGGGGCTACCATTAAGCCTGCTTTTAAGGTTTGATCTTGCTCAAACTTAATATCCTCAGCTCCCACTTCAGTCAAGAGAAACTGAATGTCTTTTGCAAAAAGTGGAATCAGCAGGGTTAGATGATTCATTGTATTTGAAATATTGAAGGTGATTTTGTGACATCAGAGGAAAGTTCTAGAATGATCTAGAAGGAAGACCAAAATCCTGTTAGAGAAAAATAGCAAGCTGTGACATTAGAGCAATGAGACCCTCACAGGGGATAGAAGGGGAACAGCAAGTTATCAGATTCTTGATTAAATAAGAGTTCACAGGAATATCAGTGTGAGGGCAGGAAAGGGGCAGATTTGTGGAAGCAGTCCCCAGTGCTTTGCATTATTCCCTGTGCTCCCTGATTGTTTCTAGTTTCATGTTTGACTACTACCCCAGACTTAACCTGTCATAAACAGAAGGAAAGCAAGGAATGGAAGTGGAGGGACTCAGAGGAAAAGGGGTACAAGGGCTTGCTGGGCTGCCTGGAAGCCTTCCAGGCTTGGCCCTTCTCTGTGCCAGCTTTACCTGTCCTCTGCCTTTTGTCATGGTCATGAGGCACAACTGCCTTCCACTGAGGTACCTGATCCACTGTGTATCCTCTGCCCAAGTTCCCACACCTCAGTCCTTGACTGACATCCCATCCTAGGCATAACATCTCAGGCTTGTATGTGCTCTTTTGACAGTCCTGAGGGCCCAGACAACTTCTGTCCTGCTCAGAGTGCAGGTTTTACCATGGGTGGAATATATACAAGCTCTGCTCAGGTGCTCTTGCCGTGATGTCTGGCACAGGCCTGATCTTGGCCTTAAGTAACTTCCCTTCATTCTTCTTTGGTGTCAAAAAGCTCCAGTCATTATAAAGTTACTTTTTCCCTGTAAGGCTAGAAAGACTGAAGGGTGACAAGAGACCTTTCATCTTTCAGCTGTGTTGTACTGGCTGGATTTGACTGCCTCAGACACAGGTGCTTCCTTTCTGTGTCCCCTCCCTCTTCAGTCCCCTCAGCCCAGCCAGCCTGTGCTCTTGCAGCTTTTTGGAGGAAAGGACAAAGAAAGTGGAAGGTTTACAAAATAAACTCCAGGTTCAGCCCAGGAAAAAAAACAAGGCTGAGATTTCTGCTGCTGTCTGTGGTCACTGAAGATTCAGGCTGGGACTTCTTGGAGCTTTTGATGGATGGGGAACAAAACATCTTTCTTCTCTCATGTCCACACAGCTCCCACCCATCTGAGACTCTGCAAGTCTCCTGAGTGTCCTGCAGATGTGAGGTGAGTCCAAGTAAGCTGGACTGAGAAGTGCCAGGTTTGAGATCTGGGAAGCACACAGGCTACTTGGCTGGCACCAAGCTACTCATTGTTAATGAGTTCTGTGTCTCCCTCCAAGATTTATTGATTTGTGCAGAAATCTGGGCTGATCAAATTATTCTGGAAGGATCTGCATCACCTGCTGACAGGTCCTGCTTGTGCTTATCTGCCTATTCTAGCTCCCAGCAGGAACTGAGCTTGAGGCTTGACTATACATTTAAAAAATAAGAAGCTTAGGACCAGCAAGTGTTTCTGCATCCAGTTTGCAGCTCATGGTTCTTGTTCAAGGGCTGTATGCTGTACAACCTCAGATCTTTGCAAGAGCCCTTTAGCTACCCTGCCTGCACTGTGAAAAGGATTACACTGTTTTACAGTTGCTGCAGCACGAAATGGCATGGAGAAACTATCCACAGAGGAAGAGGCAAGGATATGTATGTGTGCATGTAAGATAGGCAGATGTATCTTGGAAAAAAGGAAAATGAAGAATGCAAAGCAAAGCCATACCTGGAATTCATTGGGCTATCTGCAAAAGTACTTAAGGGGGCCTCTTTTGGGTTAATTCTTTCATAGGTCACCAGAGAAAATTACAGTCTGGTTATTTTTTTTCACATTAATCTTTCTTCAGCAATAATAATCTTTAAATTAAGGCATGTATTATTTTTACATCTCCATTCATGTATGTGGACACTTTATAAAGCAAATAAAGTGAGGTTTTGTTCTCTGTAGAATATGTTATTTAGTACAGGCAGAGGCAAAACAGAAAAAAATTCAGGTGAGGAAGCAGCAATGGAGAAGAAACTAAGAAAAGAAGTACTTGTAGAAGAGGCTATTTTTCAAGAAGAGCAATGGCATCCGGTGGCTGGGGTGGGTTGTTCTGCTGGGAAATGGAGCTTGAAAAGAATGAGCAAGACAGGAGTGTTTGGAAGTCGGTGTTGGTGGCAGGGTGTGATTCAGAAGCAGCAAAGTCCTGAGCAAAGGCAACAGAGGTCATACTGGGACATGATTGGGTTGTCCAGGATCTCTGGTGTGACTGAGACAAGAAGCATGTTGAAGAAAAAATGTCTGACTGTGGAGAAAATGAAAAAATTCAGTCCAGTTGGTTATCAGTGTTCAAATCTCTCTCTGCCTTTTCTATTTATCAAATGAAGGCCATGATGATCTGACCACAGGACAGCTTAAAACTCATTTCAGGTAGCTGAAGGAATTACAGCCTCACAGACGCAGGAGGATGGGCTGTCCTCCATGTGTCACTGTTCACAGCTTGTGCTGTGGAAGAAGTCAAGGTTCAGTCTTTACTCCTGTGTTGTTGCTGCATTTCCCATGAGGTGTACATCGAAGGACATTGCCTTTGCTCCTGGACTTTGCTTCTACCTCTCTGCTCCTTCCTGAGCTGAGGTTTCCCACTGGAGCAGAATTCAGTAGGAGGAGATAGGCATAGCACATGCATGTGTCTCGTTTCTGCTCATCTCATCTGCATCTGAGTGTAGTTCATGATGCACACCAAGAGATACAGGCAGTTTGAAATGCAGGTAATTTGTAGAACCAAGAAACCCCCTCCAAAGTTCCTTCTTAGTCTGGGAAAGCTGGAGTGCTTTTGCATTGTCTCAGAGTTAGCACAAGCAGCTCCCCTGTCCCCTCTGTGGAAATGCAGCCTACAGCTCCTCCCTTCTTGGCCTCTTATGACCTGCAGCCATTCAAAATTGCCCAAGTAGAGCTGTCAGAAAATTTGCTGCCACTATAAGTGCATCTGGAGGATAGTGGGGCCCTGGGGACACCCACCTCAGGAGGGTTTGCCTGCCCCCAGCTAGCATACTTTCTCATGGGAATGGTTGTGGCTTTCAGGTGTCTAGTCAAAGAGACCCTTACACTGCAGTGTGAAAACTACCAGAGATTTGATATCTTTGCAGAGAAATTATCTTCTTGTCCTGTGAAGCTCTGAGATTTAAAAAAAGTTCCAGTTTGACATATCCTCAAGATATATTGCTGCTTTTCTTGGGAAAAGCACAAAAAAAGAGTTTTCCTGGATCTCATAAGTGTCACTGGACTCACTCACAAGGAGGAAAACTCATGTTCAGAGTTCTGATCTAGGCTGAGCCAAACCCTTTTATTTCCTGCTAACTGGATGCTTTGAATACCAACATGTTGCAAGGGCTCTTTCGCTTTCTCTGTCCCTAGATTTCATCTAGTCCTTCACAGCCTGTTCCTGAGTAAACGTTAATCAGAACAGGTAAGTTCCTGTGAAAAATGGTGATCTTTCTGAATTACTGTTTTCCAGTAAAAAATTGCTCTGTTGAAAAATTCTCAACCCAATCTGTGTGTAAGTACTTGAGAAGACCTATCTTTACACACCTGCACTGCCCTCTGGTCCATCCCTTGTAAGAGAGTACTGCCAGCCCCCTTTCTGCAGATTTCTCACGTTTACAAACATATACTTATTTACAACTTGCTAGCTTTGCCTACCAACCCTTGGCCTGGCTGTGCAGTTCCCATGGTACAAGTATCCTGTAAAACATTTAGCTGTTGCGTCATGCTCGCACTGAGCTCGAAGTCTGTCGGTGCAGACCTGCACACCCTGGCACGCCCTTCCTTATTACAGGGTCTGTTAAATGTGAGACATGAGGTTCAGGGTCTCTTACACAGTTCCATTTATTAAATAATATCTATATTAAAACATCTTGCTGAGGTTTCTTAGAAAAAGTTCACAACACTTTTTAAATGGTCTATGACTCAAAGTAAGCCCTAAAGACAACTTTTCCTGCTCATTCTTCTCTGTGTCTTCTCCCTCCTCTCTAAATACAAAATGAAACTGAAACAAATGGCACCAACAAAAATAATAACGTGAAAAATCTTTGCTGATTTCCTGGAATAACACCACACGACCTCTACATTTCACTGGAATGGCCTTGGGGAAGCCTAGGGTGCACTCTGGCCTAATTGGTTTTTCTTCTGTAGATGTTTTCTGAAAAATGACATTATTTTACACAGGTGAAATCAGCCTCTCCTCCTGCATTTCTCAGGGCCACTTCTCTGCTTGCGTGACACTGCTGTTCCTCTGTTATGCATGAGAAGGCTGCTGCACAAGTGATGGATGACTCAGACAAGAAAATAAGAGATGTCCTGACCTCAGTTAACTGCTGTAAATATTTTTCATGATAAAAAAAAAATAAAACTGATTTTTATACATCTCAATGTGAATATAAAGTCAGTCCTCCCATGAACAGTTTGAATTTAGCAGTTTACTAGGTAAGTTGGCTATGCACTTTAGTTTTTAATTATTTATTTACCCTACAGTTCTTTAACCAAAGATACTTTCCATAGCAGCTTTCTATGTCACATTACTGGTAAAATACAGCTACTTAAAGGAACACATACCTACACACAAATCATGGGGTGTGTGGGCTTGACATTGTTTTAAAGGTCATTGCTATTTGCTACCAAACATATTTTCCTGCTTATTTAATAATGGCATTTTTGGACAACGACATGTAAAACGTTTCCATGTCATAGTCAACAAACGGATTTTCTAATTAAAAAGGTGAGGAAGGTTTATATTTGGGGCAGAAGGGAAATAATGGATACAAGACACAGCTGCTGATATTTGGATACTACTTTGTGAGTGTAATATAATACTAACTACTCAGACATAAATCCCGTGGACTCAGCAGTCCGCTAGGCAACTGCTTGCCTCGTGTCCATATTTTAATTTTTCTTGGAAGTGTGTGCACACTGGGAACATGGTCACTTAACAGCTGGATTATGGCACTGGTGTTTTTTGAATTCTTGCAATTTATCGCCTGTTTAACGGCAATTCACGTGCTTTCCTGGTGAGCACTGTCCCATCATTTCTTGACCACTTCTATTTGTCCCTGTCTGGTTTATGTGTGTGAGAATGGGCCTGGATCCAGTAAAATATTTAAGCATGTGCTTAACTCTGAGTACCTGATAAAGGAGAGGGCTTGGGAAGTACTGACACAAACACTCCTCTAAGTGCCCGTCAGTTATGTCTGAGAGCTCTTCCACCGAACTGGCTGCAAAGAAGAGAGGGAGAATTGATGCTGGGATAGACAAAGCCTCTCACAAGAAGAAAGAAAGAACAAAAGAAGCTCAAGCAGGAGGTAACACATCCCTGGGTCAGCAGTTAGCCATACACTGGAAGTGCTGATCCACTGACCCTGCCACAATACCCACTATAAATGCTGGTGTCCATGTTTCTCACAGCTGCAGACAAGACCTTCTAAGTGGTCCCTGCCCATTTAAGGAGAAAGTGTCTCCTACAAACGTGAGATGCCTCCCAGCGCCGTGTCAGCAGTGAATCTCATTTCTGTGCCCTTCCTTTCTGTGCTGAAGGCATCCTTGGCACTGCTGCACAGAGATGTTTCCCAAAAACAGGCCTTGAAAATATTCACCCCTTGTTTTCCTTGGGTCTGCTGCTTCCTTGACCTGCATAACCCACTGCCCCTCCACGAGCCTGCTCTCTGCCCATCTTGTCCATGTAGCATATCCTGCATGGCACTACAGCAGGTGCCTCAACAGAAACCAGACAGAAGAAATACCACATGTTTTCATTGTGCAGTTTATCATTAAATAATCATTAAATCTGTGATTTGGTTCGTAATTTGTTAACACTAGTTTTTAAATGCCTGTTGTATTAATTTGTTTCTCCCAGTATTATTGATGGAGTCCATTCAGTAAAACTGTGAAATGATTTTTCTCTCATTGTAACTGTGTCAGTACTCCCACTTTAAATAAATCATGGTTAGATCCTGGAGAAACCTATTAAAAGAAAACAAACATCTATGCCAGGCCTCATCCACTTTTCCTGGTTCATGAGAAGCTGACTCCATTCAGTGAGTTGGGAAATTTAAGCTGATTGGTTACCTTTTCCACTGAAAATATATAATTGTGCTGTGTTAAGGACATCCACCTGTGAAGTTCTTCCCTGTTTGCAGATGTTCAGTGATTTTCTCTCCGTTTTATGCAGTTTCAATTAGTATTTGAACTATCTAGAGAAAAATGCTTTAAAAGCAAGGCAAGAGAATACTTTCCACATGAACAGTTTCAATGTTTTTTTTTTCTTTTAACACAGCAAAACTGGACAATTCATATAAGACATGCAAAGAACTGTATATTAAAACAGCTATTTTACTTTTGAAGAAATATTTGACAATGATTACAAAGATTTTCCTTCCAAAACATTTAATTTAAACCATATTTAATTACATTTACTATATTCCAGTGATTTAATAAAGTATGTCTTTAATTTCAGTATCCATTAAAATGTAAAACTTTTAATATAGAAGAACTCCTTTAATCCCACCAAAGAAAAGCACTGGAGAAAACACTTTGCCAGGAATACAGATACCCTCAAAAAACCATCTTTGAAACACCATTAGAAATTTTGTCCTTAACCTCTTTGAGTTACAATAAAGTGAGCAGAATTCTGTTTGTTTTCATAATTGAACTACCAAGGGCCTAAATATAGTGAATTTTAGAAGAAGATTTTTTAACTATCACTGATTATCTTTTAACTTGGGAATTGTTTCCAAGAAGATTAATACTGTGAAAACCTTTCTTTTCTCCTCAGTATTTTGAGGTGTTCTGTGAGCTGATGCTTCCTTCTACATTTTCAGTGATTTCATTTCCCAGTTGCTGAAATGAGCAGGAATAATGCTGGCCCTGTATACTCAGGATTTATCTCCCCAGTGTACTGCAATGCTATGTAAAGTTTCCCAAGTAGCTCTGTAGAGCTGTGTAAACATATTTGTCATCAGTAAAATAATTGAAAGGTGCTATATAAAACTAACCTCAAGTACATAAGGTACATGTGTGTATTACCAGGGATCACATCACGTTATTGCAACCAAATTTCCGCACTTGTCTTTGTTGTGGCTGTTTTTCTTTTGCTTTTCCCTCACAATAATCAGCATACCTTCACTCAGAGATTTTTGTATTACATAGATTACCATCTTTTGAGGCAAGAAACTTGCAGGCATTTAAAGCAGCATGCAAAAGCATTTGAGGTTATATACATCATAAATAATGAAATTAGAATGCACAGGATTCATAAAACTCAAGCTATCTAAGGTTTTGTCAGGGCAATGTTTAATTTAAAAAAAGTTTTAATAAAAATTGCACATGTGGGGCTGGAGATGTTAGGTTATGAATAAGGAGATGTTAGGTTCTCAGAAGAATAACCAATAAAAACATAGTGTGTCAGCAGTGTTTCCTTTTCCAAACTTGGGTGAATCACGTTACTGTAGACACAAATGATTTTCTCATGCTCTAATTCTGATAAAAGTCATTATTACAGCAGGCTGGGTGAGTTTTCTCCTTTCTCAGGGATAAGACTGTGTGAACACAAAGCAGTATTTATTCCATAGAATCCTTTGGTGCAGCTCTCAGGCCAGTCCTGCGGAGGGTGAGGCACTGTCTGATGAACAACTCTGCAGTCCTTTTATTGGAAAAGCAGAGGTTGTGTCATGTTGATAAAAAACAATCCAAACCCCCAAACCTGTCCAGCCAACCAGAAAAAAAAAAACCCAAAAAAACCCCCACAACCACAAATCCAGCCACAACCCCCGAAGAGACAGTTTTGAATTTGTTCCAAAACTCATGTTCATCCCAAATTTTCTGTGCTGTTTTGGGACAAAGTCACAAAATGTGCCTTCATCTGTTTCACAGCCAGCACTCTGGGCAGCTATCCCGCACGTGCTGGGGCAGACTTGGCCCTCTGAAGCCCAAGTAACCAGGGGAACTCAGCTATATGGGAGGTGAAATTCAGAGCCGAGACAGGTTTGGGAGGCACGTGTGCAGCACATGCATTTTCCCTGCTTTTCCAGCAAGCTGGCTAGCTGCTGACACTCCTTGAGCTGGGAGGTTGCTCGCAGACACTAATACCAGTGCTGCTGGGTGCAGGGCCAGGGATAGGGCCCCTTGTGCCACTGGGCTGAGGTCACCCAAAGGGATGGTCATCTGGCTGCAGTCTGCTCTCTGGAGGGGGGTTAGGATGCACATCTGCAGAAGCACCTGAGCTCCACCCATCAGACTGATACCTGAATCCTGTTTTTACCAACAAATACATAGCTTTAGAGAAAGGTGGGTGGAGAGGGCAAGAAAAGCATGTTCACGAGGTTGTGTAAGCTCACTCTGCGCACAGCGTGATAGTTGCAATATCAATTATGCTCCCCAGCTTCCAAGAAACAGCTGACCACAAGGATGAAACTTGTGTGGGAGGAAGAGGGAGCGTGCTTGGCAGCTGGCCTCAGACACAGGAGTTGCTGCCACAGGAGGACAGGTTAGTAACAAACTGGACTTACTTGGAGAACAGTGAGAGGTTTCCCACTTCCAGCCTCAGTTCCTTCCATGATAATAACTCTCAGAGGGAAAAAAATGAGGGGACAGTGGGGAGATTTTGCTCCCAGCTCAACTTTGACGTTTATAGTGTACTCAGTTGCAATGAAGATGGGGATAAAACTGCTTTCTTCTATAGATCTGGGAAGCTTGTAGTTGTGATTTGTATTTTCTCTAGTATTAAACAAACATGAGTATGTAGTCCTAGATACCTGTACTCTCAAAGGATATTGAGATGAGAGCTACAGCAACTCTGGGAAAAAGGAAGATTATTCCATTATTTCCCTCTTTTCTGGACATATTTTAAGATTATCTGAAAATAATAGTAATATTTAAAAACAATGTAGTCTTATGGTTTCACAAAGAGAAAACATTAAACTTGGGGTACCTTGGAAAAAGCAGTGTGTTAAACAGAGTTTTATGGCTGTTTAAAGCTGTTTATGAGTTTAAAGACTGATTTTTCTTTTCCTTGGGCCTTTACACGCTGCTGATATAGAAAGAACAGTCATCAGTCATTTTTAGCTGCTGCTTTCATAAGTAGGGACCAATAAAACATTTTAGGTTGGACACATACATGTTATGTTTAGAACAACCACCCACTATCTACCATATGCTGTCACACTCTTCACAGAATGAAAAAGACTGAGTTTTCCCACTTGTTTTTAAGGTGTTTTCTCTTTAATACCTTCCTCCATGCACTTAATTTATTTAAAAACTTACAAATGACAGACACTATTTCTTTTTTAAAGTAGACTGAAATGCAGGAAGTCTGTATTTCATGGTTATGGCATTGTAATGTTTCCAGCTTTATATTTCCTACTTCATGAAGAAACTTTGCTGAAATGGACCGAGCTCTACAACTAAATTGAAAATCTAGTACAAACTACCTCATTATAGCATGTGAATGAGCTGCAGAGTCCCCAAGTGTCTGGGGCCCAATCCAGAAAACCACTTTGGAGGCATGTAAAGAGTCCTGGAAAAAAAAAAAAGAGAAGCTATTGTGAAAGGTTGCAAATGTTTGCAGAACACACTGTAGGTACTTTTCAAGATTGGCCCAAAATGCTCATGACTTCACAAAACTGATAGTTACTGAAATAACACAAGATTGTTTGATGTCATGATCTTATTTACAGGTTATTTTGTAATACTTTCATAAAGCTAAATAAATAATACTTATTTACAGGTTATTTTGTAATACTTTCATAAAGCCAATACTTTCCATAAAGCTAAAACAATATTGAGGTCTATGAAAGAGCTGTAAATGGCCCAGAATTAGGGCTGTGCATAGTTTAATGTCTGATGTGGTAGAGAGGGCTGAAATTCCTGTAAATCATGCTCCTAATTTTCCCTCATGAGTGAGGATCCTGCTAGGTCTATCCAGCAGGGCTTTAAATACCACCATGGAACCCGCAGGGTTCCTGATCCCTGGCCTGGGTGTACTGTGAAAGCGAGAAGGTAAACTAAAGTTAAAATTGACCCACAGTCCTGGAAAGCATGGCAGGGTAGGATTTCTGTGTGGCACAGGGTGGAGGAGGCCAGACCACACATGTCGTGGCACTAACATGGTCACTGGGAGTTTGATAAAACTTCCTTCCTGATCCTAAGACGACAGCTAGCCATGCACATTTTCGCTGAATTGCATCAATGTGCAGAATACTTTTGAGATGAGATGGACTTTCCCCTCTCCCAGAATACCTTCAAAATACCTTCTGTATTTCTAACCTGCCTCATTCAGACCTACCTGATAAGCCTGAGGTACCCTGAGGTGGTGGGGAGAGCGCCTGGTAACTGGGACACTTTTCCAATTTTATTCTCTGCCACTGTCTTTTTCTACTCATCTGATGCTCTTGCACTTTTGCCTTTGAGTATTTTCAGACCCCGTGCATGTCCATGAGCAGAACAATACAGATTTAACCTGTGTCCTCAGACAGGGGTTAAGCCACAGACTAGCTTATGGCTGCTCACCCCTATGGGCACAAGGTGGAGGAGATGATGTGGCTTCAGCTGACAGAGAAAGCAGTCATACCCTGCATATGCAAGTCACTGTTTTTTGAAACAGTACTAGCCTCATGGAAAATGTTATTTATTGCTAAGCTTTCACAAGGGTTACTGTAATTATAGAACCATTAAGGCAGCAGGATCAATGGGGCAGGGTCTTTATCGACCCTGAGAAGCAACTAACACACTCTGAGATAATCTAAGCAATGCCACCCAGCTTCATCACACTGTCCAGTGAGTCTGCCTCATGCTCCCATGCTCACTGAATCACCTAGATATATAAAGAGAGTAATCTGAAGAGCAATAGCTGGGCAGTAAATCAGACAGCAGGGGAGAGAGGGCATTGCCTAGTTGTAAAATGGGATTTCTGTGAGGTGGCGGTTTTGGAAGAGCCTTTTAATTGATAGGCTGTATTACTGGATCAGTTCAGCTCAGAGAGAGGTTCTTACCGGTGCAGTGCTTTCTTTGTGAACAAGTTGTTGGAGTGATGCTTGTGATCTGCCATTCTTCAGGCTCTCTAAATGCAAGCCCTAAAATAATGGCAAAGGACACCTTTAACCAGTACTGCATATTTACTCCTCTAGTAGTAGTATACCCATAACCGTGAAAGACCTATCCCACATCTGTTCTCCAACTGTTCATCACCCTTGCCTTTCCTAGATGCCTCCTAAAATGCCTCTCTTCTCATGCTGCCTACCAGACTGGGGTATGAAACTGCTTGCCATGGAGGCATCATGCTGGTCATACAGCTTATCACTCTGATCGTGTTTTGGTAATCTCTGGTTTTTCTTCCTTCATCAGCTGAATTGTTTATCAATGCCACTAAATGCCTCATGTAAAACTGGGTTAAACACAGTGAGACAAGGACCAAATAATTTCTGATTCTTTTGTAAAGCTTAGTCCTGACACCTCTTAAAAACTATAAAATTAGCCACCATTCTTTTGCAGAGGAAGATTATTGCAGCTTTCCGAACACTGGAAAAGGGTGGAAAGTGAAGGATGAAATGCCTTCAGTGTTATCCAACATGGCCTTTCTGGATCTAGGAATAAATAGAGCTCCCTTTCCTTAGCTCAGAGCTGCTGGAACCCCTGGCTCCTTTACCAACAGCTACTTGGAAACCAGCAGAGCCTCAGGATCCAGTGTTTCAAAAGTACCTAATCTTGTATTTCCATCTTGCAATCTACCCATTAATATTTAAAGAAGCCCCTGGCAACACGTTTTAAAGAGCAGCTGTGTCAAACTGTCATGGCGTCAGTTCCTTTGCTGAATTCACTCTGTATTCAAGCGGAGCACATCAGTGCTCTAAGTGAATTCTAAATCAGCATTAAGCAGTGGCTCGTTCCTAGTGTAGCCACTGGTCCTTAGGGGCTCCTTACGTACTGCAAGGTACATATTCCAGTTTTGCTACCCTCACAGCCCATTTCTGGGAGAAGTGGCATCCAGGAGGTGCTCAGCATAGAGTCTCACCTGTGAATGCTTCAAAAATCACCATTCATTTTGTGGAATCTGAAAGTGAACACTATCCCTGTGAAATCAGAGCAGGGAACTATCACCTGTACAGTTTCTGTTGTGATCACTGTCCTTAAACATTGGAATATTCCTATGTGAAAGCTAAAGAGCCCTGCAAAGGGCCTTAGAGCCAACCTTGAGTGTTGAACACCTGGCAAGCAACTACACAAGGTGTGTGCATGCACGTGGAGGCTGGGAATCATATTCTTATCGTGTATGTGAGGAAATGGGGAAAAATCTAGGTTGATAAATGAAAATAGGAGAGACCATGAGGACAAAGATTTATGGAGAATAGATGTTTTAGCTCCAGGCATAATGCATGTTTGTTCTAAAGCAACAAATCCACAGAGTAATTAGAAATTGTAAAGCACAGTGTAAATGCTAAGGGATATTTGTCCTGATGATTTATACTTATACAACATTCCCTTCAAATTAAATTTACAGCCATTTAGCTGTACCTACATTTTTGATCTGTTAGTTTTGTAAGAGTCCCATTAGCACTCAGTCCCATTAAGGAGAAATGAACCAGATAAGGAAACTCCTGGATGGGAGTGTGGATGGGCAATTCTGCAGCCTTATGCTTTATTCTCATAGGATTTACAGGCAAGTGGGAATATTGAGGGGGAAAAAAAAATCTGGCATTGTTGCAAGAATAGTTTGGAGCTCATCAGACAATCTATGCATATTTTCACAAATATTTGGAGGGGGGATGGGGCGGGGAGAGAAAAGTACATAATTTAGACCTGCAAAGAGGCATGTTTAACTTGCACTCTACTCTGACCACTTACATGGAACTTTACTCCCCTCCACTCTCTAAACACAGATAATTGCCATGGCAACCACTGTATTTCAAGACTCTTACACATATACTCTCACCTTTCTTAAAGAAACACAGAGCACAACAATGTGGGATCGACACAGTAAATCACCGGGCTGCTTTTTATTTGTTGTTAGCCAACTGTCAGGATTTAGGGAAGAGCTGAAGACTTTCAACCCGTATCAGTTTCAGGCCAAAACCAGAAGATGTTTAGACAGACACTTTGACATCTTAACTAAAATATTGGATGTTGTTTGGTAACTCTGGGCAAAGGAATGACTGATGATCTCTCTGGGTGCAGGGTGAGAAGATTCCTGAGCCAGGGAAGGAGATTAAGGGCCTAATACTGAAAACCAATGAGCCACCTTTAGGATTAGACACTAATTTATCAGAGCAAGCACCTGTGACACTTGAGGAACTCCTTGTTAACACAGTGAGCTTTCAGCATTGCCAGACCTGGCGGGTAAATGCGCCGGGCAATTTTCATCAGCTCCATTGCTACTTGCTATTTTCAAGTTTTTATTCCAGCAGCCCTACAGAAATACATACCTAGCCTCCTAGGTTCTGTGCAAACACGGGGCAGGAAAACCCCTGTGCCTCCAGAGCTAAGGGTACAACCTGCTGAGAGAGGCACCTCAGCCCGTCACGCCTGGGTGCGCAAAGGGCAGGGAGCGGGAGAGGTGCCGGGGCGGGAGGCAGGTGCAGAGCCAGCAAGTCAGCACCAGCCCTGTCCTTGCCCTGTGCTGCCTCTCCCCAAGGGTTTCCTTGTTTACTTCAAGTGTCTGACATGGGTCCAGGAAAGTGGCACCTCAGGGAAGGTGCCAGGCCTTTGCCCAGAGGGCAGCATCCAATGTGCAGGTATAAACATCGTTGGTTGTTTTCACCCAGTTATTGTTGATTAGCAAATCAGGAAGTGAGAAGGAAGGATCAGTGTTTTGTTTGGGAGCAGAACATGCTTTATGCTTTGTTGTTTTGTTTGTTTTTTTTTTTGGTTTTTTTTTTTGGTGTGTGTTAATGATCTTAATCTCAGTGTTTGCATTCTGGACTTCTACCTCAGTTGGTTCTCACGTACTTTATGAAACATTACTCGATGGCATTATGAAGATGTGAACTTTCAAGGAAGGAAGGTCTGAAATATTTGAAAGAAGCAATATCTAAAACAAGCTTTCCTGGCCAAAGTGCAGTGAAACCCTGAATTCTGAAGTAACCCTATAACTCAAAATAACACCCCTTCTCCCTCCCTTTCAAAAAAATTCTCTGTCTGGCAGTAGAGATATTAATTTGCTTAGATGACATGTTGATTGTGGCTTTTTTTTTTGGGAGATTCTTTCCCTCCACCTCTGAAGTACAGCTCATCCCCCTTTGGCCTTTGGTATTTGTAATAAATTTCAAGAGTTTGCTCTGAACTGGAAGTCTTCACAGCAATTTCAGTCTGCTAAACCATTTATATTTAGTTTCCACAGAAAGATATTTGCACAAAATAATAAAACTTTTCCCTTCTATGGAGATTGTAATCATATGGGAATCCTGCTGACACAGAAGTGCTCCCTTTTTTTGCAGTTCTGGAGAACTCTGCTTAATTTAAGCACATCCATAAACACCCAAGAGCTGGTCATGTGAAACTGGAGTAGGAATTAAGGGTCCTTCTTTCAAACATTACTTGGAACCTGCTCATTCACAGGTGATAGTGTAAAACAGGGTTACCTTGAACAAGCAAAAACCTTGTAACCCATTCTCTGGGTGCTAAACTTTACCATTTCATCTGCCTCACAGCCTTTCACAAAAGAGGGAAGATGAGAGATAGTTCATTGAAAACCCAAGTACAGAAAGATTTGCCTTCTTTATATACTTTTTTATTTAGATATAAAAAATTTAGACTTTGATTTTTTTGTTAGAGAACTCAACTGAAGTCTTCCATGATTGCCACTATCAAAATGATATCACAGGTGTATGTTGTAGTAGCATTTGAAGTCAGTTCTGGAAGAAACTACACTCTTCATAATGTAGTGGGATTTATCCCTTAAGGGGACACATCATCAAGATATGAATTTTGCTTCTTTCAAAGAAAAGGAAAGCAATATTTGTACTATCTAGTGTGTGTTTATCCTGCTGTGATCCAGCTGGGTGGCATCACCAAGGAACAATGCTAACACAGGGAGGCTGCAGCCTGCTCTTCCTCCGCTGCTGCTGAGGAGGAGAAACGGGCTGAGCTGGAGGTGCTGGTGCCTGCTGTGCTTGGGATGGAGCTTTCTTAGGGATTTTCAGCTGACCAGACCTCTCCAGTGGCTGACTGCTTTTGTGCATCTTTTCAACTCAAGCCTGAATTTTGCTTCCAAGAGTAAAAGATGGTGCTGGAATTTGCAAACCAGAATACCCATCTAGAGGTTGCTGCTCCCCAGCAAATGGTACCAGATGCTGGGGCTTCCCTGCAGTGCCATTCTGCCCTTCCCCTTCCAGAGGGACAACCCCGGGGCTCTCCCTCCTCTATCTCACCACCACTCCCCTGCAGAATTACAGGAACTTAATTTGTTTTTGAAACTCTTCCAGGTTTGGCTGAGGTTTGTCAGTGCCTTCAGGGGTTATCAGGGGAGACTGACACTGCAATCACATATGCTTGATTTTCTAAAAAAAATCCAGAATAAATTCCTTGCAATTTGTTACTGTTGAAATCAAACAATATGTCCACTTTCCACCAGCTGTAACTGGCTGGCAGACTTTTTATGGGTCAACCATTCCCAGGAGGCATGATGGCACATGGGCACCCTTGGGCAGAATATTGAAGCTACCACTGCAAATGTCTGTTTTCTAGGAATTTTCCATCCTACTGGGGTCTTCAAAAGGGCTCTGCTATACACCTAGAAAGAAGGCTTTGTCCTTGGTTTTATATCTCAGCTTGTATTAGCAAGAAAAAAGTATAAGAGGATTCTGTCCCAGTCCTTTGGCCAAAGGATGGTTCTGTGATTAGAGCTTGGGAAGGGTGTGATCATAAAAAAATCTTCTAATTCCCCCTTTAAATCCTCTTGAAAATCATGAGATGTTGAAAGGATACATGAATCTGATTATTCTCGATGTCACATATTCGATGCCATGTTTAAGAAAGATGCAAAATGTAAGTGGCTGTGCAGATACATAGCATGGAAGTGTAAATGTCTTATTCCTATCTATGAAACAGTAATGGTACATGTGCTCTACAGGCCAGGATAAAACTCAGGGGCTGAACTTATGATTTAATGCTAGACTAGGTCACAGGGTTGCAAAATAAGGCAGAAACATAGAGTATTTGAGAAACATATGTGCAGAAACATAGAGTATCTGAGAAACACACGTGCTGGTGCACAATTCATAATAATGGCAGAACCTTATACCAAGCAGGACAGTTTTATTTGAAGTTCTGTCATTTACTCTGCAAGGTATTTTCAAAGATTTATGTTTATTGTCATGGACAATATGTCTGTTTAGAGTGTGTTAAGCAGTATTTTTCACAACAATTTAGTACTGATACTTAAATTCAGACAGAAACCTAGCCAAGTTGTGTCTAGAGGAGACACAAAGACAGATAATGGCAAAACAAAGATGACTTTAGCAAACTGACAAACACTGTGGTTTGCCAGCCACTGACAAACACGAACAGTCCAGTCTAGGACAATTTTGTATACACAGTGTTTTACTTGGGGAAGGTGTATGCTATAAATACACTGCAAGTACCATGAAGTCATGAAGTTGTCTATTGAATGACTATCTTTAAAGAGCTGGTAAAGGATAGATGTGATTAAACCATTAGTGGATATCTGGAAAGGTTTAAATGTAGCTCCACAGAACTGAATAAAGCCATTCAATGTAATTTCTTTCTTTGCTAGTCTCCTTTGGCACTGGTCTTCATCTTTAAGGCTGCTAGAACTTTTCCACTACATCTGTAAACACTCATGGCCACCATAATACATCTTTTTATTTTCAGACTTTATCAAGTCAATTTGTATATTTTGTTCCTGGCAAAAAGGGCCAGACTGTGTTCATTAGCCTCTGTTCCTGACCTGGATTTACCTCATCCATTTTTCACACATCTGAGGTGTTCCCACCCTTTTACTCAAAGATGAGGAAGATACAAGAGAAACTTCCAGAAGCCAGAGGTTTAGATTTGTATTGGACATTACTATAGGCTGAGACTAATGGCTTTCTGGAATTCTCTTCAGCATATGTAGAAGAGTCTTGGATGACCTGTTCATACTAAATACTTAATTTTTAGATGCCTAATCTAGGGTGGAGAAAACTTTCCTTATGATGATATATAATAACCCAATTGTGATCTCCCAGGATTTTAGCAATAGCACCGATACTTTCCTAACTGTGTTAGAAGTGGCCCTTGATAAGTTTTAGGCTTGCACTACCTTTGTCACAGTTGCATTATGTTGGCAACAGATCCTGTGGATAGTTAGCACATTCAGGGTGTGCACCTCACATATTGAATGGATGTGCTCCTAGTTTATTGCATAAATCTGTCTTATAAATCCTTAGGTACAGAGCATGCCATTTGATACCATTAAATATTATCCCACTTCAATTGCTTCACTCCTTAAGGTCATCTAGTTCTTCCTGTTTGCTTGGATTCTCCTCCCTAATATGAATGCTTTCCAAATTTCTCTTATCAGAAAATTTCTATAGCAAGCCAACATTTTTGTGGCAAGGTACTTCCCCACTTGCTGGTTGTCTTTAGTTGGTTCCTGGTGCACCTTACAATTCTTGTATTAATCCCCACTTATTCCAGATTAATTTTACAAAGCAAGATTGTATCTCCCACATAATATTTTTTAAAATTGAATCTCTCAGAACAAGAGTTCTTTTGAGTCTGGTATGTTGCTTTAGGTAACCTTTTATCCCATCTTCTATTTATATCCATATCTTTAATTATTTCTATCATACATTTTGTTTTCAAGTTGTATATGCTTTTGAATTCAAACCATCAGGTTCCAAAGGTCGAGATTTCTTTTATCTTCGTCTTAAGAACTAGGTTTTCCACTTTCTTAAACTTTTTGTTAGGATGGGTTTACCAAGATCCCATGCTGTGTGTTCATTCTAATGTTCTAATTTTCTCAGCAAAATGAAAATAATATCAGAAGACACATCTCAGGTTCTCTAATGTGCCTGCTACTAAGGGAATAACAAGGGGTGTTTTCAGTGCTCAAAACCTTGTCCTCTGTAGAGGTCAGAATTTTGAGGACCACATGAATGTCCATGTTTCACCAGGAAGCAGATCTGCACTGAAACGAAGACATGATAATCACGTAGATCTGGGAAATATATAGGTTATTTAGAGCTTTAGCACTTCTCCTGTCAATGCATAGCCAACTACTTAATTTTCTTTGCTATAGAAACAAATTTTTTGGCCATTCACTTTTGTTCTCTTTGCAAGGTCAAACTCAATTTGCATGTTGGCAATCTCCTGTTACTGTGAGTAGTTTTGTATTTCTGTACCTCCTTTTCTCCTTGCTCCCAGATCCTTCTAATGTATTTTTCTTGCTGGGATATGATTTCTGAAGAGCCTCCCCTTTGCTGCTCCATCTATAAATAATCCAAATGTCTGTGATGACCACACAGACATCAGCTTTGGTGTAGTTAGTTTTGAGGAGCTCAGGTCCCCAAAATCCTCGAGATGACTCACAGTCTCCACCAGCAGACAAAGTGCCCCCTCATGGGGGTAGACCCCCAAACTGGCATTTAGCATTTCTGCCATTTGTCACTTCTGTCACTGGCATCCCATCCATCCTCCAGTTCCACCCAAATGTGGCAGGTGGGTTGTATGCTCAAGACCTCACCAGCCCTTTAGGACCAACACAAATATTCCTTCTGCTTCCTTATTAACAATGTACCTGAACAGCCACATCTGCCCATATAACCTTTTGCTCTGGTTGGGCTGATCATCCCTCCCCAGCCATTGCCTGCTCAGAGACACCTCCTCCCATTGTGTCTCGGGCTCCTTTTCTGTATGTTACTTCTCTCTGTCTGTGGTTTGGGATCTATCTCAAGTCAGTATGCCAGCCCAATGCCTGTGTTGCTATCTATCCACATACCAGCTTTCCCTGAGGGCATCCTTTAGACACAACCTGAAAGTAGCTGGCACATTTGTTAAAAGCTTTATAGGCTGATGAGTTGTGGAGTTTGCCATTCTTCCCTCCTACTCTGTCACACTTGAGTTGTTGACCTGCTTCCAAGCTCCCTTCGTATGAAAACTAGAATTACCTCATGAGTGTTGCTCTCCAAGCTAATTTCTATGAAAAGCTTTTCTACTGGCCTAAAACATGATCAGCTGTGGCTGGTGGAATGACTCTGGTGAAGAAATCCTTCCGCTGCTCACTTAAGAGGATTCCTCCGGGTGATAGGAATGTTTGTTCTCTGGTCTGCACCTGAAAGCCCACATCACATTGACTTCAGCTTCACAACACACTTCTGCCATTCTTTCTCTTTGCAATAATAGCAGAGCTGCTTTATGTCACACCCCGGTCCCTGTGTGTCCAACCATTAACCCAGCACTGCCAAGTCCACCCCTAAACCCTGTACCTAAGTGCCACATCTACGTGCCTTTAAACATCTGCAGGGACAATGACTCCACAACTTCCTTGGGCTGCCTGTTCCAGTGCTTGACAATGCATTCAATGAAGAAATTTTTCTTCCTACCCAATCTAAACCTCTCTCTGACCTGGCAGTCAGAAAACAGGACTAGCTTTCAGGTGACATGAGTTCTGGTCTCTGCTCTACCCCAACTTTGTGTCTTATTTTGACCATCTGTAAGCAAGTGTAAGGCTACCAAATTCTTTGTTAAGCATATTGAGACTGAAATGCTGTGCATTCAGAAGTCTTTGTGATTTTCCTTTAGAACTAAGCTCTGAATCCTCAGGTCTGGTGTAATACTTCATGAGGTGTTACTGTGTTAGAGAGATGAGTCCTGCTCCATGGGGGAGGATGGCTACCCCACCCAAAAAGAATGGTTCCGTTTCTCACATCCACCTTGCTCTTCGCCATCCACTCTTGATTTTCACCTTGTGCTGTCTCTGCCTCCTGTCAGAATCCATATCGATTCACTAAACCAACACTCCGAGCTGGACTGAGGGGAACGGCCCTGACAGTGGGGAGAGGAGGTGGGGGGATAAACCACCTCCTTTCAGACATTTTGCTATTCTGGCTTCACCTTAAATGCATCATAATGAAAACAGAACCTGTTGAATCAGATTCAGCCCCAGTAAAGCTTTATTTTGTTTTCAATGTTTCTATCTCATTTCTAGAGTTTTTTAAGCATCAATGGCACGGTGTTGTTAAAAACATAGTAATGTCAAACAGTACTGATATATACATTATATTCCAAAGTCCATAATGTAATTTCTCTGAACAATTACACAAAGAGTTCAGCAAAGCAGTAGTTCCTGTTCATTAGAAAACAATCTGGAAAAGTTTCTTTTTATTGTTTCAGATTTTCTGATTTACGGGTGTTTGTGTTTAGTATTGAAAATCCAGGTGGTTTTTAGTAGATATTGGTGTAGTCAGAATGATTATGACATCAGTGTAAAATCAAGGAATTGTGTAAAGGCATAAAATTAGTCTGTAATTTATAATTGTGTTGCATTTCAATTAACATGCATTAAATCAAATATTTAGGAAACGGTTGGAAGAAATGCTCCTTTGTGAAAAATCAATATCTGTGTTCTATCTGTGGTATCCCAGCTATTCCTCTGGGCTGTCAAGGCCTCCCACCAAAAAAAAAAAACCCAAGTGAGATAAATGTCAGATGGTAAATAGGTTTTATTAAATGTTGAGTATTTAACATGCAAGAAAAATATTTCACTATCGTTAAATAAAATAGAACTCTCCCAGGCTTTCTTCACACAAGATCCAGTCGTGATGCTGTGAACTGACTTCACTGAAGGATGGAAAAAATGGAGAATCTTGGCTGTGAAAGGCATTCCTTATTTACACAGTTATATCCAACGGCAGCAAAATGAACACTGAAGGATATAGGATATAGGTAAACTACTTTCTGCACTAAAGACACTCTTTTTTTTTTTCTTTTTACTACTATACTTTTTCAATATAAAAGACTTACTCCAAGGTGTAATTTCTTTAAAGTAATGAACATGTATTGAAATTTGTCCTTCATCTTCTAACCAATATCCCATTATGGTTACCAGTTCTAAATATAGCTCTTGCCTACAGTCAGGGAACATAGTAATTTTACAGGTTTTTATATATTTTCATTCTACTTTTCCAGTTTGTTTCACCCTTTTCAGGCTTCTGACACCCACATTGTCAGACATGAAGCTTTGCACACATTTTTTCTGTGAAAATAATAAGTGAGGTAAAATCCAGAGAAGTTACAGTTCACATTTAGCAAAATGCACAAATGTAAAATCTTTTTCTGGCATCTATAAGTTCACCATTTTGGAGTCTGGAAGCTTAATTAGTATGTGTACATTTATTATTTTATATAAAGAATTATTTTTATCCAGTACATGGTATACAATTAGGATTTTCATCAATCTGTAAAATTTATGAGGCAAGAGTTTTACAGCTATATAGCCTCAACATTACTGAGTGTTTGGAAATCTTAGCAGTAAAGTGAATCTTCTGAAAACTTAGCTGATAAGACTTCAAAAAGTTGGAAAGATTTTCAATCTGGTAAAAAAAAAAATTCCAGAAATTTAGTATATCAAGGGTACAAGGTAACTTGTTTAAAGTGAGATCTGTCTGCCTCTGTTATCATTACTGTTTCCTGAGAGACAGTTTATGGAAGGTGGTTTTATGATACATTCCTGAAACACCTCCAGATTTCAAATATGCAATATAAACCACCTTATGAAAACTGCATAACTTGCCCTTGATTTATAAATAGTACCACACCTACTTTGGTCGTACAAAATTTTTAAGTCCTAATATATTCAGTTAGTAATAAAAACAAAGCTTAACACAGAAAGATTTGCTAAAGAACCAGATAATGAAGGGACAGGAAACCACCTTCTAGATTAAAGTATGTTGCCTATTCCTAAGGTAATGGATGGAAGAATTTAGCACATTAGCAAGAATGGTTGGAGAAAACCCAAGAAAAATTTCTCTTACCAAGGCATGTCGTGAATGGTTCCTTTAAAAGCTTGTGCTTAAAAGGTGAAGGTATTTGCAGTATTCAACAGTATCAATGGTTTATTAGCAACAAATGAAATAGATTCAATAAAGGATGGTCCTCTTTGATTCAGGTAACCACAAATATTTTTGCATAGGCAACCTGAAGTGTGGAACCCTGGGACTGTCTTCCACAGCACAGGAGATTTTTCAGTCAGTGGTCTGCAAATATGTTTTGTATGAAAATCACAAATATTATCACAAGGCTTCCCAGGACAATCCACTAACCATGTAGTGTCTGGTAATCCCCCCAAAATGTCAGTCTAATTTGGATCATAGAGAAAAAAAGACTGATTTTTCCAAGATTCTGTTTCCTGGGTGTATTCTTTTCTGGTTCTGCTTACTTGAACTCATTACCTTCATATTTGAACTCTTGATATTTTTCATTCCATGCATGACATGCTGGTCTTTCTGTGGATCCACTGAAATGTTAGTATAAAAATGCCTTGAACATCTTTTTATGAGTCCCAAGATGCTCAGCAAGTTAGAGCCAGTTATGCCAAGACAACCTCAAGAGGTGCAGGTTCGACATGTAGTACATTATTTTTCTTGCCTCTTTAAGAATCCAAGTCTGTAATGCAAATGTACAGTTACAAAGGTACGGTGTTTCATTGACTTATTTTCCACCTATACTTTCATAGAAATATCACTTGAATCAGATCAGTGAGCAAAGACCAGGGGTTTTGAAGGGAGCAGTCAAAAGGACAATTTTTCATCTCATGCAGATTGTGTGACTTGTTTTCAGTGCATAAATACTGTTGAACATCTGACCCTACCACACACTCTGCCAGACAGCACACCTTCATTCCTGGCACCAGCCTTCTCCTCCTTTGAAACAATGGACTTGTTTCTCTGATCTTGTTCAACTCTGCTGAATGTATGGAACTAAGCTTGCCATAAAAGCATAAATGAAAATAGGAATAAGTGAAATTAGATTCAGTTTCACAGTGACTTCTCAGGACTCTATGAATCCTCCTGGGGATGCCTGCATTGCTCTCCAAGTGTTCCAAATTTAGGCTAAAATCTTAAGTTGCTCTGTAAATATTTGCATATATTTCACTCTTTTCTTCATCACTGCAGTGCTACTGAGTACAGATTGAAAAGGACCCAAGGATGTCCCTGGCTGAAATGTGATAAAGCTAGTCCACCCTGCCTTGGCAGATTAAGTACTCCTGAAGGGGATAGATCTCACCTGAGGGCAGCTGTCTAAAACCTGGATGTCTGAGCTGATGGAAAAAGATAGGCAATGCCCAAGTCTTCACATCTAATTTAGGCTGTGGTTCCCTGAGAGCTAATGAATGTTATTACAGCTTATTGCTGCTGAAAATGTAAGGTCCCTCCTTCCTCCACCCTTCTCTATCACTCCTGGTCGTCTTCTAGCTGTTTACTTTGTGCTGGCTCATCAGACCCTTCTGTGAAGTAAGTCAACTAAAACAAGGGAAGGGGGAGGAGTCTGAACAGAGATGAACAGTGAAATGCCTTTTTTTTTAGTGGAAACGAGATGCCACACCAGGTCAACTCCCTGTGAAATTGTTGCCTGAAGCTTCTGCTCGGCTCAGAAATGGGATCACCTCTGGAAGCAGAGAGAATTTTGAGGACAAAGAGAGTCTCAGGATTAATTTTTGAGCGTTCAGTTTCGATCAGAAAAATGATTAGAGGGATTTCTTGGCATTTTTTATTGCTGCGACTCACATCTTTCTAATTCAGAAACTTCCCGTTTTGCGACTCAACAAGATCTCTCTGCTCTCTCTGATACTCAGAGCTACAAACTCAACATGGGGAGTGAAAGCTAAACTAGTCCTGTTGTCTTGAACCCCTCAGCTCCAGAACACAGGTTGCTCAGGCAAAACTCTCCTTTCAGATACTTTGGTTATGTCACCCCATTGTCTCAATTTTGTAGGTGTATCTTCCTACTGTGTGGGAGCGTGTGCTTGGCTTTGTAATGCTGTTAATGATGTATAACTATCTTACCAGTATGACCACTGTAGTGATAAAAGGAATAAAACATAGAAAAAAATCTCCCATTTTATCTAGTGGAAGGAGAGAGGTCTCTAAATTTGTGTATGGGAAGGATAAACAGAATGAAAAAGGTGATGATAGTACAGTAATTTCTTGGAGAAGAATTGTACTTTAATGCATTTTCCTGCATAGTACAAAATTTAAAATAAAGGATTCACAGGATATCAGAGCACAGGTTTCTAAAATGCCTAAGGAGCACAGACAACTACAAGGTAGCCTTGTCTACAAAAAATTTTTTTTGCATTTTGCATCAGTGGTGAGAGATCAAGGATGCAACTTTTTCTGTCTCATGAGTTATGCATATAAGATAACACCAAGTGGTTTTCCATTCTTAATTTGGTCAGCCTCAGATAATTAAAGAAAAGCATTTCTAATTTCTTTGCTATTCCTTCTGTTACACATATAAATCTTGAAGAACAGTACCACTTTTAGCCCTGGAGCAGCTAACAAATTGTTTACACATTACCTATTCTGTTACAAGGAAAAAAATTGATACAGGAAAAGAAGACAAAAAATAAAGGTGGGTATAACAGGTTTTGCATAGAACATTCAGATTCTTGTGAGGTGATAGTAATGAAGCAGGGGATGAAATCTGGTGGTGTTCCCTGCATGTGTTAGATGTGCAAGCAGGAAAGCTGCAGCTTAAAATGGAAGAACAAATTCTGAACTACATGGTTCTTTTAAGAAGCTTGTTTGACAGCTGATATCATCAAGGGTTTATCAGAAGTGTTCACATGAGCTGTACAGCATGCAAGCAGTTTCTTCTGTGTAAGCACCGAAGTGTTGTGGTAGGGAAGCGAGCTGGTGCCTCATGGCTGCACTCCTCAGGTTTTACTGTGGTACAGTAGCACTTCTTTCCATTGGCTTTCTTTTTTTTCTACTTTTGTAGTAGGTTGTTCTGATCCAGCAGTGCCCAGGTGGCCAAGAAGGCCGATGGCATCCTGGCCTGGATCAGCAGTGGTGTGGCCAGCAGGAGCAGGGCAGTGACCGTCCCCCTGGACTCGGCACTGCTGAGGCCACACCTCAAATGCTGTGCTCAGTTCTGGGCCCCTCAGTGCAAGAAAGACATTGAGGGGCTGGAGCGTGTCCAGAGAAGGGCAGCGGAGCTGGGGAAGGCTCTGGGGCACAAGTGCTGTGAGGAGCAGCTGAGGGAGCTGGGAGTGTTTAGCCTGGAGAAGAGGAAGTTCAAAGAAAATCTCATTGCAGTCTACAAATACATGAAAGGAGGCTTCAGTGAGGTGGGAGTTGGTCTCTTCTGAGATGTCTCAAGTGAAAGGACAAGGGGAAATGACCTTACGCGGCCCCAGGGAAACTTTGGATTAGATAATAGAAAAAATATTGTAGCTGAAAGATCACTGTAAGGCTTTGGAATAAATTGCTCAGGGAGGTGGAGGATTTACCATCTCTGGAAAGTGCTCAAGATCTGTCTGGATGTGGCACCTGCAGATATGTTTCAGGGATGATTATAGTGGTGCTGGGTTAACCACTGGAGTAGATCATCATGAAGATCTCTTCCAACCTTGATGATTCTGTGATTCTTTGATACTGTTTTGCCTATTTTCGTCTCCAGATGACCTTCAAACCTTTGAAGAATGGGATGCAATTCTCCTGCAGAAGTTAATTTGTTTTGATACAATGGCATGGTAATCATAGATAAGTTCTACTAAGGAGTTGGTCTGGGTCTGAGCTCTAACTGAAGCTCACCTCCTGCCCATGCTGAGTGGGTGTATTTTGGTGCTCAAATGTGAATTTTAAGCCAGATCAGGGGGTTGCTGCTCCTTGCAGGGATCCAAGGCAGGTCTGCTGTGTATAGTCCTGTGCTCCTCACAAAGTACAAGACTTCATAATGGGCTGTCCTTGCTACACATGAGTTAAGAGAAATGCCCTGTCCTGTGGGTTTGGATTTGAGAAAAGGAAAATAAACCTAAATCAGTATTTATCATCTGAACCAGAAGCCATCACAAGATTGGTGTGACCATACACAAGCTGACTGAAATTGAGAGGTGATTGCATCAACTTGCATTTATGCATAGGGGATTTAAAAGTCCAGATCCCTTTTTAGTATGATTTAGGGATTTAGGAATGTCTGCATCTTGGCAGCTGATACAGCAAAGACCAAAATTCAGAGAGGGTGCTCCATGGTACTGCAGTCTTTGCTGGAAGAAAAGGTGTGATCTTCCTGGTAGAGGCCAATACTCTCTGATGAGCTTCTTTTAGATATTCCAAACATGAAGGGAATTAAGCTTGATATGAAATTAGTTATTTTTGTATTACACAGGACTTCTGTTTTAGTAGAGTAATACAAACTATTCTGAAAACACAGTACTTGTGTAAGTCACCCTTAACAAATGATAGCAATTGCAATGCAAAGTTCAGTCACAATACAAATGTGATTCCCATCACTGGATTCTACTATAGGCTCACTGTACTAGCTGAGTTGGGGAAAGATAAATAGAAGGAAAAAAGTTCTTCATTGAGATGGTGGACAGTCTTTGGAAGAGAGTTTAAGGAGTGTCTGAACAGTACTTTAAATCATTTGGTTTAGTTTTTGTGGTTCTGTGAGGAGCATGGAATTGGGGTCAATGGTTTTTATAGATCCCTTCCAACTTGAGATATTCTATGATTATGTGACTTTATGACTCACTGTCATGACTCTGGACATCCTCAGTTTCTAGGAAGGGATGAGTGTGTTGAAGTCACTTCAAGCCCACTGTTGTCTTCAAAATTCTTTCATTAGTTTTTTCATTTTCATAGTCTGTATCGGACTGACTCCCCTCATAATGGTCTGGATAACTCAAGGAGACATTTACAGCACTGGTTGATCCACTCAGCAGCTGATAGCTCTTTATTGAATACAAAGATCCCCTCTGGACCCCTTTGTGTTGAGATAAAGTCAACTGCTTTGTGTTCTTTGAGCTTCATGGGCATGTTGCCCTTGCCAATCTCTTCTGAGCTTTATTCCACTGTAGGTGTTTATTGGTCATTCACATATACTGAATCCATTTTTGAGCACATCCTCCTGAATTCCTCAGGCTGCCCTCCTGGCCTGAGAGGACATCTGTTTTCTGCTCTCTTCTCCTCCATGCCATGACAGCTGCTTTCTTGTTTCCTGCTGGATATGGTCCCCGACTCGCATTCACTCCCAAACGCAGGCTATTTTTGGGGACAGCTAGGTGGCACAGGCTGGATCCATATCAGAGACCTTGCTAACAATTTAGCAGACAGGAAAACTGAGTTGTGGTGCCCAAGGACGTGCTCCTGGCCTTTTTTAGTTACTGGTGACAGCGCCCTTATGGGTTTACAAAAATGTTTAGATGCACTGATAATCAGTGAAAAATATGTTATTGAATATCTTCAGACATATCTGAGCTTGGGGAACTTCTTATTTCCAGCTACAACCCGATCCCATGCTGAGAGGAACCCTACATGGAGCTTCTTTCAATTATCCTTGAATATTGTTTATTCACAGAAAAGAACATGAGCAAGTGCTTCAGAGATAAAGATCTCTGTGCTCCAGCCAGTCCAGGTAACCAGGAGATGGACTGGTACAGGGCACAGCCACCATGTCAGCTAAATGGGATTGCTGCCTACATAAATTTGGCCTTTAGAAGTGTTTGAATAAACACAAGAAACTGGGAACGAAATTATATAAACAGTTTATTATCTGCTATATTTTTATTACTTTTAAAAAGTAAAAAAAGTGTTCCACCATTCACAGGTCATCTCATTTTGCATGAAGATCTATCAAAATAAAAAAAAACTACACTGTACAATAGATGTCTGAGAATGGCATCATGTGGACAATGTTTATTTCATTACAGACAGAATAATTTTTTCCTTTACTCCCCATTGTATGTTATTAATTCTATACAAATGCTAAATAAAAAGTGAAGGATTTTTGTTTGACAGCGTGCTGGATTACTTCTTTCTAGATTAAGTAAAAGGATGACAGTTGGGCTAGCTGAAGCTACTTTGCCATGGAGTGTTTTCTATCATGATTCCCTTGTTAGAAATGAAAGTGCAACATCACAGCAACATTTCCTTTTCACATCACTGTCATATAAAGATAATATTCAAGAAAAAAATGTTAATGGAGTAATTTTAAGACTGTCTTTGTGTACTGTAGAAATATGGTGCTTGTCTCTTCACACTCACTTGTGATGTGTATAGGCAAAAGAACAGTTCATATATTTAGGTTTATGAATAGAAAAAATTAGAGATATTACACATGAGGACATGCCCAGTATTATTTTATAGTCTGGACGGAGGTCCCTGTGCCCATATATATTTAAGTGTGCACCTGCCTTCAATAAGCTGACATCAGGATATGCAACCAAACTGTATGCCAAATTTGCCTTGTAAAGCAAGTGTAAAAAGAGCAGACTTTTGGTCAGAAAAAAAAAGAAAATAAGTAAGTATTATTAAATGAAAAGCAATTTTAGTTGAGATTTGGAGAAGAAAGTGTTTGAGTGAGGCCAATGGAACAATGGAATCAAAACCCCAATAACCAGCATTGTAAAGGACTTTTTAAACTTTTCTGTTTGGAAAAATCGCAGCAAATATTTTAAGACAACTCAGCTTGTCATGGGCTTTTGTGCAGATCCTTCCAGTTTTTCAGATATGTCTTCTCTGCTTGAGAGACTGACCATGTTTGCTTGGACCATGTTTGTTTGACTGTGCCCACCCAGCCCCTGCTTTTATGGGCTACCTTTTGGGCAGCTTTGTCTCACTTCTTTGCAGGGATCAGACACAGGGAGTCTGAGGTCTAAGAATGGCCAACAAGATTGCCATTGCAACAGGAGCCACTCATCTTATTCACTGCATATCTATTCATGTCATAATCCACATTACTGCAACTGAGGGGATAATTTGGTCTCACATGAAGGTGCAGAAGGTATCTTCAAATAAATAAAGAAATAACACTGAATCCTGTCTGAAGAAAAACTCTGGTGGCTTTGCAGTAGACTTTGATGCACCACAGGCCGTTTTATTTCTCCCTATGTAGATTTGAATGTAGCAAACCAGCAAATGCCATAATCCTCCCACAAAAAGCAATGCAGGCTGTGTGCAGGAGCTGAGCAGAGACAAAGTGTCCCTGCTACAAGTTATCTATGGGAGGTGGAAGGAGAAATCCCCAAGTAGTTGCAAGCTGTAGGGGGTTACATTGATGCCTAAGGATTTCAGCTTTTATAATTTTCAAATCCTGTACTGCTTTAGGGTATAACTCTAAACTCCAAATAGAGAGTTAGTTACTGTCTTCACATTTTGGTCAGACAAAACAATACCTGTAGGTCTGAAACTCAAGGACACCCTACTGCCTCAGCCTAGATGCTGCTTTTAATTAAAAATCAAGAGAATATTCATGGTGACTGTGATCTATGGAATTTATGAAGTCACCTCTGCCTGCTGCTCCCTCCCCCTTGCTGTAGGTGGGAGGAAGGCTGAGAGTGGGATAATCAGAGTGTGAGCTCACAAGGGCTGTGCTCCAGACTGCCTGACCCTCCACTTGCACAAGCTCCAGTGGAAGGTAGAGGGGTCCTTCAGTACTCTTCAGTTCTTCAGCAGAGGTGGACAGTCCATGTTCCAGGGACTTTGAGGTTCACTGAAGAATGTGGTTTGCTGGAGTAAGTAGTGTGTATTTGGATTACCTCAGAAGTCTTCATCCTTTTGTGATTTTCCTTACAGACGTCTGATCCAATTTTTGTCTCCTTTTTGCTCTGCAGAAGAGTTAAACACTACTTTTGGAAGCTTCTGTCATCCAACACATCTGACCATTATGTACAGAAAAGGATCTGTGCCTTTCAGAACTCAGGACCCTCCAAATGAGTTTCTGTTACAAGACTATCTGGAGCATATTTTGGTACAGATTCTGCTCTTTTAGAAGCCTGTGAAATGATTATAAAAAAGAAGGAAATTGGTTCTGAATTTTTCATTAAAGAAAATAGCCTATTAACACTTGGGTGGTTTAAACCTGTGTGGTAGCTCAGTTTGTGCTGCATTTTTGGATGGTTTAAACCTGGTTTTATGTTTAAAGATCCTAGTTTCACCTGGAGCAGTTTTGGAATGACAAGTAGCTTGGAGTTCTGTGGCAGTGGAGGGTCTCACAGGAGGAGGAGCACTGGGGATCTGCAGGTGAAGGGTCAGGCTGGCTCTTTTCAACCAGCCAGGGACCAACAAGGACTATCAGTGCAAGTGGTGGGCTGGAGGGTGATGTGGCTCAAAATCTGGAAAGCTGCCCCCCAGGTCCATGTAGTAAGTTGTGGCTTACAGTCTGTGTGCAGAAACATGATGTACCTTAATCCTGACTCCAGCTCTCACTGCAGCCTTGGGTAAGTAAACTACATGGGACAAGGGAGGAAATGATTCAAGAGCACTGCCTTTGCTCCACCGGGGTCAGTGTTCAAGAGGCTTGCTGAGCCTTATGGCCTCTGCCATAAGAGAAAGAGTTAAATTTATGAACTGGGGCAACTCCTGTAAGAAATTTAATGTGGATGATGAATGCTTGCTTACAGCAAGTTTCCCATCTCTGCTGAACCCCTCACATGAGTTTTCCTTTGGTTTTAGCGCAGTGAAACTTACACCAGTGTGCTTTTATGCTTACATGCCAGAGGAACTGAAGAAATATATACTTTCTTGGGCAGGTGCAGCGTAAGCTCTGTCAAGAACAACTGCACAACATTATGCAGAGGGAATTACACCAACACCTTCCAATGGAAAAGTAAAATTGCAGTTAAACAGTGCTATCAGTAACTCTACTATCCTAATGCAGCAGGAGAGTAGCAGGGCAGTGGTATGGTAAGCAAGAGGCACAGAATACTGAAATTTTCTGTGGCTTCATAATACTGAAACTGAATTTTCTGCGTCAGGCAGAAAAGTTGCAGAAGGATAAAAAATACGCAGGCTTTGAATAGGACCTGATTTTTTTTCCTCTGTATTGTTTTACTTGCTTGCAAATGGTCTTTTCCATGGTAAAGCATGTTTCAGAGAATAGTGGCCAGACTCCAGGTTCTAAAACTGATGATATCAGCTCTTCAAAGCTGCCAGATCAGAAACATAAAGGTATACATAAAAGGTTCATTTCAGTGAGAGCTTATTCATTATTTTCAAAGCAGAGGAACTTTTTCCCCCTCCTACAAAAAATTCTCTTTCATTAAAATGTTTATACTGTGGTGTGTGTATGAGGGGCTGTCCTTTGAACACATTTCTTGTGGCCTACAGCATAGAAGAATTAAACTGGCATTTAACCAGTAGATTAAATGTGGGCAGGACCCCTCTGTAATGTGGTAGATAAGCAGGTGGATGCCAGATAGGAATTAATATCTGTCTGCTATAAGAATAACAAGCAGAGTAATATCTCCCTACAAGAGTTCACTGAAGATTTAAGAAAGACAACAAATGACATAAGCCTTATCCCCTCCTTTATCTCTGCCTTCCCCAAATGAATGTTGTACTTCATCTAGAAGGAACACAGTATTTCGTATCTGAAAATCTGAAATAACCTTGCAAATCAGTTATTTAGGAGAGATTAAACGTTGCCTCTGTCTCCCCCAATGTATATTTTGAACAAATGGAAAATAAGAATGCATGTAATTACTACATGTGAGTAATTGTAAACAGCAAATTTTAATAACACTATCACCAGCAATAATGGATTAATTGTAGCGCCTGGGGATTTTTCTCAGGAGCCTGATAGCAAGTGTGTGCACAAAGAGAAGAAAAGGCAGCTTCACTGCAGAGAACTCATTGCATGTTGGGCAGGAATGGAGCTGGTGGACAAACACAAGCAAGAAGGTGAGAGGGAAAGAGGACAGCAGCGAGTGCCAACCATGGAGCCACCAACCACTCTCACGGCACATCAGACAATCAGTCTGCCTTCCTTTGGGAAGCCTGAGGAGCAGACAGTTGCTCCCAAGCCCTGCAGGCGATGCTTTGGATTCCATACTTGGTTTTTCAGGCTTTTTTTGCAGAGTTGAAAAAGTCAGTAAAGAAGTTACTCTTCCATGAACGAGGGAGTCCATAACACTTTCTACATAATATAGAGATGTACCAGAGGAAAAAAGAAATGGGCCAATTAACAGTCACATGAGATCAAATACTCACAGATAAAGCAGAAGATACAAGTTCTGTGCAAATAGCTACTGTCAAACCCTGATACAAAGTCTCAGGCAGTGAGGTTGTAGTAGATGTCAGCAAATCAGTTAGTCCTTTCCCTTGTTCAAAGCCAGCACTAATTCACTTAATTTTTCCCTGCTGATACTTCTTCCACAAGTTGAGTAATTCCAGTGATAGGATAATACAACCTTTCAAAGTAATCTATTGTAGCTATTAATGATCTGTAACATAAGAGTTTTTCCAGAATTTCCTGTGTGGAAATTTATGATGCATTATGTTCTCCCTCAGAAAAAGTGGCACAGATTCTTCTTTCTGCGGACAAAACTCCAACCACAGTCTAACCGAAAGCTCATATTTTCCTTGAAAAATGATTCCCCAAACTGTACATAAACTCATACTCCTTGGCCTTTCCAATGCCAAGAAGTGTGGGAGAATGACTTCAGATGCCTTAGGATGACCCCTTCAGCCAGTATCAGGTTTGGGATTTGTAGAAATTCAGTGTAGTGACTTGTGCACTGCTTTTAATTTCCCATAACCATGCTTGCTCTTCATTCTCCAGTTGTACTTATGTAACTGGTTATTTCTACCTACCTCTAAAGCTTATTTAATTTATTGCTGACCTTTTGCAATCAGTATTGTGTTTCTGAAAAAATCATTCTGGACTACAGTCTCATCCCTAATTGAGTTTCTGACTTTCCACAACTGTTGTTACCACCAGCTAATTCAGATACAAAAGATACATATTAATATATCAATGTATCTCTTTGCTGTCTGTGTATATGTATAACAATGTATGTTTACTTGATCACACAAGTAATTCAGGAAGATACATGATAATAGTGGACACCTTTCTTCTTGAGAGTGAGCCACCAAAAATGGCTCTGTGTCTGGTTCTGCATCTGGTTGTACTATGGCACGTACAAAAGTTCTGAGCTTACTCATGAGAATGTCATAGTAATCAGTGTCAAAAACTTTACTCAGGTCAAACTATATATAAACTAATGTTAAGCTATATGATATTTACTATTATGGGCTTTCCCTGTGGTCCTTCCCTCATTCACAGAACAGGTTTGCCAGTTCTTGCAGGAAGCTAGATCAGTTTTGCAGAACTGGAAGTTTGAAAATACACTTGCTGTTACCATGTTATTTTTTTTTTCTTAATTCTTTTTTCTTTCTTTGGTATATCTTAAGGAAATTATTTGTTCCATTACTGTAAAGGCACTTAAAAGTTGAACTGGCTTATTATTGCCTACATTCCTTTTTACATGTGTTTGAAAATCTTATCTCATTTAAAAAAAGTATCGCATTTGTCTTTTTCCAGTCTCCAACTATGTCACCAGTCCCTTACATCTTTCCAAACATAACTGATACTGTTTCAGAATTTGTATGAACCAATTTTCCAGACATGTCTTGGTAACTTTCACAGGGCCCATTGATTTACGAGTTACCTGAATACTTTTCATTCCATATTTTAATATTTTTTAATTGTGCTGGTTGCCATTTTATGACAACAAAAATCAACTAGGCACGAAATACTTGGCGCTCCTTGTCATCATCTGTTGAATGTTTTCCTCCTCTGATGAACCATCTCTTCTAAGCTCTTCCTCTCACAATAAGGTACCTATAATGTATTATCCTGTTGTTTTTAAAATTTTCCTTCTTTCATATTCAAATATATCAAACACATATTTCTGCAAACCACAAATCTACACATATTTTTAAGAGATGTGGTGCGTCCATGGATTCTCATCTGTAATTACTGTTGCTTCATGTATACCTGTTTCAGGTGGTTCCAAGGGCAAATTGTCTTTCTGACATATCAGAGGTGATTGCTGAAGCTTTGGGTTATGGTGCAACTTGGGGTATGCTGGGCCTTTGGGAACTGTGAGTTCTGCTGTATTTAGACAATTGTTGCCTCATCCTTCTATGTAACGTCTGTCTTTGCTAAAACCACATCCTCTGGCTGTTGCTCATATTACAGCTAAACATGGATTTGGTGTCGCTTGCACCTTCCTGCTTAGGAATAATTTTTAACATCTTTCCTCAGAATTTTTTTCTTTTTGCTACTGGATGGTCACTGAGCCCAAACTTTTCTCTTCATGGATTTGCTTTCCCCTACTCTTTTCTGGGTTATCTGTCAGACTGATGAAGTACAGTGTGTGCTCTCTCCCTTGCTGTCTGTGCACTGCTTTCTGATGAGGTGTTCCAGCACAGTTGCAGTGACCTGCAATGGCAGCTCCTCTCTTTGGGAGAGACCCAACATTTCGAACCTCCTGGCACTTTTGGCCTTAGTCATTACAAAGACTCATCTGGGTGTCCTGGATTATTTCTTGATAGCCTTGTTTAGTTACATTATTAGCAATTAAAAGCTGCATGTTTGCATGTTTGGAGGCTGCTACTTCAGCACACCTCAGGTAATTATATAAACCTCTGGGAAATTCAAATTCTGTATGTCGGAGAGTCAGCAGATGAGTTTGAAATCACATTAGGGTCATCTGATATGAGAATCCTTGGCTCTGGAGTGAGATTTATGAACTAAATCAAATATTGTAGGAAGCTTTCCAACATGTAATACACTAAGAGAGACTTGGATAACATTTCTTAGCATTTATGTCCTCTGAGCATAAAGCTATAAAACTTAGTGGTCTCTCCTTAAATAAAAGTATTTTCACATTTTACACTGCAAGTATTTGGCGTGGCATCAGTTTTCTTCTAAATGCATGGAAGACTTTGTGCTAATAGTTGTGCAGTGAAAGCTGTCAACTCTGCTATGTGGCATCCTGGGCAACAAACTGAGGCAGCAAAATGTTACACAAAGAGGTGCAAGGGAAACAAGGAGGTGGGAAGTGAAGAGTGGGAGAGGAAGAATTTGTCCTAGAAAATTTACTTTTTTTTTTTCTTTTTAAAGACTTATGTACAATATCCATGTCCACCAGCAGCATGGAAATAGTGAGCAAGCAAGGCAAAGGAGTTCTACTGGGGCTGAGGAAACACTGCACTTATAGCGAAAAGAAGGCATAAATTTTTCCAATTTGCCTTTAAAGCAAGAATTTGTCTATAAACTATGAAAGGAACAGCTCACCAGATGTTTTGCAACAATTGGTTACGTATTAAAAAGCAAGCTACTGTTTTAGTCTTAGAAATAAGAAATCAAATGACTTCTGATTGTTTCTGATATGCAACAGCATCAACATATGCTTTCAATGAATAGGAAATAATGGGCTCTGCAGTTTTACAGAAATTGTTACTTTGTTGCAACTTTCAAAGACATTTGTTGCCCTGTTCATGAAATATTTGTATTTCTCCTTATGTCAAAGGCACAGTATTCAGCCTTTGTCCTGCTTTCCCCATTCAACAGGATTTACACGGGCTAAGTGAAAGGGGAATTTGTCCTCTTGTGGCTTTCCTGCTATTTTTTTCACTTGACCCAAAAGCTAAAAAGTAGCACTGAATTAAGCAAATCCTGTGAAAAGTTCTGTATAAAGAAAGCACTGCAGACCACCTACAGTGTGACACTTAGTGAGATGAAAGGATATTAACTTAGGAGCGCCTTGTGCTTTCAACAGAAATCTTGTTCCTTGTATTACAAACAAAGATAACTAACATAATTTAATTACACCCTAATAGTGGTTGAAATGTATATGTCTTTTGGCATAATGCAATTTTTGTTTAGAAAATAAAGTAACTGCACATACCCTACAATTTTGCAGGAATTCCCTCCTGTGGGAAAAATGTTACCAAGGGGCTGTTGTCTTATGCATATTTGCACATACTATTTATGTTAACAAGCCTGGGATTTTTTTTTTTCTCTTTTGAATTGAAATGAGGTTCATGGGGTAATTTTATTCCTTTCTCCTTTATTTTAAGACTCTCACTATCACAATGTCACGGCTACTCAGTACCAATAATATGTTTGTGGCTTCTAGCATTCAAATGACAATGAATTGCCAGAAAAACAGCCACTTAAATTATTTTTGCTTTTAAATTAAATAAAAAATGTACATTAAAGCTTCAAAAAAAAAAATAAATCAGGAAATATTACAGCTAAAGGCAAAAATGAGGTTAACAGTACCCCTTTAATCTTTGCATTCTCAAACATTTACTTTTACCACAGCATTAGCTCTACATGGATATATTTACACGAAACTGTAATGTATGAAAACTAGTTAAAGAATGTCACACAAATGCAATGAAATATCTCCTGGCAGCTCCTAACTAATGTTTTTATGCTAAACCTACTGGGCTGCACTGGTGTGACTGAAACCTCTGTGTTGAATATTCCACTGTGCTTCCTATTTTTATATAACAAACAATAGCTGGTTTTTTGTTGTTTTTTTTTTTTTTCTTCCCCTCCTTTATTTTTTCCCTGTAGAAAGACTTAGTAAAAGCACTTTTGGCTAGGTAAATATTTACATTTTTGTAACTAGGGGATTTTACCAGTTGAAATAAATTATAAATCAACAAAAAAATAATCTGTAGAAATATTAATTTTTACACAAAGATTTGAAAAAAAATAATTGATCTGCTTTCTTTAAGAGTTTAAGAATATTTTAAAGATGGATTTATCATTGATGATCCTAATGCTAGCACCAGTCACCAATCTCACAGTAACATTGCACAGTTTTGTTTAATCACTTGTTACAAGCTTTGGACTTTGGAATTGATTTTCTCAGCCAAAGATCCCATTGTGGAAAAATTCTGTAGACTTAAGTAAGTGGTAATCACCTCTACATACTTGTAAAAATAATTCTTGAATGTTGTCATCTTTGCATAGTATTTAATGCTTAAAAACTATCATACCAGGGATATTTCCCTATTACTGTAGTTTCTGGATTTCAGGTGTTTTAAAGTCTTAAAACTTATACAAATATGTTTAGGGCTAGGAAGGAACGTTGTCTTTGGCATTTTTCTCCATAGCTACTTAAACGAAGATTAATTGTACCTGCCTGTGATGTGTTTGCTACTGCGTCTCTCCAGGCTGTGGTGCTGGGTTAGGTACATGGCAGAACAGGACATTTACTCAAACCAGGACTAAATGGGGTTCCTATGCTTCCAGTAGAAGCTCATTGAATTTCTCTACTATCCCATCACATGAAATTAATATACTGTGGGGTTTCTCTCAGTTAGAGTTCACAATTTCCTCTCAGATATCTTGTATATCCAGGTTTACATACTCTACCACAATATACTTTGGGATTTAACAAAGGGCAATATCTCTTGGTGTCTTAGCCTTCAGGAGCTACATGCATTGTATTTGAAAGGGGAGGAGGGAGCAACTCAGAACCCTGTAAAAGAACTGGTCTAGCAGCAGCAATTTTTTTTGGCATAAATTTGGTTTCTCTGAGTGATTCATAAAATACGCAATATTTTGTTTATAGCCTTTGAAAATTAGCCTACATTTAGTGTTCACTGCAGGGCAGACAACCACTCGGATTTTAGAGTTTTGGTACCTTATCTCACATAAACACCCTTTTCTTATGGTTGTTACAAAAAAATTGAATACAAAAGACACTATGAATGGTGGGAATACAGAGTCTGTGAAGTGATTTGGAACGAAGCTCACATTATCTCTTGTAAATTTTAGGATCTTCAAACAAAACTTATTTCTACTTCAAAATAATTTATGAGCTGATTCTGTTTTCCAATTAGTTATTAATGGCTTGTGTTAACAGACTATTTAGAAATTATTTGTTACCTGGCATGAATGTTTCTAGCACTGGGCAGCTGAGTATTGATTATCCATATCAACTGATTCTCTTCTGCAGCCAAACAAGGCAACTTCCTGCTGCTGTGCTGGGAGCTGCCAATGAACTGAAGTAGGAATAGGTGTATTCCCCTACCCTGGACAGAAGGTGAATCTCATCTCATGTCAGTATGTCCTTCTTCACAGCAGGAGTCCAAACAGGTAGGAGCTTATACCTCTATGGGAATTGAGCTATACTCTCATAAGAACATTTTTTTTTTTTCCTTGAGGAATGCAGAAGATTAATTAAGGTTCTATACATAATTTTACTCTGTGCTTCAGTGGTTTTTTTTTTTTTTTTTTTACATCAACATGTTAATGTTTACATTGTGATCTGCAGGCTGCAGATATTCTTCTGAGGAACCTTTGTCTAAACTGCCTTTGCACATCCAGACTCTCCCACTTGAGGGCTTTGCTATTGGTCCTTAACTTTATGACTTTTTACCTTCTGGAACCTTGCATTCTATTCTTTTAAGATCCCTTTTCCATATTATTAAATATATTTTTGAATGCTTACCTTTTAACAGGCATGAAGTCTCTCTCAGCTGGAGATATCTGGAAACTCAAACACATACTGAGTTGCCCGCATCTCTCATGGTAATATCAAAGGAGTACCAGACCTTGTTTTAGGATGTCCCTCAATTTTGGTAAAACAGTATTGAAAACTGCTTTTAGAGGGAAGACCTTCCAATAAATTTGGAACATTATCTGATAAGTTCCTCTGGAATTCTTCCAGTTGGTTTGTGATCCTCTCCTGAAGCAAAAAACCTCTCCAGTGGCACCTGTGAGTTGCAAAGGCTTCTTCCCTACCATGAGCTCTGCCACTCTTTCACAACTTATGGAATACTGGGACTTAACACAAGTAGCCACACTTTACCAAAGCTTGGTGTTGACTTTAGCTAATGCATTGGTGGCCTCCAGCATGAGCTAGGTAATCTTTAATTACTCAAAAAGCCCCTAGACGGGGAAATCGGGAAGGCTGATGTTGAAATCCTTCCAAATTACTAGTTTAAGTTTGTATCTGGCACCATGCGGGTGCTGTGGGCAGCCCACTACACAAACCTGCATGAATGCAGGCCATTTGTATTGGTGGCTATAACTAATTTTAGCTTGAAAAAACAAACAGCCTATCTGTGGTTTTATTCAAAAATTGTAGTGGAATTCAATTATGAATGCCTGCTCAGAGCCGTTTAAATCAGAAGTTGCTGTTTTTTAGAGATACAAAAATGGAGTTGAACACTAGGGTCTGTAAAAGGCAAAACTCCCAGTTTACACTTACTTGAAAGAATAACAAAGCAAAAAATCCCAGGGAGAATAGCAAGGAGATGAAGTTAAAATGAGTCTTTAACTGGTGCAATCACCTTGTGCAGCTGCAATAGCTTCTTATAGTGATAATCGTACTTGTATAATTTCTTTGTTTGTGCTGTGGTGGAACACTGTATTGCGGTGTAAGTGGAGACTTCTACAATTATCTGTATCTCTGTGTGCTGATAACTGCACTTTTGGGCTGAAAATTATCTGCCTGATTCTATCCCTAAAAATTGTTGTTTTTTTTTTAGTTTCTGTATGATTTATATGTGAATTCTGTTTACAAGGAAGAAAAAACCCAAACCCTTTTCTTCTGTGAAAGGATTGGTCTTGTTTTCAGAATTGTCAAGTAGTCGGAAATACCAGTCAACAGGAGCTGCAGGTGCTGAACACTTCAAATCAAGCTATTCCTTCCTTGTCTTCATGTGTGTAACCAAAATGACAACATTACAAGCTGAAACTTTCCTCATAACTAGTCTCTGAGGAGGATTAGTCTGAAGGCTGGTTTTCTGACTGAATGAGTTGATTGTGGTATTGAACAATTTGATTTCACTCCCACGTATTTTCTGGCACTGTGTAGGCTGCAAGGCAAGCCCAGGCCCCTGAGCTGGGGGTGTGAGTGTGTGTACCCTCCTCTTCCGAGCACTCAGGGCTGCAGTTTTCCTGAGGAAAGCATTTTGGCCAATTCCCCCTCAAACCTGCAGGCTTGGAGTAGCTGCTCTCACTCAATGATTGAACTACCCATTTCACACCCCCGTACCGATTTCCCTACTGTAACCCTGAGCCAGGAGAAGGGATCTGCCTGTCTGGTGCTAACAGCTGATGACACTGAAGCAGCACTTGTGTAGGGACATCAGCCAAATCTGAAGAACCTACTTCACTGTGCTACTCTGTGTTGTCTACACTGTTATGGTCACCTTGAGCACAGGCAGCTGCCCAGCAATTTGGCACATGACTAAACTCCCAGATGTTCCTTGTGTGTGCCTACATCATGGCACAGCCTTTAGACAGGCCCTTTGGCATGTCCTCTTTGATGCTCACAGTACTATGGTGCCTGCAAGATCTTGCTTTGGCACTGCAGGTAGGAAGGGCTGACCACTGCACAGGTGGATCTGCTGCTGAACAAAACAAACAGACAGCAGAAGAGAACAAAGCAGAGCTTAACTCAAGTGCAGTGTTTCCTGCAGTGTGTGTGTGAGCTGTAGGGCACCCCGATGCTAATGGAAGACCACAGACTGCCTTGTGCTCACCCCTTCTCTGTGAACCTCCTGGTGCGTTATCTTGATGTCATGTCTGGAAACTGGAGCACAGGGAAATTGTATGATTTATCTGATGTGGCAAAGTCAGGATCTGAATCTATCTCTCCTATCTCAGGCTGATTGTATCTTCAAATCCTTCCTTTGCTTTCAGTGTTATTTTGTGTTTCCCATGTGTCATCCCACATCATGGGACAAATGCTGTACAGTCACCCAACTCTTGTTTATGGCTGGCTGGCCATTCTAGCCATTTGGTCTAGGAGGGGTTAAAGGAGTCTAGTGATCATCTTTTTATTACCCCAGTTTATTTGCTTCTGCACTTGTTCTCACAGGGAAGAAATGAAATGTTTGGAGGTGCAGGGCTATGCAGCTAAATCATAACAGCAGGCACCTCAGGGCCATCTCTTAAGGAAACATATTTTATCTGCCTTAAGGAGATGTGCTCTCAATAGAAGCAACAAGCCTAGTCCAGTTGCATTTTTTAAAGTGCCTGCTGTTAACAAGAAACTTCACCAAAATTAGTGAGAATTTTTCATAAAAGCTGAGAGACAGACTGTCTTCTTTATAGCGTGATTCATGCTCTGAGTCAGCCTGTGCATCTCCAAATGGCCATGGCTGACCTCCCTCATCATGCACACAATACCTGACCTCGGAAGAGGTGAAGCCAAGTGGAGAAAAGAACAACCAGAAGCTATTTATACCAAATGAGGAAACACGTGCGACGCCATATGAGGCAGCTTATATGTAAAGCCTTTCAAGTCCTCCACTCCAGGGTACTTAGATTGATGACTATGAACATGGTAAACATGAAGTGCTATTTTGTGTTCCCAGCCTGAAAAATGACAGCCCTTCTGTGATTATAAAATGCTATTGCCACTAAAAGGACTTCTTGTTTTGCAAGTTAGCTCTTCAAAACAAACACATTAGAGAAATCTTTGGTTTGCTGTGTGGTAGGTGAGTCAATGTTATCACCAAATTTAAATAAACAAGTGTTTATTTTTATATATTAAAAATGTACCATAATAAAAAGAGTATTTTGAAGACATGTTTTAGTTTATTCTCATTTTGCAATACAATCAATTTTACCTAATATGTATTTAAAATTTCTTTTTCTCTGTGTGGCTTAACATAAAAATCAGAAAAAAATTTAAGAATATTTCCAGAGTCTGGTTATCCCCCAGATGTTTGAACAATGGCTTTTAGTTTCTTTATCATTTTGGGTGGCTTCACCAGGTCTTGTTTAGGTAACACTTTGAATGCACATTTGTGGGTTCCAGTTTGACTTACAGGAGTGCAAATAATTAGCAGTTATCTCTACAAGAAGATTTATGAAGTTATAGCTGAGCAGAGTACAGCTGGAGAGAAACCCGGTGTAAAAGACTTCTGGATTTTTCCAGCAGGCTTCTAAACTAGGGGTGGCAGCTATGAAGATGTTTTTATTGCCACCATTCTGCATTCCTCACGTGACTGTCAGGTGCCTTTTTCACCTTCTCAAGGCTGACAAAGAGTAATATCATCAACATTTAATCTTACTAATGTGTTAGGTGACTGCTGCATCACCTTCTTCCACACAAAGGTAAAAATAGCACTTCCTTTCCCTTGGGCGAAAAATGTGTTTTTTCTTGCCACATTTTGCAATTCTAATGTCCTTTACTGCTTTCTTTTGTTTCAGGAGCTGTGAATATGCATTGCCTACTTTCCATCTTCTATTGCAGCGACTGAAGTGTCAGAGCATACTACATGAAGTGGATGAAATTTAACCCTCTTCAAAAAGTGCAAAGGAGGCAGGTTAGAACAGGATCCTAAAATCTTTGAGGAGTGAGTGGCAGTGTTTTAGACAGTGGGGGAGTACATATAAAGGAAATAAAAATGTTGAGCAAAAAATATTACAGATATATCCTGAATTTAGGATTGTTTTTATAAATATTTACCATCAGTTATAACACTAATCAGCATATCTGAGCCCTTCTGCTGGTAGAAATTGTCTGTCTGCTGCTGTAAGTAAGCAGTGTTTAGCCGTCTTGATTTTTAGTGGCATTTTTAGTTGATTTTTGGGTCTTGTGTGATGGCAGAAATACGTACATACTAATGAGAAAGAAAAGAGAGACTCAGTTTAAAACAGAATGGTGTCTTATACTGCCTGCTCTGTACTGGAGGTAGACAAAACACTAAAGAAAAACCATCTATTGGACTCTATTCTGCCATATTCAAGACTTGCTTTGTCTTGCATCTGGAAAAGGCAGACAATCACAAGGACATTAAAAATGTGGGACTGAAGAATGATGAGGACACCTCGAGAAGGACCAGTGTTAATATCTGTCTGGACACCAAATGCCAAGAACAAAGCTGAGCAGAATGTGTCCAAACCCATTTGAACATGGCATAATCCTCCACCCGAGGAGCTTAACTATGGCTGTTGCTGAGCGTGCTGGTTGTGACAGCCTTTAGGAACTCACTCCAGAACATAACGAAAAAATAATACAGAGATTTTCTTGGAGATTTCCACAAGCCCCTGTTTTACTTCTGGGTTTGTTTCGTTTCATGTGCATGGATTCATATTTTTCCTTAATTTCATCTGAAATACCTATACATGACACCTTGATATATTTCCCATATAAACCACTTATAAAGGCAGGAATTTTTAAGTAAGTAATACACAGGGTATATTTGATAGATCAGTTTCATACCACAGAAATGGCTGACTTTAGATCACATTAAGATATTAGATTTTTTTTTTAACTTTTACATAGCTAGTGAGTACAGCCTGATCATCCTGGGGAAATGTAGCCAGTCCAACCAAGCCCATCTGCATAGAGCAGCATCATAGCACACACACTTTTTCCTTTACATACTGAGGATTCACCTTGCTTCTTACAGGGCATGAGCACTGCTCATCTGAAGTGTCAATAAAATACACTTCAGGTGGTAAAATTTCAGGGTCAGATCTAACATAAAAAGCACAAAGCAAATGCCGCTTCAACCGTACATCAGCCATGCTGTGATCCATACTGGTAATCCCACAGAATGCTCTATTTCAGACAGAGCCTTACGCTTAAATGGGTGTTTGAGGTTTCATGACAGGAATGCAAACACCCTGCTAAGTCTTAAAGCCAGTGTATTTCTCAGGTGGTAGGATTGCAATTTAAAACTCTTATTTCTTCATTCATGACAACCTTGCTGCTCTGCACATGATGGATGGTTCTGAGATATGTTCCAATGAGATGCATAGGAAGAATGAACTCCTGTGGCTCTTCGAAAAGCACACAGTCAAAAGAGTTGTAGTACAATAGTAGTTATCTAATATATACAGTGTGAAGAGTTCATTTCAGGAAGCTTTAAAAAGCACATTATACAGAAGATCCATTGTTGAGAAGTTGCTAAGAGGTTTCATGGTGCAGGCAGAAGATATAGTTACAAAATGTAAATAAAAGATAGTTAATAAAATGGCAAAGGACCTCTGTGAATGAAATTCCTCCTGTGTAGCAGCCCATTCAAGGTTTATGACCACTCAAGCTCCTCCTAAATCCCCAGCAGAAAATTTCAGTCTTTGAGATTTCATCTAGATTTTGCTGACAAGCAAAGACGTGTCCTGGATGGAATCTGAAGACCAGAGGAATGAAAAAAGACACTTCAAGTGCACAGAACAGCTTTTAAAAATACCTTTTTCATCCACTCCCCTTGGCTAGTTTGATTGAATGGTTTAAAGCGGCTTATTTTGTTAACATGCCTAGTTGCTACTGCCTGGCTATGCACTGCTATTTTTTTGCTGAGAAATTAAGCTTTCCGAACCAGAGAAACCAATGAAGAAAACCTCAAATCTTTGCCCTGCTGGGGCCCTTTTCAAGAGTTCACCTATTTGCTTATGTCACTTTTGTTTGTTTTGCAATAAATTCAGTGCTGGGGTAGTCCCTTTAACAACTTACTTTTATGTTTTGCCACTATCTGAAGTAGTCCTTAGCCAAGGTCTCTTGGGGGAAGGCAAAGCACAGAACATTTTTTAATTCCATTAAAAATTTCATAGGTAAAATGATTTTAAAAAGAGTGCCTTGCTTTACTGCAGAAAAAGAATATGTTTTTCAACCTTAGTGAGGAATATTATTAATGCTTTGCCATGTACTCTGTTGCTAAGAAAAAGAAATAATTGTAAAAGCCTAATTATCCAAGCCCTTAGTCTTAACAGACTAACTTGTCCTTAGTTTCTAGGAGACAAAATGAAAAGAGGTGAAAACTGAATGAGGAACTTGAGATTTCATTTACCAGCTTGTCTTTCTCTTTCACTGCTTCAAAACGGAATGAAATAAAACTGTAAACAAAGAATTGAATTCTCACTCAGGGGTAGAGACTGTTCTCCATGGCCAGGTATTTTATCGCCAGGGCTGGACAGCAAAGGTCCCGGGCTCACTCTGGCCCCTGGCTGGCAGCAGCCAGAGGTATTGCCACCAAAGGGGGCCTGACTTCCCTTTCCTCCCTCCTATCCTGGAAACTGCTATGCAAGACTCTCCCTGGAGGGTGGTGAAACCCCTAAGCAGCTTCCTCCAAACCTGCTTGTAAACTCAGCCCACACACAGCACAACCAGGTCACTTCCATGGGGTTCTCCACAGTGGCCAGATTTATTTGATCATGTGGGTGTCATATAGGCTATTAATAGCCAGGACAAAGAAAATACAGAAGAAATAGAGCTTGGGGTATTGCTCTGAATATGAAATTTAGTAAATATGATTCCAGCAGTACTTGGGTTCAGCATTCAGACAGTCTTTGCCAAATTACATGAGCTCCTTCTTGTCCTAGCCCTATGGCATTTGTTTCTCTTCCCTTTCTCATGAGTGAATAAAAACAGAGAAAACAACCTTCCAGGAGGAAAAAAACCTCAAGAAAATAAGTACAACTTGAGATATTCTTGTAAGGAAGCAAGGCCATTCCAGGAATATAAAGTGTCTCTTACCCTTTAGTGAGATGCCAAAGGCTGTGTCTACACAGCTTGGTGGCTGAGTTCCCTCTCTTGAGAAGAGTCCTGGCATGCCTGGTAGGATGCTTATGCACATGGCCATGGCCAGGCACCCAGGCTGAGCTGAAAGCTTGTAAATGAGAGCTGAAAGGTGGCAAAGATAAAAAACAGATTCACAAACTGCTTCTCAGCCACAACTTACTCTGAGATTAATGGGAGTTCATTTCGGGGCAAAGACAAACAAGCTGGCTGAAAAAACAGGAATGTGAGCTTCTCCTGTCCAGGGATGGATGGGTTTCATCTTGACAGACCTTAGCCATCTAAAAGTCAGAGGTCTCTCTTGAAATAGTTGTCTTCAATCTCTGCACAAAGAGCAATGAATAGGCACTTCCAGAAGGTGGGTAGTCCCATTCCATCCTCTTCCAAGATTTGTTACCCCAGAGCAGAGCTTGTCTCCCTCTGTTGTCCCTGGGGAGGGTCTAGAGACCAGATCCCTAGCTCACTCTTTCCTCACTCTTTTTTCACTTGTGCTTCATTTGGGCAAGTTTAGGGGTGACTGGAAGGTCTGTTATGGCACCGCTGTGGTCTAAGGACTACGGTGAGCTGTCCTGTCAGACATGTGCCATGGCCTGAACGCTATGTATATGTTAATCCTGCAGAGAGCTGGTGTTTGGCAGGGACTGAAAAGACAGTATTCAGTCTACAGCTTTTAAATTGCACCAGAGCTTAGAGTTCATCTTGAAGCTTACTGGAATACTCATGCACAGAAAAAAAATAATCTGACTTCATGCTCACCAGATGTACCTCAATGGCAGGGCTGATTTTACAAAAGGAGTTGCAAGGTCCAATTTAAAGATCAGTTTGTTTGGATTGGAATATTGTTTAAGAATCAGATGAATTTCAAGTCAGTGAGTGCTCTGTTGTAGTAGAGATTTTATAGATATGACTTGCATGAAAACAGGCTCAGCTGACCTTTTCTTTCAAAAATTTGTTGGCTGTATGCTCCTTTTGCTAAAGGTCAGGAGTAAAATCAACAGCTCAGATAATATTAATGAAGGTGTTAAAGTTACTCTGATGTACATTTTGCATAAAAATAACCTAAAGAATGGATTTACAAATTACCTCAAGATCACTTCAAGCATGGTTCAATAGGCAGATGCTTCTCCTGCTACGCTGCTCTATAATGCCATGACATCTTAATAATGTAGGTACAATCTGCTCTGGCCAGTATACAATGGTCAGGACACTCCAGAAGAAATGGAGCAGCTGGAGGCTGTCTGAAGACCACACAAGTCAGGGAGGTGGGATCCATTTACTCTAGCATTAGGTGTCAGAAAGCTGCAAGCCTGGTTTAAGCTAGTGGTCTAGCCTTCTCCATAAGCAATGCAAAGGTGGAGGTCCCTCTGGAGTTGAGCCAGCTTAGTCCCTTAGGCTGGGGAGGGATGAACCTTGTCACATGTGCCTGGGCCACATATTTGGATGAGGTGCCTAACCTTTAGAAGGAAGACAGAAATCTTCCCACCAAGATAAAAGAGAATTGATTCTGGGCCAGACACTTAGAGGTTTTACCTGCAAGGAAAAAATATGAGTGTAATCACTGATACAAGGGGTTTCCAGGATGGTAACAGGGTGCCAAGACAACTCCCAGTTGGGAAAAGCATGGTTTTCTCCTTTGAGCAGAGTATAACTCCTGTACATTAGCTGAAGGGTTAAAAGTTTAAATCTTGGCAGAGACAAGGATAGTGGGTTTTTCATGAGGTTTAGGAACATGGAAAAGGCAGATTACCCTGTTGTCACCTTTTGCCTACTCCCTTTGCCAACTGCTGACATGAAGTGGAATTTTTCTGAAGATGAGGATTAATGTAATGGCTGCTTTTATTCCTCAGTATTTTTTTTGATGAAATTTGATCACTCTTCTTCACATTCCTATTCCTCACCTGCTCTGGGGAGCAAACACAAATATTTGAAAACAAAAGCAGTCCAGGCCAAAAATCTCAGACTATATTTCACTTGAACTCTCACCAATATTTCTCCTTTTAAATGCAGTTAATTCCTTTACAGTCTGATCACTGTGAAAACCAACTAGCTCTGAATTTCTTCAATACAAGATTTCTAAACGCTTTCATTGCTGTTTTTATTTATAGATATACACTGCTGAATACAATATGAGCGATATGTAAGATGTCTCTTGCTCTGGACCTACAAGGATAGCAAAATTAAAATGTTACAGTACTGCAGCATTTTTGGAGGATTAATGTTGTGATGTTATTGGCTACATTGACAGAAATCCTAATCAAGGATGGATAGGCTGACCTATGGCCTGGATCCCAGTTCTGGTCAGAGTAAGGGGGAGTCAGTGTCTTCCAACACATGCACCCAGGTGTCCTTTGGCAGGGTGGCTTGTACAGCTTGGGAAACATTGAGAAATGTTCCTAAAAGGCTGTATATTCCTAAAAGATTGCATATTACAGAAGTCTTTCAAAGTTCCTGCACAGGCTCTCATCTAACCTTTTATTATAATTTCTGTTTGCAGAAGCTTTTTTGTTGTTTTTTGCTTAAAGATGGTTTTGGAAGGTATTAGTTGCCTCAAAAATGACATTAAGGCCCAGAGCTGTAGTATAAACACCAAATAAAGATGAAGGAATGAGTTTTCCTTAATATTTTGGTCAGAGGGCCTTCACTCGAGTGGCTAGAATCAGAGGCTTTAACATTTAAGAATGACTATATTTTGGAAGTGTGTTGCCGAGAAAGATCTGAAATGAAGAATCCACATTTTCAGAAGTTAGAGAGTTTTATAGTTTAGAGGACTGTAATGTCCTGCTTGTAGTTGTTTCTTTTTCCATTAATTTTAGTCAGAACTTCAAAGAAAACAAAAAAAATCTGTGTCAAAAGCAGATACAACTCACTTCATTAAATGCTGAAAAGCCTCTTAATATCTAAATTAAAACACATGTCTAATTCATTCCCTTTAACTGCATAAATACCCACACACTTTTTAATCCCATGAAACATATATTTTCCTAACTGTTACAATAAAAAATTGCCAGAAAAATACTTAGAAACATTGTTAATATGATAATTCAGTGTTATCTGATTTAGCAAGTCAATTAGCCAGATCAAGGCCAGAAGATCTTATGTTTCTTTTGCTTGACTCCTGCTGAGTTGAATATGACTTTTGCTATGCAGAGATCAAGTAACCACACTGTTAATTGTACTAGAGGTACAGAAAGGGCATTAGAGGGAAACATAATCTGACAGCAAAATCAGAGGAGCCATAGGATGGAAACAACTGCCAGCCTTTATACAGGATAATAGCCTGCTATGCAAATGAGAGTGGCAGCTAGGAAGAAGTTTCAGTTCTGTCCAAACATTTTATTTTTATAGTGCTGTAATAATGAGCCAGCACAAGGATGACTGTGGTTGAAAACTGAGTTAGAATGAGGCACTAAGTCAGGCCAAGAATGCACCAAAGTACATCCCTGGAGCCTGTTCACAGCAGCAGCTGCTTGGTGTGTGCTGGAGAATTCCCAGCTTTATCTGCGATTGCAGTTAGGGATCGAAAGATCCTTTTTACCTCACATTTGTATCACTCTGCTTTTAGTGCCTGGCAGCAGCATCAGAAACACCTGAACCCTCCATTACATGAGATGTGAAAAGCAAAGCGCATATGGGGTCCAGTGGCAGAAGGAATAAAGCCAGCGCTTACATTTAGTGATGCACTCAGTTTTCTTCCTGCTTTATTGTTGAAAGTCTGCTGTTCTGCAATCAAAATGAAGGGAGAGAACCTGGGGAAAGGCAGGGAGGAGAAAAATTTAAAACAGTAAGTTTAGTGGGACTGAAGAAACTGCACACGTAGTATTGGAAGGAGTTCTGGAGCTGCAATGTTCCCCTGGGTGCTGATCTCTACTGTGGAATTGCTTTCATCACGACATTTACAGCAGGAGAGGAATATCTGAAATGAGGTGGTGGAGGCTGAAGAGGAAGAACTCGTGGTCTTTTGAGACTGGGCAAGAAATGCAGCTTCATGGGAGCAGAGATATAGAAAGTATAGTTAGTGGCAAAACCCACACTTGTTACTAAAAGGATCTCCTGTAGCACTCAGACCCATGACTACTCAACTGGGAGATTTTACCCAGCATAAATAGATTTTTCTCCCTTTTTCTTGTAGCATCTAGGTGAGTTGGTGTAACCTGTGAAAAAGTTTTCTTTAAAATCTCAGTGTGCTGGGCTCTGGCCAGCCTGCTCTCCCACAAGGGAGCCGCTTCACTGGTGTCAGGCTGGTGGGTGTGCTGTGGAGCAGAATCTGACCTTTTGACCTTCACGTATTCCAGAAATAATTTGGGAAATGTGGAAGTTTTTCTTAGCCTTCAGCTCTGCGGTGGTTTGTAATCAAAGCCAATACATAGCAGTAACAAAAGGAAGCTGTCACATTGATAACTCTGCACTGAATGCAAGTGTAAATGCTCTCTGTCCACAAACAGCTACTTTTTGGTGCCATTCATCTTCTGAATGCGTGCTCGGATTTTACTTTGGCTCTTTTGTAGATGTTTGTTTTTGCAATTTGGACAGGTGAAACCAGCAAGTATGCAATTTGTGTAAACTAAGTGGTCTGTTAAGTGAAAAAAGCTTTAAAGTATACTGGCTGCAGCTCTGATTTCTACTCCAGCAACTCCAGCACAAGGACAGGACATGTGGATGAGGTCTTTATTTTGAAAGCAAGTTCCTTTAGAACAACAGAGTGATTTTTGAAAGGTGTGGATATATATGAATTATGAGATTTCTAAAAATGTCCCACAATAAAAAAACAACCCAATGACCCAAAACCTCAGAGGTTAAAAAAAAAAAAGAAAGTAACCTGTGAGTGAACTTAAAGGCTGTTATATTATTTTAAAAAAACGTAAGCTGGCAATCTGTATTTCAAAATGAAGACTGTTCCATGGAAGAGATCTGTGGCTGGACTATTTTGCTATGTCTTAGTATTAAAAAACAACCCATCTGAAAATTTTCCCACTAGATATCCTGATGAAAACCAGAGTAGTGGCATAGATCCAAAGGAATTAATGGAGATATATCAATTTGTACCTACTGCAGGTTTAACTCTTGATTTGTATTCAAGAGCTTCAGCTCTTAGGAATACAACTAAACGCTGATTTTCTCTGTGGTGTGACTTAGCAATGGATGCTGTAAAACACCTCAAAGTTGTGAGAAAGAACAAAGAGGGGTAGGGGAAAACCAAACACAAGAAGAAAGGTCCAAGTGGCCTCCACATTTATCATTGGGCAATCTCATGTAACTGGGAGCTGAACTTTGTTTGCTCAGGTATCTCTACAGCTCCCTCTGTTGTGGGAAAGGAGCTGTGTGGCACCATCAGTGACATCTGTGGTACCTGTTCTGGGTAGGGCACCAGCTCAGGACATGTTTTGTCCTGTGGGTAGCCCGTATTGGTTCTGATGTCTTCTGGATCAAAGGCAGTGAGCTCAGCTCTAATGCAATGCAATCTGCAGTGGAGTGGCATGCATATTTTTGCCTGAGAAAAACAAACAAATATTTTAAAAGTATGGGCCAAATAAGCTAATATCATCCCACACAGGATTTCTAAGAAAGTCTAGCAATTTTAGAGATAAAAATAACATTAATTGGAGCACTACCAGCTAAATTAAACCCTAGTAAACCTAGGGTTTACTTTAAATCCTAGGAGGGGAAAGACTTACGTAGTCTTGGTGATGATATGGGAAAATGGAAATGGGTAAAATAACAAATGCACAAAAAGAGTAAATTCATCCTGCTACTTCCCATCTGATGTGCTGCTTCATACATCCACCCTTACAAGAATATATCTTTAAACCAGTTATTTTTCTACTAGTGGGCCATTAGAGTGGCCTGGAAAGAGGTAAGACTTTTATTTTGTAATAACTTTTATTTGACCAGCAGTTGAGGCAAATTTTGAAGAGACGAAACACCAAATTTGATTTAGTTATCTTTACAGTATGAACAAGGTCTTTATTCAGAGTTTCATACTCTCCTATGTTTTAAGGGATACTCTGAGACCTCTGTGGGAATAACTGTAGACTGGGAGCTGGATGTGCTGAAGGAAAATGAAGTCCCACTTCACAACAAGGTTTTCAAAGACCAAAGCAGCACTTTATCTCATGCATCTATGACCATGTCATGACCATGGACTGGTCTAACAGGAAAAATGCTTCAAATGTTAGTAACTGAAATATGCTAAAAAATGCAGAAATGGCCTAATTTCCATATTGTGCATAAAATATCACGAATAGTTTCAAGAAGCTGACCCTGGATCTGGTATTAAGCCAGCATGAACTAATTTTGGTCTCAAGTATGAAAAGGAACAAATCATCAAATAGCTGTTCAAGCTAGCTCAATACAGCCACACTTCCATTTACTAGAAGTTCAATGGTATGATTATCTTTGTGCATTCTTTATGTTGGCTGTTGATTTCTTTTGCTTCCTATTTTGTTGAGCTCTGTAAAGGTCATCCAGAATCATTCACATGAATCTAAAATATGGCATGATATTTAGTTACTGTCAGTTATTTCTTTGCCAAAATAGAAAATGGCTGTAGAATTAAAATAGATCCTTGCATTATTCCCCATGGTCTATTCAAACTCAAGAAGCTGGAACCATTACTAGAGCTAAATTAAGGACCATATGACTGATAAAATTTAACACATACAACAGAAGTTGAGAGGTATTCGGAGCCTGTAGTTTTTCATCACAAAACAAACCAATAAATCATACCAAATGATTCATATAAACATGTAATAAGAGTATCTATTTACTTGTCCAAACCTTGAGAAAACTAATTTGTTAGTTTGAGCAGTGCAGTAGTTGCTGAGTGCTTTGCTCTGCATTCAGATTTTGATGTATGAACCAGATTCACTGGAAATGAGTTGGATGTTGTAAACTTGTCTTTTGGATTTTGATTTCCTTTGGTCCCCCAGACTGCTTGCAAGGACATTATGATCATTAAACATGGCTATTTCTTTAGACATTTATGACAAACTCTGTTCACCTGGTACTCCTGGCTGCTGGAAAGGAGCTCTTTGCCCTCCAGCCATCAGTTCTCATGTAGTGACTGCCTGCTTTGCCACTGCCAAAGCCTGGTACAAAACTCGCTTCTGAGCACAGGTGTTGCCTGTAACATGTAAATGTAGTAAACATGTTTTTTCTCTCCCATATGACTTCAGTCCTTATGTACCACTGGAGCTTTTACAGGAGTAATGAACTTCTGCTCCATCATAACAACAGACAAGAGAGAAAAACAAGGGTAGAGGGCTGCTTTATTTAGGTGCATATTTTAGCCAGAACTTTGTGTGCAGGGAAAGAACTGAAAGGAAAAAAATCTCTTTGCTTCATCTGTTAGTGGCAGAGAGAGCCACAGCTATAGAGAGAACTTCATATAAATTCACCACTCCAAATGTGCTTAGGGATACTTTGGGAGTCACTGTAAACTGATACAATGCAGAAATCCAACTGATTTTAGAAATGAAACAATATTTGTTTAGGAAAGGATGCCTGCACTGTAAAAAAGAGTGCTGAATACTTTCTTAGAGGGTCTTAAAGGCTGTTTTCTCTTTCCTTAGGAACCTCTGCTGATAAAAATTGCCTTTCATAGGTAGCAAGTGTTAAACAAGATGTAACATCTCTGTGTTTTTGGCCTCTGGCAGTTACTGCATCGGACTTGACGAGCCTGACTGAATTCCCACAAAGCACTTACTTCTGCCTGACCATACTGTGTTTCACCCAGGCAGGGCCACACCTGCTGCTGAAGTGGCTGTAGGATTCTACCCATGAAAATGAATCCCACACCCTATATGGTAGAGAGGAAGGAAAGGTTTAAGTGTGCTGTCAGGGTTCATACTGATGGGTGAGGCACAGGACACCAGATTACTAGCAAAAGTGAGCTGAGCATTTGATTTTGTTATCGTTCATATGGGCACACTGCTGCTGTGATCTTCAAAGCTGTGCTCTCCTTTACAGTGGAGATGCCTTTTCATCACAGATAGAGAAAGCATATATTAGTTTCAGAAACTGAAAGTGTAGGTTTAAGTTGGGGTGTTTGCTAGCTAGGGATTGTCTCTTAAATCCCTTTGGTAATCATGGTACTGATGATACTTCATGAAAGATGAATTATATATGTCTTTAACATATTAATTTTTTCATGTCTATTAACACAGAAAGACTTGTATTGCTTGAGGATATGAAGAGCAACTTACCCCCACTGAAGAAATTACTGGGATCCTCTGGATTGTCCTGTGCTGTAAGAATACATGAAAGACTGTGTGACAGGAGGAAGTACAGCTGGCTCTGTTGGACTACTCCTACTTCTTTTTTTTTTTTAACTTGCCTATTTTTGTTGGATTTTATTCTTGACAATATCCCTGAAGTATTTATGACCAAAATTCTTTGCACATGATTACTAACTCTTGAAAAGAGTCTCTTTCTCAAGAGATCATTAGATGGCTGGCATGGTTGACCACAAAAGCAAGGCAGAAATTTCATTCAGAAATCAAAGAAAAATGACATGAAAGAGAAAGCTAAAAGCAAAGGGAAAAGGGAGTTTGAATATGCCTTACATGGGCCTATTGAGTTCACATTTTATTTGTACTGGGTAACATGAGGAACAGTACTGAACATTGCAGTGAAGCTCCAGGGAGCTTTTTAATTCTTTCCTTGCATCCCAGAATTGATTGTTTTCTGAAAACAGGTACCTTAGGACTCGCTGAGTAGCTTCTAGCTTTTTACCATGTCTTCCTTTGTTTTCGCACTACTGACTCTCTTATTCCCAGACCCAGAAAAGCCATATGACTCTTGTTCCCTAGTGCATGAACTGACAGCTAAACTGCCCCAAATTTTAACCTGCATGAATAGCAGGAGCTGATTCTGTCTCCTGCCATGTGCTGCTGTGTTCTTACTTACCTACGTATGAGCTCATTTTGCTGGAGGGACATGATTTTATGAAATCTTAAAATTTACAGGCTGAAGGAACAAGAGGCTCTGTCCTGGAGTCCCTTTCCTTAGTCTGTGGTTTCACTGCTTAACCTCCCAACTTCTCCTAAACACACTCATTTCTTCCATAAATGTGACCAGGCAAGACCTATTGATTGGCCTCACTGCTTTTCTTTTTAAAATGAAATATTGACTTTTCACAGTAAAATGATACTTTCTTCCTCCCTTTCATACTTAAACCAGAAAGGCGTGGATGCCTTGCATCAAGCTTTTGGAGGTTAGGGTTAGAGAAAGGTAGTCACTCTGGAAACCTTGTTGTATCATGTATCATCTCAGGAAAATGAGAATTTGGCCACTGCAGAATGTCTCCCTGTGTGGGATGAGAAGAGAATCCATAACTGCACTTCTGAATGGCTGATGCAGAGGGATGGACTTGATGGTAGGCATGGACTTGTTCACTTTTATTACCTGCACTCTGACACCTGCACAGGATTAAAGAGAAAATCTGTTAAACAATGACTCTATCATGACTTGAGACAACCATGTAGTAGTAGTTTCCCTGAAAGGCATGTGTCAGAGACTCTCTGGATGTCAATAGGAATGGTGAAAGCCATCTCTTTTACATACTGGTGGGGTGTTGAAGAACAGTGGGCGCTGCTTGCAAGAGATGCAGATTCAGGTTCTAATCTCACTTGAATCCAAATAACTCTGCTGAATTTGTATAGTTTATATTTGATTTACACCACTTGAAGACCTAAGAAGAGGCGTCTGAGGCTGCTTATTTCTGTAATATAAATTCAACAAATTCAAGCTCATCTGGAATAGTCAATGTCTATTGTCAGCTTTCAATTTGCATTGTCAGAAATTTTTGCCTTCTTACTGGAACAGTAACCCCCAGAACCTTTGTGTTTGCTGGAAACTGTAACATTAAACCCTGGATCAAATACCCAAGACTTATGTTAGTTCTGTACAAGTCTTTATAGTGGTCCCTGGTGAGTTTGACTAAAGTTAGGAAGTGCCAAACTCTATCTAGAGACTCTCTGGGCACTGTATAAACTTCTGCCTGGCAGATGGATTCTATGGAATTGAAGCAGAAGGAGAGTTTAAAAAAGGCAGCTGGGCATTAACTGGAAGGCAGTATGACATAGACTCAGCTGGTCAACAGCAGAGAAGTTTCTAGCCTAAACTTACTGTTTACTTACTTTTTTGTCTCTTTCAGATTAAAGACAGGGTAGAAAATGAGTAAGCCCCCTTAATGATAGGATATATGCAGAACAAATAATGTCTCCCAAACAATCTTACTGTGCTTCTATTTATGGTGAACTGAAGATGTAGAAAACCATGGAGTAAATCTGTTTTTCTGAGGGCTCTCACTGTACCCTACACTACAACCTGATTTGTACAATAAAAACTAAACATATGGTGGTGCCCTCTTGGCAGAGCAGACTTGCTGTGTCTGCATGTCCTATCTTTTCTGTTGCAGATCTAATGATCATTTTACTCTCTGATACAAGTTAAGATCACTACTGTTGAGATTTTAAAGTTATTAACAAGTAGCAAAACACATAAAGAAATTAACTTATGTTCAGCTCATGCATATAACTAAGTTATATGCAAAGAAAATTTTACAAGTAATGCATAAAATATGCTGAGAGTAATTTATAATTTACTTAAAAACTGGATTTTGTTATTTACTGAAAAATTGGATTTTGTTATTTTATGAAGTGGTGATCTGAACTCATGGGCTAAATTTTGTCATCAATTCTCACAGAATTCAATTTTCTCCAGTTTAGTCTGGTGTAACTGAGCAGAATTTGCTGAGTATGTTTAAAATAGAGACAGAAATTACTCATAACCAAGGCACTTCTTCTCTCTACTATTCACACTTGTTCCCTTAGCGCTGTTGTTGCTGTTGTTTTTTTTCTATGGCAGCAAATAAACAAATTAACATAAATATTATTTGGTAGGTTGTTCTATTTAAAGGTGTTGAGACCATGGAGAGAAAAAACATTAATGATGGAAGCTACATGAAGATCCACCTCCTGCAGACTTTGTGTCTCTGTGATATAAGCAACCACTCTAAATTGTTCTCAAGGTTTCCAGACCAATTTTGTTCAACCTTTAGTAAAAGATCACTTCTAGCAGGCAACCAGTTTTATTAATCGCTTGGGTGGTCATATAAGCCAGTGTGCTCTGTACACATATGTCTTGTAATAACTCTACAGTGACTATAAAACTGCTGCACATTTTATTATATGGTGACATATAGGCAGGAGAGGAGACGTTATAGCAGTAGGTGAAGCATATTTCTTGTAGCCTGGAGTAGTGAATGAAACTGATATTCAGGATTTAGAAAGAAAACCCCATCACTAGAGACAAAATTACAGTGTGGTGCTGCTTTTCCTTTCCACCAGTGTTTCTGCAGGGAGATCCGCAGTGCAGCCTGCAATTCCAGTCCACAAGGGCTAAAAATAGGTGCCCAGCACTTGCTGGTTGCAGCACTTCACATCACACGAGGATGAGGGTCCTGGGGGACTGTGGTGAGGCCCCCCATGATCAGCAAACTGCACTAAGAGGCCGGCTCTCTTGCAGGAAAAAAATATCTTGTTTGTGAATTTCCAGAGTGAGGATGATTCTCCAGGCACCCCTTGGCCTTTCTGCTGCCCCCAGCGAGGATGGGGGCCTGGGGGGCATTCATGGTGGGCACAGGGGTATCGGGGCATTGTGTTTGTCTGCACCTTCCTCCAGCCATGCCTGCCCTGGTGCTGGTACTGCTGCCTAGGGAGCAAATTGTTGGGTGCACTCAGTGCAGCTGGCCCTTGCCTGATGTCAACCCGCGTGCACTGGCTATAGATGGGTGAAGTAAAAACAGCCCCTGCTTTCCTGTTTACGCACTCAGGCTTCCTCTGAGAAGTTCTTGAATAAAAACAGCTGGGCTTGACAAAATAGCCTTTCTATTTATTGCGTTGGGAGCAAGCATAGTGATGGTGGAAAGGGGCTGGGTTGTCCTAAATCTCCTGCTGGCGGCTGTGGGTGGTGTGACACCGGGTGGCTTCGCAGGAGGGGGCTGCTTGTGGCCTGGTTGGTGTGCTAGGCCCTGGGCCCAGGGGCAGCCCATGCTTACCACACTCCACCACACTTACAATCCCTTTTGTGAGAGACCAGGAAAGAGAAGAAGTTCATTTTAGTGGTTTTGTGTTGTCCCAGGCTCTTTCCTTCTACCCTTATGAATTCTTTCTTCCAGTCCTTCCCAGTTAGGCTGTTAAAGCTGGATTTTGGGCGTTTTCCAGGAGCAGTAAAGGACATGTATTTTCAAATATGACTAGAGGAGCATTTCTATAGATAGGAAGACGTTAGATCCTGTGTCTTAATAGTCTTTGGTGTATTGGCTGTGACAACTGCTGCTCCTTAGTTCACTGTGAGAAACAGGACCTAAATTATTCTTAGAGACATGGACACAGGATAAGAGCAGTTGAAAGGGACCTTGGAGTTCATCCAGGCAAAACCTCTGCTCAAGTCAGGGCTAGCAAAGATATAAGGAAGTGGAATAAAGCTGTGTCAAGGGGAGATCAGTTTGAATATTAGGAAAAGCTCCTTCAAACAGAGGGTGGTCAGGCACTGGAACAGGCTCCCTGGGGAAGCAGTCACAGTACCAAGATTATCAGAGTACAAAGAGTGTCTGGATAGTACTCTTAACCAGAAGGTTTACCTTTTAGGTAGTTCTGAGAGGAAGAGGGAATTGAACTGGATAATCCTTATGGGTCCCTTGCCACTTGAGTTTTATATAATTCAACTTACAGGTGGATCTGATTGCTAGAGTCCAGATATATTTTAAATACCCCAAAGGATGGAGATGCCACCAGCATCTCTGAGCTTCTGTCTCAGTTTTGCACCACCCTCACCAGATCTGGTCTTATTTTTCCCTTGGTGCAGCCTTTTACTGCTCCTTCTCATCCCTTCCCATGTTCCTCTGAGAAGACTGTGAGTCTTCTCTACAACCTCCCACTGTGTAGTTCAAGACAGCAATTAGACCCCTCCTTAGTCTTCTCCAGGTTGAAAGACTCACCTCATCATCAAATATCAGCTGCTCCAGTCCCCACACCTCTGCTGGAGACATTCCTATCTGGACAAAATCTCTCTCACAAATGGGGTCAGTTAAATTACTCAGTTAAATGGGCTCAGTACTCCAGAGGGAGACACAAAAGTGCCAAATAGAGTGGGCAACCTCTTCCTTTAGTCTTCTTGCTACCACCTTGCTATTGCAGCCAATGCATGGTTAGTCTTTGAAAGATGTACTGATTGCCCATATTTAACTTGCTGTCCAAGACCAGCCCAGCCCTTCCTTGAAGAGCTGCTGTCCTCAGTCTGTCCTCCTGCATCAGGTCAGTGTCAGCTCTAGCACATTATCTCAGAGGAGCATTGTTCTCCTGTGTCATTCCTTCAAAGGGGTGACTGTCTCCCTCTAAGCCTGCCAGCCTAGCAAGTCTTTCACCCACCTTGGAATCTGTCCAGGGTCCATGTCTTCCCAGTTTGTCTCTGGGGGTGGTGCCGCTAGGGACTTTGTCAATAGCCCTGCTGATGCTGAGGCAAATGACACACACTGCTTTGTTTCTCCACAAAACCAGTCCTCCTATTGTAGAGGGCAACTGGGTCAGCCAGGAAGTTTGTCATTGGTAAATTTATGCTGGCTTCTCCCAGCCACCTTCCCCTCCTTCCTAAACATGACTCCTGTAAGGATTTCTCCATAATCTTTACCAGAACCAAGGTATTTCTGACTATTCGGTATTACTTCATCTCCTTGATTTTTTGAAGATATATTTGACAGACTGTAATTTTCTTCATATATTGGAATGCTTGATTTCTAGTAGTCTGGACTAAGATGTACATATGAGGTTTAGAACTTAGGGAATCCATGAACTATTCCTTAGAGTAATCCACATTGCCTAAAAACTAGTGTTTCTAATTTTTGGGTGTTTGTCAAGATACTACTATAAACAAAATACAGATAACTTTCCATTTCTTTATTTACCAGAGACAGAATAGCACCATAAAAATGGAAAAATTTGAAAATAATAATATAGGTCAAAATTAATAAGTATATTTGAAAATGAGAATACAATTGTAATTCTGTACATCCCAAATGAGGTGTCTAACTATTAAAACAATTAAATGTCTTTTCAAGTGTAAGAGTTTGTACAGTGCAGCTTGTTTAAAATTAAAGAGTTTGATGGCATTTTGGTGGGCTTTAAACTAAAAATTTGTGTTTAATTTTATAAATCAGTCTCTTACCTGTAAGACAGCTAAAACCCCCAAACTACCATTTGAACAGGAGCAATACTATTGAAAGAACCTAGTAATAGGTCAGTGTTAGTGTGTATAAGTCAAGCAGTAAAGGGCGAAAACATACTCATTCACTGGAAGTCAGGGGATGTGTTCAAGGAAACAAGATTTTTGGTACATCTGGATTGAGAAAAAATGCAAAAGAAGTTCACTCACCTCTTCTGTCTTAGGTTAAACTGTGAAAAATTTTCTGCAGTGCTGGCAGTTTTGACAATTTAATTTCAAATGTGTAAAAGGTGGTGCTGGGCATGGTGTCCCCACATGATCAGATGATCATCCAATGGGCCAAAACTAATTGCACAGTTGAATCAAATCAATTAAAAAGTGAGAAACGTTTCTATATTTTAAAAAGTATATTCATTAATTTCATGTCATTGCTGGATTTCATAGTTTTTGCTGTTGTTCCAGGCATAAGCCATTTGGCTAGCACACACGTCTGGCCCACATTCCTGCAAGAGGTCTGCATTTACTACGGTGAGAGAGTCTATCAAAGAAAAAGAGAGAGATGTGAAGAGAAGATTCTTGGAAATTTGATGACTGGAAAAATGATAGTTCTTGCCAAGGATTTTTCTGAAGACTGGAAAAAACAACAGGACTGGGACCAGCTATCTGTGGGGTAAGGGAACTTTTAGCGTTGACGTCTTCCATTCCTCAGAAAGACACAAATTCCAACCCATTAATCTCTGGTGGGGTCAGCAAGGTCTCCTGCTGCTCATAGTGCATCGGCAGTCAAAAATATTCTCAAAACATTTCAATAGGATTTGAGAGCTCTATCCAAAACATTTTTAAAAATGTCATCTGACAAATAATATTTTTAGTGCAGCCTGATACTTATTAAAAGCTTAAGAAGCTCAACAAGGTATCATGAGTTAAGAGTTTACAAAAAGCAAAAATCTTTCTAGTTGTAAGAAACAAAGCCACTGACATTGCTACTAAATCTTACAAAGTATTTATTAGCAAAAATTATAATAACTTTACAGATACAGACAGTGTGTGACAACAGACACTGATTTAAGGAAAAAAATTCTTTGAGCTATGGTAAGAAGAGGTTTCTCAACATCTCCTTGTTTCATGTTAAAATTCTACCTCTCTGCTGGTAAAGAATAGCCCTTGTCTGACTGTCAAAATAAAAAAAAAAAGACAGAGGCCTTGCTGAGATGACTGAGCCCTGCAATGGCAAAGATGGATGATTTCTCTTCTGTGCCTGAGAGGAGGAGCTGTAAGGAAAACTGCTGGTCTCATGTTCAAATGATACAAATTAGGCTATCTGAAATCATCAATAACATGGACTACTTTTTCCACTTAGACTCTTAACTTTCAGAAAATTTTTAAGTTTCTCCCAGTAGTTTCACGGTTTGGATAATTTAGTGAGGTTTTCATGCATTCACAACATTCCTAGTATTTTGGGAGTGGCAATAGCTTCTGATGAAAGTGTGTCAGTTGGCACAACTGGCCCTGTCAGCCTCAAGGAGCACAGTGCCATCACCAAGATGCCCTCTGTTATTAATAACACAGTGCAGGTGATAATTTTGCCCACAGGTTCTGTTAGTTTAGCAAATGTTTATTCACACTGAAACATATTTTACTGGCAGAGAGCTCCAAATTCAGACTAATTCAAATTTTCTCTTATTTTTAGCAAGTTTTGAGTAATTGTTTTCTGAGAACCGCAATTATTCCTTTAAAAAAGTCATATATGTAGGGCTCCAACAGAACATATGATATCCTAAGACAGGAGGACAGAAGGTGCCTGCTAATCTTTTCCTGTAATTTTCTTGATCCTACAGTGCCTTGTACTGCTGAGGAAATGAGACAGTGTGCCAAAACCATCTCTCCAGGGAGTTGCCAAAAAGATGCTTTGTCCCTGAACTGTGAAGATGATTTTTTATTTCTTACTCCTGTTTAAGAAATGATGCACAGGGTTGCTGGAACTTCTCTATTTGGTGCAATGATCACAACATGAGCAAATCAGACATGCACAATAAGGGGAAGACAACGGTGTGGAATTACTGTTTGCACCACTGCAGGAGTGACTTTAGCCTGTCAGTGCTTGTCTTGCAGGGTTTGGGTGGACTCTGAAGGTCAGAAGGCAATGATGAACATCTGAAGACTAAGTTGTTTGACACAGAGTCACAGATTCACACATTCACAGAATGGTTGATGTTGGGTGGGATCCACCTAGTCTGACTCCTCTGCTCAGAACAGGGTCACAGGGGGCTGTCCAGGACTGTGTCCCCTTGGGTTTTGAATATTTCCAAGGATGGAGTCTCTATAGCCTTTCTGGGAAGCAAGTCTGAACACTGGATACTGCTGAGAAGAGCCTGGCTCCATCTTCTTTACCTCCCCTCCCACTGATAAGCTGCACCAAGTTTTTCTTTCCTAGGCTAAACAGTCCCAACTCTGCCATCCTCTCCTTGTATGACAGATGCTCCTGTGCCTTAATCATCTCTGTGGTCCTTCCCTGGAGTCACTCCAGTATCTAAGAAACGCTTTTGTGCTGGGAGCCCAGGCTTGGATCCAACATTCCTGCTGAGTCTCACCCATGCTGAGAGAAGGGAAAGGGTGACCTCCCTCAGACTGCTGACAACATTTTCCTAATGCAAAGCAAGATGCTGCTGGCATCAAGGACACATTGCTGGCTCATGTTCAACTTGGTGCCACCAGGGTGCCCAGATCTTTTTCTACAAAGCTGCATTCCAGATGGTCAGAGCCCACTTGTATTAGGGGCAGGACTCAGGATTTCTCTTTGTTGAACTTTACGATTCTCCTGTTGGTGCATTTCTCCACCCTCCAAGATCCCTCTAAATGGCAGCATGTCATGCTCATCTGGTGTATCATCCACTCCTCTCAGTTTAGTGTTGTCTGAAAAGTTACAGAACGTGCATTGTGTTCCATGATCCCAGTCATAAACGAAGACACTAAACCCTATGAGCCTCAGTACCAGCCCCTGAGGTGTTCCACTAGTGACTAGCCTCCATCTGAACTTCATGCCGGTGATCACAGATGTTTGAGCATGGCAGTTCAACCAGTTTTCTGCCCATCTAGCTATCCTCTCATCTAGACAGTATTTCACTTTGTCAGTGAAGACTTTATATGAGATAGGGTTGAAACACTTGGTAAAATCAAGATTTAAAAACTTCACTGCTTCCCCCTGATCCACCAAGCCAGTCATTTCATCACACAAGGCTTTCAGGTTGGTCAAGCATGTTTTCCCCTTTGTAAATCCATGCTGATTGCTTCTAATCACCATTTTGTCCTTCATGTTTGTAAATGGCTTCCAGAAGGATTTGATCCCTCACCTTCCCAGTGACTGAGGTGAGGCTGGCTGGGCTATGGTATTACAGATCTCCTTGCTCTTCTTGAAGATAGGAGTGACATGAGCTCTCTTCAGCTGTCAGGATCTTTTGCTGCTTGTCATGACCTTCCAAAGACAATTGAGACTGACCTAGTAACGTTGGCCAGGTGTCTCTGCACTCATGTGTTTGTCCTATCAAGTCTCATGTTCTTATTTATATTTCCTAATCTGATCCTTCTCTACTATGCATAAGTTTTCTGTGCTCCAGATTTTCCTTCTGGTCTCATGGCCTGGAATTGCTGAAGGTGGCTCTAATTGGTAAAGATCAAGGTGGATAAATCATTGAGAATTTCCAGGTCCTTTGTCTCCAGGTCTTCTGCCCCCTTCAGCAGCAGGGCCACATTTTTCTTAGTTTTCCTTTAGCTGCTCATACACCTGTGGAAGCCTTTTTAGTCACTGTTTATGTCTCTCCTGAAGTTTAACTTCTCATTTTCTTTGGCTCCCAAAACCCTGTTCCTGCACATGCAGACAGTGTGTCTGTAATCTCGAGTCACCTGCCACTGCTTCCATCTCATGTACGCTTATACACAGTGACAATTCATGTCTCCAGCCCTCCCTTCTCCTTCCCTGCTGCTTGGCAGGCAGACAGCTAGGCCACTGCCAGAATTGCTCAAAGATGTAAATGGTTTGGCTGTCGTATAAGGCACTTATCTTTAGGTGACTACCCCACACTGCAGCAACAGAAGTTGCAGCCAGCAATTGAGTTTTGAGGTCTTGACTAAAATGCCTGCAGTTCTCATCAGTGACTAAGCACTGAATTTTGTTTTCACTAGCTCAAAGTCAGAATCTCAATTACTGAGTAAAGTGCTGTGCTCTTTTCCCAAGCTGAAGGCTTGATATCCAGATTTAAGCCCCAAACACATTTTCAGAACTTGGCAGGTGTAATGAAGCAGTGGAGTCAGCTTTAATTGTGGCAAAGATATTGAACAAAACTGGCATGTGGAGGACAGGAAGCACATGAATATTTCAAAGGCAATACTAATGCTGTTGCTGGTCATTCTCTTTTGATACATCTTTGTTAAACCTTGAATAGCCTGTGATTTTGCTGGCAGCGAAGTCTTGTCCTAATAAAGCAAGAGGAACATATGCTATATTGGCACTGTTCTTGTGTTGGGGGGTCTCAGCTTTTCCCTCCATCAGTTTCTTTCAGAAGTTAATTGTCAGAGCAGCAGTTATGACATTATCCATCTATTGCTGTGCTTCTTGACTCTGTTTTCCTTACTAAAAAGGTTTTTGTGAGTATTTCCATAATGCTGTGCAGCACCTAACCCATTTGACTCCAAAGAAGCAAACATAACAATAGACTGGTTAATGCCTTCTACCATATTACTCTGTGAAAAATTGCCATTTAAATGCAGGCTAAGAGGTCTCCACAAAATGGGCCAACCAGATATGGGAAAGTCAGTGTAGAGAAAAGAAACAGAATCACAGAATCACAGAACGATTTGGGTTGGAAGGGACCTTTGGAACTCAACTAGTCCAACTCCCCTGCAGTGAGCAGGGACACCTTCAACTACATCAGTTATGATAAACAGGACAGTCAAGGCACAGACTTAATTTTCATGTCCGTAGCTCATGGCTTACCTGACTACTGTGACAACCTCAGCGGCTGTAGGTAGGGACAGAAGAGGTACTATCAGGTGTTCCCAGTATTTTGGACCATCTGGTTGCTGGAGTGCCTTCTGGGCCAGCAGGATCTGCAGCTCCTGCTGCCACTTCAATTGCTGCCATCTAGTGTCACCTTGTGGGAGGACAAACAGCCAAGGTTGTGCCTGTTCTCATTGCGACAAGATCAGGGAAGATGCTCTCCTTTTGCCTTCAGAATCAAGTTGACTAGCAAGTGTGATTTCAGCCATGGGAGAGGCTAGCTTCACACAGCTTTTATCTCTGTTTTACCTGCTAGCTGGAAGCTAGAGCAGTTATCCAGGAGCCTTGAGCTATAGACACTCTTTTCTGCTAAAGTGATTTGAATCGACATCATCTATTTACCGTGAAAGTGCCCTCCGTAGTAGCACAAGCACTTTCTGCTTCTAACCTATTTCTTGCCCTGCCATATGTGATCACCCTCTTGCCACTTCTAGAAATGCCACCACAGTGGCTAGGATTTGCTGTCTTGGTTCTGTGTTGTGCTAGAAAGTTGGACCATGACTAAAGTGAGTCTTTTTACAAGTTTCCTGAGGCAGGCAGGATTTCTGGTGTCCTCTCTCTCCTGCAGTACTCCAAATCTGGGACAGAATCTACTTCTTGGACTACTGATAGGGCAATTGATTTACTCAGTATGGGTATGTAGTTACCAGCAACACACAGGAACATTTTATAACGAAAGTTTATCTCAAACAACCAGATGAGACTGTATGTGCTGTAATTATCTTAAAAAACAGCCTGCTCATTTGATAGTACTTTTTTTTCCATTAGAATGTGATTTTCAAAACCTTTATTTTTCCTGACCACAGTATCCTAACTGATGAACCCCCACTTACAGAGAAAATTTCAAAGGTTTTTGCTAATGGATACAGTGGGGTTTTAAGACAGAGTCATAGGTCCTTTGGCTTTGACTGGAATTTTTTAGGAACAGGGATCCTGAGTGTGCAGCAAATGCATCTATATGTGTATTGTCTAGGGTATTAGCAGAACTATTCAAGTGCAAGTAAATATGGGAATGTTATGTTGAAAATCTCAGTTATTTCTAATTGATGAAAATACCCTGGTGTTTATACAAACCTACACAGTGACTCACAATGAAATGAAGTCAGCAAAATACCAGACGTTTTTACATCCAAAACAGAGACAAGTGCCATATGTTCATAAAATACTTTTCTCCTTAGTAAATGTTTATGAAGAAAATGAATGGATAATTTCCAAAAAGAGAGACTTGTGTAATACTATTTTCAGATAACAGAAGTATTTTTCATTTAATTTTTTTTCCTTTTTATTTGCTTATTTTCATTGCAAATCAGACACATAGAGATGTATCTACTATAGCACTTGTAGATATTACTTTATTGTGGTTCCTGACCACCAATACAGCAAAAAATACAGGAAAACATTTTTTCCCTGCAGACCAGAAACCTCTGACTATTACTGATTGACGGCCCAGGATCTAATGCCCATGGTCAGACAAAATTGTACCTAGTAGATAGATGCTGAACCTGGTGGGACCTGATGTGGAAGACATTTTTCACCTCAAAGCTTAGTCTTGGGAGATACTCAGTTCAACAGAGGCTGAGCCCTCAAAGGACATGATAAGAGTTACTGTTTCTTCCCCAGTTATGGGCAATTGGGTAGAAGCAAATTAAGTTTTTAGTCCTGACCTAAATATTCTCTTATTGAGCTTTTCTCCATTAATCAGAGTTATATATTTTTTTCAATTGCTTATGGATCTTTTAATAATGAGGATACTAAGCTACTGATCAATGTTGAAAGTATCAGCAGATAGACGACCCAAGCAGATTCTACAGGTAAGTAGCAAGGGTTTGCTTTCTTTTACAGTGTAAGGACAAGGAATCATTAAATGAAACTAGTAGGGGCAGTTTCAAAGCAAACAAAAGGACGAGGCTTCATTGAGAAAGAGAGTTAAGCTGTGGAATGCTGTGATGAAAAATACTATGGCTGTTAAAGGTTTACATGGGTTCAAACACAGCTGAGCACATGCACTAGAGTAAAAGGTCTACCAAGAGCTGTTAAAGGGATAGATACATTCCCAGCCAAGGAAATCCCAAGTCTTGTTTTCAAGTCTATGCCTTGTTTTCATACTCTTCCTATTACATCAGTTCCTGGAGCTGAGCAATAGGCTGGATTGACCTGTGGGGTGAATATGTCTATCCTTAATATATATATTCGCTACATGTTTGAACTTTGTCTTTCTGCCAATAAAGATGGCAAAAAGGAGCTCTCACATTCAGTTCTGAGCAGTCCTCAGTAGCTCGTAGTGGATTCCAGGTAGCAGGAGAGTTGCAGAATGTAAAGAATACAATGTGGTGTGTGATATGAGTGCATTATGATAGCGATCCTGGGAAATAAAAGAATAAGGACAAATAGTGTTTTTGTTTCATCTATCTGGGAGAAGAATTATTCATTTGACTGAGTTGCAGACTTCACAATCTGGAATAGTACACTGCCTATTTTTGTATGCAAAAAGAAAGTCACAGAAAAAACACACATGTATGTGGATTCATCCAGACTCTTTGCTGGTGTTGAGAAATAATTTTACCTGTTTCCTAGATTCAAGACAAGCTATTGTAGCTAATCATACTATTAACATTTTAATTTGCTTTGGGACTACTCAACCAACCACTAAGCTTATTTATTTTCTTTGACTTAGCTGTATTTTTGACATCTGATGGTTTTCAGATCTCGCTGCTCACTTGGTCCAATATAAAGTATCTTCGGTTACTTTCTAATATTTGAATAATTGTGTGAGGGTAAGGGATGGGTTTACCACCCTTTCCTGTTGTACTGGAGAATTTGGTATCCTATGGTTTCTTCACAGTATCACATCTGATATTCAGAGCTCCTTACTTAGACCATAATGGGATAGGAAGTGTGCCTTATGGGTTGTCCTGCACAAATTGTCTGATAATTTATCATGGTCTCAGTGGTAGTTCTGGAAACCACAACCTATATTTTGTTTGCAGACAGGTTTTTCTTAATCAGATGTGGAGGTATTCAATCTACTTGGGGCTTTGTGTCTCAAACTTAAGAGATCATGTCTACAATCAGTAGATCTTTCAGGTTTTATTTCTTTCATAAATTTGTAAGCTGAACTTTGGTTTCCACGTTTGTGAGATGCAGGAAGACAATATTTATCAAGTCCCTTTTGTTAGCTAGAGCTGATGATAAGGCATTTATCATATGCCTTATAAGACAATTATCATACTATATAGCTGGCTGACATTCTCTCTACAATCCAATATCTTGATATGAATCCAGCATTCAAGAATGCAGCGCTGGCATTTGCATTTCCAGGTATCAAACTTTTTATGCTGATCTCCAGTCTCTACTGGTCAAGACCTAGGTCTGTTCTGGAGCAGTTTTTGAGGCTGCTGTGTTGGTCCTTCAAGTGCAGAGATTCTTTAGCTCTTGCAAATTCTCAAAGTTGTTGTGCATCCACTGAGCTGCTGGCAGGACAGCCCTAGCAGGATGCTGGTCCTTGCTGCTGGGTGAAGCTCCCCGACCCAGTGACTGCTTCAGACTTCCATTCTCTGATGATCACGATTCTCTTTGCAGTCAGCCTGCAGCCTTGTTCAGTGTGCACTGCAGGGAGCAAGGGTGATTTCCTCTCCTTGCTGTTTTCATTTTGGTCTGTCTCTTCTAATGTATTTACATAAATCTTTAATTCATATATTCGCACAATGCAGAGTAGCAAGCTTTGAATTTCAACTATTTAACTTATGGGTTTTTTTTTTTTTCAAAGCTAATGAAATGGTTTCTGGCATCCTTTTAGCATGTATACCTTTTGAAAGTTTGATATTAATAAAGGTAAATTTTTTGTAGTTTTTTGCCATTTTTCATGCTGTAGTTCAGTTGTTGTTGTCTTGTATCCATACTCTGTGTGTTAACCTGGGACTGTATGTGGATAGAGACCCATATCTTTTGTTATTCTTGTAGGTGGCTCTGCATGCCAAGCATTATCTTAATTTCCTATATTTGCCACCATGAGAAATTCCACATACAGCTTGCTTTTTTTTTTTTTTAATTTTTTTTTTGGTGGGCTGAGAGAAAGACCTGCTGTTTCAGCACATCACAGCACATAAACCACTCCTCAGCAGGTGTTTCTGCACAGGCTCCTACCCTGTGAGGAACAGAAAATAACCAGTGTGTTTACCTCATGCAGCCAAAAGCAGCTTTCCTGTGCATGCCCCATGGCACAGCTGCTGCTCAGCCAGTGGTGGGCTGGGTATGTTCTCTTGAAGAGCCTCCAGAAAACGGGACCACTCCAAAGCAATTCCTTAAGCCATCTACAGACTCATTACTCATTTTATCTCCTCTCTGGTCAGAACAGGAAGTACATCCGACTTCAAAGGTGGCTCCTAACCTGGGCATTGTTTCAAACACAAATGGAAATAGGACAAACCAGGCTGAAGAAGAAAAATCCTGTGCCCTCCTGCAGGCTGCAGCAGTAACAACCTCCCACATTTAACATGGGAGAGAGAGCTGTTCTATCCCAAGATAACCCGATGGTAGCTGCACTATGCACTTATAGCTCGTCCTGCTCCATCTGCACCCCACCTATGTCTGCTGGTGAGGACCATGTCCAGCTCATTACAAACTGGGGTCTCTGGCCCTACCGGGCCCAAGGGCTGCCCTATCTCCATACAATTGTACTATCTTGATATACATTAAGCTCATCAGAGTCTTGTGGTAAAAGCAAATGAATCACAAATGAAGAGAGAAAAAGAGAAACTGTTTTCACATGGGCTCTGAAAACTCTGAATTCACTGTGTACTATCTTAATGGAAAGGCAACTAAAGGGAATATGAGAAAGGAAAACAGTCCCCTGACTTGCTTTCAATTTGGTATCTGCCTTCCTGCCTTTTTTAAATGGGAATATGTGGTGCTGTGGGTTGGGAAATAAACAGATGTAGCTGGAAGCAACAGATCTGCTTCTTTAGTCTCACAGCACAGCAACACTTGAATAAACACGAAATGTCCCTGGGAAGAGCCCTCCTGGAGCTACTGCCAAGTGACAGACGGGTGAGTTGAAAGGTTGCAAGGAGGGAGTCAAACAGAAGGGCACGTTCATTAATGCAGAATACAAGGAGAGAGCAGGGAGAACTTCTGCTGGAGGAGGCAGAAGGAAGTCTTGATGCTTTTGCAGTAATGAAGTACTGCCACTGGAAATATGGTGGCATGTTAACAGGATTTTTTTGAGGTTATTTTTTTCTAGTAAGAGAAATTTCCCACAAGCTTGGTAGAGCAGGGAATATGCACAGCTTTGGCAGGACTGTATATAATATATAATACTATTATATAGCTATATAATGATATAATATTATGATATAATACTTTCCTTGTATGTTGTGCTGAGAGGAGGGGAATTTTGAAAGCCTACTACATTAATACATTCTTTCTACAGGTATTGCTCTTGCTGTAAGGTAAGAGACACCTCATCCCAGTATGTCGTACAGCATCAGGTCTTTTTCATCACAATTGCTGCTAATTCTCATCATTAATTAGTAAAGTAATTTCAAGTCTTAGTCTCATGCTAGAAGGAAGCTGGGGGGTGGGTATGAAAAGTAACTGAAAGAAAGTCTGTTTAATTTCTGAGAGACATGGGGTGAGGCCAGATCTTGTGTAGCAGGTAGTGTTCTCAGAACAAGTGAGAGAGTTTTAAGGCAAGAGCTTGTGAAATAGAATGAGACCTCTTTTCACTTCCATTGCAAATTTTATATACATCTAATCAGTAGTTGTTTTCTCTGAAAAGCAAGACATCCTTATGTTGCAAGTCCAAGTCTTGCACAGCAGTTATATGCTTGGAAAAATGAAGGTACTGTAAGACTTGCTGTGCTTTAGAGATCTTGGACTGCTGGAATGGAAAGCCCATTATTTTAAATGGAAGCAAACCCAGATGACTTGGATGTGTCACCAGTCAGCATGGGCTCTGAAGCTACCTGTTTTCTTCCTGTGTATTATACATCTTCTTTTCCTTCACTATGTTCTTCCTCCTGTCACTAGCCCCATCCTCTGATCTACTTCATCTGAGGGCTTCTGAAGGAATCAACAGGATGCAACCATGTTTCTGTTCCCATGGTGTCTGCTTGGGGTGATATTTCTCCCCTTGATGCTTTTGGCGTCTCCACATTCCTCTTTTTTTCTATGTTTTAAATAGGCTGAAGAGGATCTCATCACAAGTTAAGAGCAGAATTCCCTTTTGACTCCTACAGGATCTCCCACTCTGTCTGGAGAATGCAAGGAGTGAAGGCAGAGCTGGAACTTCTACGGTCAAGAAGTGGCTTTAATCCCATTCAATTAATCTACACCAATTTGTATAAATCTGTGAATTTATGACAAAGCTCCGATTTTTTGCTTCTGGGTGTTAAGCATTTGTTACTCCAGTATGAAAATGACCAATATATGCAAATTTCTGTCATTTGCTTGCCCTTATACTTTTTTTTTTCCCACAAATATATATCTACTGTCTTACTAAATATAGATATTCTTCTGGAATCTTTGCAACAGTTATGTGTCTATGAGCTGGAAAACAAGGAAGAAAATTTTGCTCAAAGAGAAGAGGATGAAAAAGATACTCTACTTTTTCAGTAGTTCATGACCATATCCAGAAAGTTTTTTTATCCCAAAAGGTGTCCATGATTTATCAGTGCATTATGCATCTTCTGCATTACTGAAGGTAATTTTCTAAGATATAACACTGAATAAATAAAGTGGTTCACTGAGAGAGAAGATGGATGTGACCTGCAATCACTAAAGAAGCTCAGTAGACCTCTGCAGATTTTACTGACCTTGCAGGGATAGTTTGGAAATAGTTCTCCCATGCTGCTATTTAACATAAGAAAAGATTCATCGCTGTAAAATGCTTGGGGAGCTGCACTGAATCATGTACAGAAGAGAACTCTCAATACAAGATGTCCTAAGCTGAAGTCTTACACAACAGACATGCAAGTGCAAGGGTGGGTTATGAAGCAAGTATTGCTGCTAGCATGAAAACACGGTATGTTGCAATAGCAGGAACTTCCAAAAAAATTTCATCTCCTATCAAAAGGTAATTTTTTATGATGCAAACAGCTGATAAATCTTAGACAACATTAACATGGAACTGAAGACATACGGCCAGGAATTAGACACAGTTCCCTGTGCAAACGGATCAAACCTCACAGCATTAGTATGCAGATGAGGCACAATACTGACTTGAGAGAGAATTCCAGAGGAGTGGTATGAAATCATGCAAACTTCCAGGCCTTTTCTTATGAATAAAATATGAAAAATTGCTCACCAAGTGAAGATGGCCATTATGTTGAAAATTTTAGCAGCAGTTGTATTGCTTGCAATCATGGAGAGCATGTAGAGCTAGAAGATATTCTACCCATTTGGGACATTCTACTTAAATACACAATATTTAAACCTTTCAGGTGTTGAGAACACTGAGAAAACTTACTTCTAGAGAAGGATAATATGAGGCCTTGAAAACTTGAGAATGTTCAGAAAAGACATCATGTTCCCTAGTAGTATGTTCCCTAAAATGTTTGTTAAAAGTTTATTTAAACCCTCCTATCCTAGCAAAGATTTATTTGCACATCTGGAATTAGGTATTTAGGCATTTTCTTAAGAAGTATGTAGCTCCTTCTCATCCTCTCTACCAGTTCTATGATGTTTTCCATCCAGGTAGAGGTAAAGAGCTTGGCTTGGACTTCTGAACTTTTTGCCCCTGAACAAAGGAAACCAGACACTGCAAAATTCTCTGAATGTCCTATTATAAAGCACTTATATGTCCATCTTGTGCCAGAACTTCCTCTGTGAAGTGCTTCTGGTGAAATGCCAGGAGCTTGATCCCCTTCAAGGACTGGCAATTAAAAGGCCTCCCCAAGCCCTGGTTCTGCAGCAAAGGCAAATCTTTCTAGCTGTAGAGAATTCCTTAGCTCATAGTTGGGGAGCTGACTGCCTCACTCAGATCAAAATACCAAATACTTTCCTGAACTTTCTGCATCGCCTTGTTAGGTACTTGGGTTCTAGGAGCAGATCGCATAAAAAACCTTGGAGCCCAGGGTGAATCCAACTCCAAAATTACTTGATTTCATGCCCTTTGATTCCCTTGAGATGAGCTGTGCTATCAGGGCAGTTAGCTTCTGCTTCAAGATTGCTGACTGAAGAAGTATCCTCCAGAAGGAGTCTGGATTTCCTTGAGCTCATCCTACTTTTTAAGTACAGAGAGACATATGGGTATGAGTTTTGATGACAGATTGTAGCTCTAAGCACACTAAGCATAACTTTAGGTAAAAACAAAAGCTCTTAGTCTTCAAGAGATATTCTGCAAACATGGCAAGAAAACAAATTTAATTTCATTTTACTTTTTCTTCCAGGACATGCCTTGCTCACAGAGGAATTTTGAGAGGAAAGGGGTGTCTTGGCAGTGCAACCTCTTCAACAAGGCTTAGATCAAAATTCTGGCATGATGTTTGAACAGAAGTCTCCTGTGGTAGTATGCATTGTATACTGCCTGGTGTGCTCTGCCTCTTTAAGTAGCCCATCTTAAGCAAAAAACCTTGCCAGGGCCCGATCAAAGGCCTGCAGAAGTCAGTGATGGGCTTTAGTCCCTTGCAGAGACCTTGCTGCCTTGCCCAGCCCTGCTCAGGTGTGCACCTGCTGCATCCTGGCCAGTGGCTCCACACAGAAATCCACTTACTCGTGTTTACTGCCTTGCCGTGGGACAAGCTCTAACAAGCCCTCAACACTAACTGGCTCTTCACAGCTGGAGTTCAAACATACAAAATGAGGCATACCCCGTGTATTCAGGCTCTTTCTACTCTTTAATCAACATCTATCTTTACTCCCCTGTCTAATTTCACCCTTTTTAATTTACTGTGTGAAACAATTACACATTTTTGCTTTCTCTAGTATAAGAAAGATTCTGTGTAATTTTTTCAGTGACTGTAACCATTCTTTAGCTTGGGAATGGAACCTCAGCTGTGACCTTACATGTGGACCATTCCTAATATTAGGGGTCTAGTCTTTACAGTGTGACCACTTTGCTAGTAAAAAGGGGGTTTAGAAGAAAGGGAAATTATACCCTGATGAAGGATTGCCAATTCTCACACTATTATTATGAGTCTCACAGTATTTTGCTTGAAGTTTTAACTCCTCAAAGCAGGTGCTTTAGTGAAGGTCTCAGCTTTCTTTCTTTTTCTCCTTTTCCTTTTTCTATTTTTTTTCTTTAATTTCAAGGGAATATTTCTAGCTCTTAAATTTATAAAGATAATCTTTAAAATTTCATCCTAATCTAGAAGGATCAATAGGCAAATAAAAGCACTTCAGAAAATTAATTAAAACCAGAAATTTTCTAACCAAGCTTATGAAATAGTCCCATTTCCAGAATAAAGGACTGATCATATAATGAGATACAGTAGTCTACCAAGCTTCTAAAGACAAAAAATTGTTGTGAGTTTACTGACTTTTAGTAGTAAGTGTAACAATTTTAATATCCTTCATTTTAGTTCTTCACCAAGTTCTCAAGATGATGACCTTGGCTAGATATTTGGGTTGACACAGTAATAAAAATTATGTGCGGAGCTTGGTAACACCACCTATAATTAAGGTTTCCTAACATTCTGTATTTTAAGATCCTGGTTTTTTGTTGCATATAATTTGCCAGATTAACTATTCAAACTGTAATTACTCAGGTGTTTTCCTGGGATAGAGGAAACTTTTTTTCTGAGTAAATTTCTATCTGAAGTGTTGCTCTGCTTCCTAGAACAGGTTGAGAGGAAAAAGGTCATTTGAGAAGAGTTTGCATGAAAAAAGTTGAATGGTTTCACTGACTGCTGCTGGCATTTGCCTGCTTTGCACCAGAGGCCAGGGGTTTGTCAGGAAACAGACACTGCTTCCAGAAGTGGGCCTTGTGCTATCCCGGAGAAACTGTCCTCAAATTTGGGCCAATTTGGAGCCCCTGCAAACGGCAAGGTCACAGATGTTTGTCTAACCTTTGGTTAAAAACCTCTACTGCTATTCTGCAGCCCCTGAAAGCAGATTGTCTTAGTACTTAACACTTGTTAGAGAGGTTTTCCTAATATCTATCTAGAATCTTCCTGGCTGTAAAGTAAGCTAAATTCCTCTTGTACAGCAGTGAGTGGTCATAAAGAACAGCCTATCACTGTCCTCTTCAGAATAACCTTTTGTGTACTGCAAAACTGTTATCATGTCCCTGCTCAGTCTTCTCATTTCTAGACTAAACAAACCCCATTCCTTCAACCTTTTCTCATAGTTCCGGTTTTCTAAACCTCTTATCGTTCTCTTTGCTCCCCCTTTGGCTGCTTTCCAGTATATCTGCATGGGCATTTTGCTGTGCACTGCCCCAGAATAGACTTGGTTGCAGTAATGTAATGCAGAGGGAGTACTGCTCCTGCATCATATACAACATTCCTCCCAGTCCCACACAGAATGAAATTATTCTTTATTTTTTATCAACATCAGTTTATATATGCATTATTGATTTATCTTGCACTGACCTGTCTCTTGGTATTGTTGCCTGCTCCGTTACTCCTAATTTTCCTAGCATTTGACTTCTCCTTTCTAAGTATAGGGCAATACATTTATCTTCACCAATTTAATTTGGTTAATTTTAGACAATGCCTCCAATTTATCAAGGTCACTTTCAATTCTAATCCTAACCACTTAAAAGCTTTCAGCTCCTTCTAGCTTGATATCGTCTGCAAATTTTACACACTTTCTCTCTTTTCCATTATCCAAATCATTAACAAAAATATCAGATAGACTAAACATTACAGAACCTGGTTGGACCACACTTGAAATTCCTTCCCAGTCGAATATCAAGTAGCAAAATTACTTTCTATGCACCCTTGGTGTGTGTGTGACCTCACATATTTACATGCTCCTGTTTTCAGTAGCAGCAAGAATATCAAAAGCAGAGAGCAGGAGGCAAAATTCCTGGCCCAGGAATCCACCTGTCTGCTGCTGCTTGTCTTCATAATTCAGTGTGTTTCAGCACACTATATTTACCACACAGTAGGGGTTCATGTAACACAGGCTGACAGTGGATTGCACTTAACTTTATAAAATTCTTTTAAAGTATTCTTATCAGGTTAAATACAATTCTGACAAAACCAAGATGATAAGGAAAAGAATTAAAAGGAGTCATCTGGCAAACAATATTCAAAGACTGCAGAATCTGTGCATTTTTATTTATAGATTAAGATGTCTCTGCTGGAAGAGGCTGGATATAGGGAAAAGAGGAACATTTTTATGATGAATGTTGATCAAACAGTAATGGAGAAACCACCATTATTGACTGATACAGGACATCTCTTACAGGCATCACCTGTCAGGCCAAACACATGATGGACTTGTGGTCATTATTCAACAATCCAGTCTCCTGGAAGACACAAAGAAATATGTTGTGCACCAGGTGGACTAGGATTACAGGTAGGCATGAAAAAATGGGGTTGGGCATGTTTTTAATATGAAAACATCACCTTTCTAGCAAGTTTTTCTAAAAATTAATTTTTCACTGTGTAAATAATCCTGAAAAATTTATGCTCATCAAGAAAAAATGTACTTTATGCGATATCTATTGATTATTTAGTCTACTGGTCCTTCTGACACTGGAGCTTCCTTGGACCAAGAAAAACCAAGAGAACATGGAATTACTCTGGCTTTAGGGATTTTCTTCTTTTATTCATGATGTGCAAGTTGAGTGTTCATCAACCAGTATCAAGGACACACTTTTTCAAGCTACAGAGACTTTTTTTAACATTATGGTAAACCCAATGTCCTCTTTCTAACGACATAAATCCACCCTAGGCAGAAGTATGGACACTGGCATGACATCATGAGTTACAGAAGCTTTGAAACAGATCCAGTGCTTAAACAAACTTTTGCAGTTAAGCGGGCTTTGGGATTGGATCAATTTACACTGCTTTTATGCTGTTTACTTCAGTGATACTTTTGATGGCAGTGTTACTAATGGACATATTATGCAAAGGTGCTGCTCCCCTCAGCTTCACAGTAGAATTTCTGTCCAATTTACTGAAAGCAAGAACTGATTCTGAATAAATTTTAGGCACGCAATGAAGCAGTTATCCTGAAGTTTACTGTCTGAATTCTCTCACAGGTCAATGGAAAGAGTATGAAAGCCTGCAAAATTTCCAGGCAGAGGCAGACACATTTGCCCTCTGGAAGCATTCACAAACACATGCTTCTCTCCACTGACTATAAGGGAAACTTGGCACTTTCTTTCAGGGCACAGGTTACTTATACACCTAAAGTTTAGGTAGGTTAGGAGGTGTTATACACAGTATATATTTGCTCTCTGCTTTGCAAACAAGAGAGAGGCCCTGTGTGCTCTAACACGTGCCATACATTGAAGAAAATCTAAGGGCAGTGGGCCTTAATCTCATTTTAGCCAGGTGTTAGCCTGGGGTAACTCACTAATGACAGTGGAGTCTTGCCAACTTTGCACCTGTGCAGTGAGAACAAAAGTAAGTCCATTAATGATGCATTTAGAACTGGCTGGAGAACAGCAGTTCCACTTCATGATAACTTTGAATGTTGCAGAATTGATATTTTTCCTATATTGGAATGAAAACAAAACCTTCCAAGCACTTTGTCAGAATGTATTTGAATGGAAAAATGCATTTTTGGATCAAAACCCCATCACATTTCTGTCTGCACTTTTTTTCTCTTTTCCTCTAATCTTAAAAACCTCCTTCTCTCCCCCAAGTCAACATGGTCAATTTTCCATAAAGCCTGTCAGCCTCAGCAGAGAATATTGGTTTGGCAAGGAACTTCAGGAATAGAACTTTCCAGACACAGCCATTGGTTAATTCCATACAAAGATACAACAATTAAAGAAAAAAGAACAGACAGGAGAAAAGTTACCAGAACTATAGATTCACTTTAATCAAATACTTTCCTGAGCTCTGAGAAAGATTCTATAACTTTTTTGCATTGTTTTTGGTTTTGTTTTTTAATTTTCATTTCCATTGTCTTGTCCACTTGTGACTTGCAGCTGAGGCTACAAGCAGTAGTGCCAAAACACCACTGGAAGTATCGTACTTTATTGTTCTGGCCATATTCTGGTGTGTTGGTACATGTTATTGGTATGCTCTAGAGGAAAGAAGCTGGTTCCTATCAAATTTCCAGGTGAGACCAGCCCGGGTCACACAGTAGTTTCCAGTGTTGCCATCACAACCTAAAGATGACAAAGAGTATGACCCTCTGCAGGACAAGGATAAATTTGAGGCCATTTCTCAGATTTTTTTGAATGGCCATAAAGGTAACTGGTCACTTTTGCTTCTGTGTGCATCTCACACTGGGTGCTGAATAACCTTCAGACATGGTACTCTGGGTAGTTACTCTTGAATATCAACAAATCCATCTTTTCTTCCCTTTTGCCCAGAAGAAAAGGTCAGAAAATTGTACCAGCTCTGAAAGTCTTAATTCAAGCTGCTTAAATTGCTGCTCTGTACTTTTCATGTCAGAAGTATTTTCCAAAAGTGAATGTGTCACCTAATATGTTACTTTTTTTAGAAACAAACAAGTATTTCCTGGAGATTGCTGAATGTCAGTTATTTAAAATGCTGTATTTATCCCGGAGTCCTGCCCAGCAGATAGAAAAGAAAGTTCTTATGTCCACAGTTCAGCGCAGCTACCATGGCCCATTAAATACGGTCAAATTTTGTTATCATTCTTCCTCTTATTCTGCCTCCCTCTATTTTTTCCCACTTAAATAGATTGGACATTCAGAGCACCTCATGCATGTTGGAGGAATTTCTTGATGTTGGCAACAAGCTGATATAATGGCAATCCCCCACAAGCAGTGCAGCAGAGAAGAACAGAGGTTTTGGACTTGCCATCTTTACAGAATATTTCTGCCAACTCAGGCAGTATCAAAAAAGCATACATTAGAGACAGCAAAATAATCAGGGATGCACTAATTCTCTGTAGGGAGTACTGAGACAACTACTAATAATGCAAACTAACAATTGCACAAAATCAAAACCTAAACTAACAAGTGAGGAGTGCGAGCTACAAATTGATGTTCACTGATCCTTGTTCTTACAAATCCATCAGCCCACAGGAATCTTTGTAAAGCAGGAGCCTCTTTCTTCCCCACCATGGGGCTTCTGGGAGCACATGGATCCCTTTCCTTTACTGTACATATACTTTTTAAAGAACAGCAGGTTAAGCTGAGGGTCTTGGGTGTGCCTTCAAGAGGCTCAATGAACTTAGGCCAAGTCATCCAAGAATCATCTGGTGGAGGGTAAAGATTGGGATCAAAACCTCATCCCTGTGGCATAATGAGAGAAACATTCATAGCACAAAATATTTTCCAGGCAGGAGAGAAGAGCAGGCCTATCAGAAACCTGCTGAATGTTGTCAAAAGGATCACCTTTGGTATTAGGGACTACGGCAAGTTGCATTCTTGTTCCTGCCTTGGGTATGTTTTCTGACCTTGTCTTCTTCTTATATACCAAAGACTGGACTCTTAGTACAGATATCTGTTTCTGGTACTGAACTGGTCACACTTCCAGTCAACAGAAAGAGTGGTCAATGAAATCATAAGGCAAAATTTGTGTATAGGTACTTAATACAGGCAGGAAGACTTGTGTCCCTAAAATGCATCCTTTTCTTCACAGCCCAGTAAAGGAACCTTGGCTTACTATATCCCACATAAATACCTGTGTTGTAAGCCTGAACTTAGGTTACATAAATCCCACCCAAAATAACACTTACCTTAGAAAATAAAAAGCCAAGCAGTCAAACAAAATTTGAGCAGAGCATCATGACCTCTCCCACCAGACAGTTTCTTCCTGGGAAGACAAAGAGGATGAAGCATACACAAGGGTATTAATTTGCTTTGACTAACATGTAATTAGGAAGTGAACAGATGCACTACAGGTGCAAGGCAGTGTAAGAGTCTGTGTGAGATCAGCATGCAGTAGGGACACAGTGAAGTTGGTTTAACTAGGGAGTGGGTTGCACACCAATTACATTGTTGAAAGCCTTGATACATACAGTAACTTTTTAATGATAATGGCGGAAGAAGAATATTTAGAAATACAAGGGAAATGGGGAAAATGCACCATATTTCTAAAAAAGTAATCCAGAGAAATCTTTGTATTATTTTAAAAGTAAATGCATGGCCTAGTGTCCTGATTTCAGCTGGGATAGAGTTATTTTTCTACTTAGCAGCTGGTTTCCAAATCCAAAACACACACAGTGCTGTGTTTTGGATTTAGTATGGGAATAATGTTGATAACACACTGATGTTGTAGTTGTTGCTAAGTAGTGCTTACTCTAAATCAAGGACATTTCATTTGCCGGAGAGCAGGTGCACAAGGAAATGGGAAGGAGGATGTCCAGGGCAGCAGACTTGAACTGGCCAAAGGGATACTCCATACCATAGAATATCATGTTCAGTATGTAAACAGAGGTGAATTGCCTGGGAGGGGCTGATTGCTGCTTGGGAGCAGGCTGGGGACTGGACAGTGGGTGATAAGCAATTATGTTGTGCATTACTTGTCTTTCTAGTTTTAATTATAAAAATTAAATAATTTCTTTCTCATTTTAATTATAGTTGTTATTTTTACTATTATTTTTTTGTTGATATGGCTGTTGTTGTTTCAGTTATTAAACTGTTCTTGTCACAATCTACGAGTTTTAATCCTTTTTCCAATTCTTAGCCCCTCTGTGGGGAGCAGGAGGGAGCGAGTGGCAGCTTGATGCTTAATTTCTGGCTGGGATTAAACCATGACATCCAGAAATTGAGATCTGAGCCATAGAAATATTTAATATTGTTATAACTGGGACATTTAACTGTTAAAATCGGAGCCAACACCTTTTGTTGCTGGGATAAACTACATCTCCTAAGCTCTTCTTGCTGCTGTGTCTCAAGGCAGTTCCTTCTGTTACCTCCACCTGTTGAATCCAAAAATTCCACAGGCTGTGCCCATGCACCCTTCTAGCCTTGTCCCCCGAGCTGGCTGTCCACAGCCTGCCAGGGTTTCTGCTCTGCAGCTCCCTCTTCCTTGGGATAAAACCCCCTTCTGGAAATAACTCCTGGAGAAGACTGTTTTGATTCTGGTGGGGGACATATCTGTGAAAGCTTTTCAAAGCTCTCTTTTTATGATGTATCATGGTTCAGTCCATATATATTTTCACCTGTGATTTAACTAAACCTTTCTGTCTTTAAGACTAATAATTTGAAATCTTTCTGATTGCCATGATCAAGGCAAGGTGACTCTTAAGCTATTTTTGGAGCAAAGACTCTTCTTTGAAGTGTTTGTTCTGAGTCAGAAGTTTTCCCCAACCTGGGTTTTAAGTGACCCGTAAGTATCTGGTTAAACCCTATCAGGGCCCACAGAGATTCTGGCCTGTGTTTCAAACTAAGCATGTGCTTAAATAATGAATTTAAATTAATGCTTCTTGTATCAGGGGTTTAGTTGATTTTTTTTTTCAATAAGCTGGTATAACATTTCGTTCTAGTTGATGTATTGATGTCAAAGTGCCAGAATGGTTAGGTTGCCAGCCTCTAATTTCAGATCTTCCTCTCTGATCTGGGACAGCAACCACTGTCTTGATTTTACACAAAGTGTTTGATCCTCCATGCATGTAAATAAAAATCAAAGTTTCCATTCATTTCTCTTGTGCAAGAGTACTTCCACAATATACTGGAGGTTCCTGTGGCTTGACACTGAAGCATTAAATTAAGAAACATGCACTTTTATCTCCAAATCTCAGACTTTTTTCATTTAAAAATACCTAAAAAAGCAAGTACCATCCTTGTAGCTTAAAAAAAGGAAAATAATTTTCACCTTACTGTTAAAAACAAACATCCTGTTTTCTGCAGATTGAGCTACACAGCTTGGGTTTAAACATGAGACAGAAAGTGGCTTTTGCCTAGCCTTATGGTTTTATATAATGATAATTATATACATGAAAACTGGGTTTCCTTCAGCAGTGTTTCTGTCAACAAAAAACATATTGTTATGTTATGCACTATATTCTCTCTCTCTATTTTGTGTTCACTTATGGACTTCAATATGATCACCACTGCTGAAGAATGATATTTCTAAAATGAAATGTGAGGGTACACAATGAACAAAGAATTGTAATGTCAAATAGCTCAGATATGAAGATAGACAAATTCAAAATAGGGATCAGACAGTATTTGGAGTCTAAGAAAATGTGAGGCAAAGAACATGATCCTAAGAAAATGTTGGAGCAATTCAGCAAACTTTATGGCAGATACTCCATTAATGAAGGCCATTAACTGAGATCTATTACTAAGAAGAAACCTGTGGTCCAATACAGGAATTATTTCACGGTCTGTGTTTTCATTCAGGATATCGGTCCATTAAATGATTAGAATGGTCCATTTTTGCATTAAAATATGTTATCTAGCAGTAACACAACAGAGACATTAGTCAGAACTCTGAAATTTGGTTAAATTTTAAAAATTACACAAAGATACAGGATTCTTAATTATTTCAAATTGAAGTTTCTTAGAGTGGCTTGGATCCACTAGTAAATTCAGTCAATAAAATGTTTTGATATGATTGAGAGCAGGGGAATGAGGAGAGAAGGTAATACCTGCAGAAATAAGATTATATTCTGACATCTTGCCACCCTGGCTAGGATTTCTGGGCCAGAGTGATGATTAAGCTGAAAATGAGCTGTAGTGTGGTGTAGTGTGGGTTTTCTCATATTCTGTATGAATTCGTTACACTCATTCATATACACTGTTCATATATTCCTATATGAACCGTAATGTGATGATTGAGTAAGAAAGGCAAGATTAATTTACTTCTCTACGTGTTAAATAATTAGCTGCTGCTAATTGCACAGTGTGCACCATCTTGACACATCCACATTAAAAAAAAGTGAGACTGCAGAGGCTGAAGCAAAGAGTGACAGGGAAAAGGACCTGCTGGTGAGAGACTAGAAGCCAAAGTGTTTGCCAAAATAGTCATTGCGAGATACCCCAATTGCAATGTGCTAGCACCCTCAGATTGGGAAAATACTGTCTGCTTTTTTGATGGAGAGGAGACAAGGGCTCTCAGCTGGACAATGAGCAAAACCAAAAGAAGTGGGTTTAAAACTGTCTGTTTTTCTGAAACATTAGTCAAGATATTGATCTCAACAGAGGGGTAGCAGATAGAAGACCAAATGAAATGTTAAGATGTTTTGAGGAACTAAATGTTTTCTTACGCAGATTTTTAGATGAAAGCAGCAGAATTAGGGACAGTATTATTAGAATACAGACCTAATCCATGCCACTCTTCTCTCAGCTGCTACATGATTTTGCTCCAGGGATGCTGAGAAGAAGATAAGTTTCCATGGAAGCAAGAACAAAGGGGAACTTTCCAAGCAGTAATATTTAAATCCTGAACCCTGAATTTCTGTGTGACCTGGAGCTTTTGTACACCTGGTTGATGGGGAAGGTTTTGAACCTAAAAAATCACTGACTTGAATTTTAGTGAGAGTTCACTGCAGGAACCTTCAGTGAGTGTTCTGTGATGAAACTGTGTAATGAGATACATGGATTCCAGAGATGTTTTTAATCTGAAAGGTCACTCCATCAGAATTATTGCTTATACATATCATGGGCTAGAATGCTATGAATGACATAAAAATAAAACCAAAAGACAAATTCATACATACCAAATTTCCCAGAAGCTGATGATTTTGGTAAATTGGGATGTAGATAAAGCTGCTTGTGGCTTTAAGTATTTAGCACTCAATTGAAGAACTTGCCAGACCAAAACTACTATTTCTCATCTAAAGTTTTATAGGAACAGCATAATTTTGTACAGTTCAAACTTCATCTTCTTCATGTCCACCTCCAGCTCACAGCAGTCCTTGCTGGTTCCATTATCCCTTGTTTCTCACACTGAAGGACTGGTGAACTCTGTGAACCTAATAACAAACCAGTTCTAGTAATTCAAAACTCATGTGTGTCAGCCTCTTAATAATTACCACTGTACTGACAGGCTTATTCCTGCTTACATCAGCATATGTAAGCAGGCCCGGTACTTTCTTTGCTTTGATATGATATCACATTCTCATTTTTTCTCCAAGGACAATAATTATAACTCATGGTCACTCAGCAACATGTATCCAGTCACTATGGACAGTGGAGTTAAATCGTGTTAGAACTTTTACTTCATTCCATTCAGTTTGTATTAATTTCGACTATTTACACTTTAAATCCCTGAAATGGAAGTACAGTTAATTAGGTATTATGGAAAATAATTTTCTTGACGAATTCATTAGTCTTTTTAATTTGACTTCTTGCTGAAGAGCTAGATCAGAAACTCTTCCACTCTTCCACGTTTCCATTCAGAAATGCTTTTGAGTTTGCTTTAAAAAAAGAGATAATTAAATGGGCAAGAGATGCCATCCACAGCTCTCTGGATTCAGATATCTGTTGGGGGTTGCAGTGTAGTCATAGAGGTGATAGGAATCAGCCTTTATCTATCTATCTATCTATCTATCTATCTATCTATCTATCTATCTATCTATCTATCTATCTACCTACCTACCTACCTATCTATCTATCTGAGGTATCATGGCATAGGCATCTTCAGTGCAGGAGAGATCCTACAATCCAGTTCTCTGATGGGTGAAAAATGTGTATTTACATTTCCTTTTTCTAGGTAGGAAGGAAATAAATTATAACCTCATAGGCGTGAGTTGGGGAAGGAAATAAATAAGATCTATGCAAGAGGCTTTTCTTTTAGGAGTCAGTAAAAGAAGTCCAGTGGCAGACATGCATAGAAGATCAGACATGTAGAAATGAGAAAATTCAGTTTAGAAACTGAAGCAGCCAAAAAACAGTGGGTAAAGTTCCTAAGATCAGCATCTGCCATCTGAAAACTGTACAGATCCAGTGTTAGACACCATGATCTTTTATCAGTTATAGCTTTGAGCAGCACTGTGGGACTGTTCTAACTCCTGTGCTCCTGAGTGATGTTCATTAAAAGAGAAAAAAGCAGCTGAATTTCAGAAAAGCTTGTTTTGTATCGAAGTGTTAGGGTCCAGAGGACACTGTCAGCTCGGAGCTCCTACCCAGGCACCCTCAGAGCTTCCCCCACCCACCCACAACACAGGAACCTATGTCAGTCCCCCTGGCTTCCCTCCCATCTACCTTTCCCCTGAGCATGGCTGGAATGGCAGGACAGGCTCTGCCTCCAGCCAGGGGAGCCCCCAGCTCTGACGAGCCTCAGGGAGTCCCTGGTCCCCATGGTGCCCTGAAGCAGAGGATTCTCCTTATGATCCTGGGAGCCAACTTCTTTCACAGTAATCCATCAGCGAGGCGATGGCATAGGTAATGAGTGATTGCATGCCTTGGCCTCACGTCAACAGAGACTTACATGAACCAGAGTACCTAGTCTGGATCAGAAATGATATGCTGAGACTGATCTTAACTCAATTCAAACTTGTAAATCACAGATCATAAACTATAATGAGACTTCACTTTAAGTAAGGACAAGAAGAAAATCTGTGTCCAAAACACCTTGTATACAGTGCAGACTTGGCCATCAGACACGACGATGACATAATGTTGGTCTTTATGGAGTCAGCCTTTTGCAAAAAGCCAAATTGACTGGACATGTCTTATTCTTTTTTTTTTTTTAAATATATTTTATAGTAAAAGAAACTACCTTGATTTAGACTGCTTGTTGTACATGGAAGAATCTGCTGATACCTAGTTTTGAACTTTCCTGTGATATGTGGCAGCTGAAGTCAGGTTTTCTGATCATTTATTTTGAGAGAAATTAACAGAAGATGTTAACTTATCTCTTACTTTTGATAACCTATCACAAATTGAGCAGGATCTGTGAGAAAATGATGCTGAATTTCTGTGGATATGGCCCTTCCATATGGTTGGAAACTTCTGAACATAAGGAAAATTTTGTCTCTGGCCAGAAGTGTTGAATGGAAAAATTCAATTATTGTTTGATATGGAAAGAGAAGGTGAGTCATGCTCATTTCTTCCACAGTGAACAGCATGGACTTTCTGCATCCAAAGACACAGAAGTAATTACTACTGTTAGTGAAAGTGGGAACAGACTGACCTGCACTATTGGGACGTAAGGGCCTAATGTGATGCAGCAAATGCCATGATGCCCTTTGGATATGGTAACAAAAGTTTTTCTACTGATTAATTTCTTCAGTCATATTTTGAGTAAGTTTGATGACTGCACATCTTACTGTCTGTAGGAGGCAGTTTGATTGAAAAAGGAGGGCATCACTGTCACAGAGAGGTTGTTTTCCAACAGTTAATGCTCATCTGCTTGCATGTAGCTTAATGTAGTTGAAAGTAAGAAAAGCCTTATGGATATTTTGGGATCTTGTAGCCAGTTTATTATTTTTTAGGAAAACTAGAAAGCCTCTGGGTTGCCTATGTACACAGAGGTGTATGAGCCATTTGTTCTTTACCAAAGTAGTCCTGGATCCTGAGGGCACAGGGAAGGAAGAAAAGGCACTCAGGATTGCACCTGGGATGTGAATAGAGGCTGGGGCAGCTCAGTGTGTTCAACCTGGAGGAGAGATGGCTTCAGAGGGACCTGAGAGCAGCTCCCAGTGCCCATGGAAAGGTCACTGAGGGTACAATGAGCTCTTCAGTGGGATGCACAGAGAAGGGGCAGATTTCTGGAACTGAAATTAAGTTTAAAGGTGGAGGGGGCAGGGGGTAAAGACAAGGGGTGAGAGATACATCACCTCATCTTTGGAGGTTTACAGACAGCTGACAAAGCCCTGAGCAGCCTGATCTGAATTCAGTCTTGACCCTGCTTTGAACAGGAGGTTGAATTAGAGACCTTCTCAAATCTCCTCGAACCTCAATGAGTCAATGTCTTTGGATAATAAGAAGCAAAGTAGTGTGACCTCTTTAGCATTACAAAACATGATATGCTCTTTGTAAAATCTGATGTATTGTTATCGTGATTAGATCAATTATGACTAACTTTACCACTTATTATATGTATAAAAAAGAATATACTATTTCCTTCTTGACTAGTTATCTTGCTCTTTTAAAATCATATTTTCCCCATTGATCTTAGTCATAACATTAGCTGACTCATCTTAAAATAAGTTATTTACATAATCTTCCTATGGTCTCTATGCAGAGGTTTTTTTTTCTGAAAATAGCTTCATAATGTTTGATCATTGTGTGATAATTATGTCTTTTCCGAATGAAAATTCTGTTTTTAATAAAATCAGACAATGAGATTATCTTCATGGGCCCACAAAGGACTATACTTGCAGAGAGTGCAGGTCCTCCTAAGTAGTGTGAGATGATAGGGTGGATTTCCTTGGAAGAGCATGAGCTTCAAAGGGTTTGTATTCTATGAAAATTCAAATTTGCCTCTTCAGCAAAGATGGAGAAGAATACTTTCTGCAAAGGCAGCAGCAGGATTTACTTCCTAACACTGTCAGATATGTTCATGTCAAAGAAAAAGCCATTTCCTCCTGAAATCTTTACTTCTGAATATAGTTTCTTTTGTTTTAAGATGGCCTTAAACTAGAAAGGAAAAAAAATGTTCTTTGATTTTGTAATTTTTTGCCTTGATGCTCTACTAGGATTTTTTTATTTGTTTAAATATAATCTGCACCAATATAAAGAAATAATTATAAGAAAGACGAGTAAAATGGTCCTGTAAATTTGCCACTTCTAATTCCTTTTCTTATACTACGACTTCCTCTTCAACCCTCATAGTGCTAATCTAAACCTCTCATTTTCCTCACATAACATCAAAGAATAACTCAGGTTTCTCTTTTAGGGATACATGCAAAAGCCTTTATTATATCTTCCAGCATACATCAAGATATTCAAGTACAGAAAATTATTCAAATTTCATTTCAGTGCCATTTAAAAGATATTTTTCAAGCTTATTTAAACAACTTACACTCATGAGAGTGTTTACTTTATTTAGCCTTCCTTTCTTTAATGAACTAATATTGTTCCTCAGATGACATTCATGAGTGCCTGCAGGACTTCCTGGGTGACTTGGCAGAACTTGGATTTCTGTCTCTGTGGCAGCAATAGGAGATATCAAAAAGAGCTGTGTGGTCTAGAGAGGGCACCTTGCAGCAGTCCTGGCTGTATCTTTTAATGCTTTACTTTGCATCTGTATCACATACACGAGTAAACACTTAGATTTGTTTACAAAGCATTTACTAAATATTTTCAAGGTACCCACAAATTCCAAGAGTGCAAGAAAGAGGTATTTCACTACTTGCCTCATTGTGAGGAATTAATATACATTTTTTTGGTCTTATTGTGAGAAAGACCTTCTGACCAAGTGCAAGATTTTAACTAGCCAGGAATGGAGCTTAACTGTAATTTAATAGGCTCAGGAGCAGTTAAAGACCAAACCAGAAAGATCTTCTGGTTCCCTGCCAAAGTAATAGTACCATATTACCAAAGTAATAGTACCAGGGACTATTTATGCATAGTACTGATGCATAAAGCGTTTCTTTTTAGAATTTCACTCAAAGTCCATCAAAAAAAGAGAATGTTATCCCTCTAAATTGAAGAAAATACATTTGCACATATTGAAAATGTAGCAGGTTCCCTTTTATAAAGGTAAAATCAAGATTTTGCTTTACATTTCCTTAATGGTTTAGCTAGCTCCTCTGCATTAAATAGGCCCAGCATTAAATAGGGAGAAATGTCTTTCCATAGAGAAAGTGGGATGTTAACTGCAATGACCTGGCCAAATTCCAGTTTGAATAATTGCACATACTTAAATAAAGTGCCCTTTGACATTTCTGTTTAGGATAAACATAATTTATCCCAAGAGATCTTGAACTGTGGAATACTGATAAAAAAGTCTTTGCATTTCATGTGAGAGTGAGCTGTATTACATGGATGGGCAAAACTAATCTGGGCTGTTAATGTGCCACCATGTGTAGAAAGGCTGATTCTGTGGAAACCAGTGGCAGAACTTCTTTATATTCCCTAAGTGCAGGATTCCACTTATCATTCCTGTGTCTGGTTTTGCCATCAACCTCACACGGCATTTTATGGAAGTTACTTCACTTCTTCATAGAAAAGGTTTATCCCCCCTCTAAATCAATGTAACTTAAAAACTGATCACAATTTTAAGAACAAATAATAAACACCATATAAGGTCTCTGTTTTGATATAATTATTATGAAAAAGGCAAAAAAAAGTCTTTTTAGTTTAAGGTTTTCCATTACAGAACTCCATTTTTCAGTTACTTGTGTCAAATGACCTGAGCACACTTATGTTTTCCCTAGAGGGTAGGGATGTCAGCCTCAGGTCTTTTGGAAATTTCATCAGAAATGGTGTGCATTTTTCCTACATCCTTCCTATCTGCAAAGAGCTCCCCAGATTTGGCTGAATTGTGTCCTTCTTGAAACCTTAGTTCTTATTAGCTCAGCAGTGACCTGGCAGAAGTTGGCACTTAGGTTTCCGAAGATACCATCTGCACTGGGCATCCTCTGTCCCAGGGCTGTAGGAGATGAACATAACTTTCCCTGTAATTTCTCCTCCTGTTACCATGTACGGCTATGGCACAGCATCTAATAGCAGGGTCTAATATCCTCTGCTCCTGCTGCTTTTCCTTCTGGTGCCCTAGCAATGAAGAGATGGAGGCAACCTGAGGGGAACGGGAAGGATGCAAAATCAAGGAACACAGGATGAGGGAAAATCTGCTCAGAGCGACTTACTCAGCATCACAGAAGAATTCAGCGGTACGCTCAAGCATAAAATTTGCTTTTCCTAGAATAGCGTTATGGTTGCCAGATATGCTGTGTAACATGGGATTTCCTGAATTATAGTCTCAAATTCCACGTCCTCTATTAAAACATAGAGGTGACCGATTTCCCTGTATATTCCAGAACCACAGTCTTTGTAAAATCTGATAATCTACTACAAACTTTGATCTCCATCTTCTCTGTGGGTGTTTTTGTGTTTCATTCCTCACATTGTGTGGGTAAACCCACTTCTGAGGGTTATAACAGAAGGCAACAAAACCCACACATTCACATGTAGGATTTATGCCACTGCTAGAGTGAGATATGCTTGGCTGACCTCACGGTGGGCTGCAAAAGGACCTTCAGAAAAGCGGGTAAGGAAGGAAGACAGTAAGGCTGAGAACAAGCTGAAATACCAGTTTTAGTTCTGGACCTGAAAGTGTTGAACAGTTGGGGGAAAAGGCTTTCTGGTGGTAACCCCAGGCCCCAGTACATGAGGCAGGTGTGATAATGGGGTCACAGTCATGTCTCATGCTGGATAAATGGTTTTGAGACTGTTAGGGCTTCCTGACACCAGGTAGATCCCTCTGAACAGCCCAGTCTGGATGGAGTAAGACTATTCACAGGGATTCTGTGGAATAAACTTTGTGATCAGGTCCATTTATGGTGATCTTCACTTTTTTGTTCTATGGTTGATATGCTGGCATGTTGACGGTCCTCAGATTGGAACCAACCTGAGGGCCTCTACTTGAGCTGATATTCAGTGCTCTTCAATATGTGAACTAAAGCCACAGTGAAAGCCATCAAGAACTGCTGGATATGAACAACCCTGGGTACATCGTTCTTGTGCATGTGCTGGCACTTCACAGGCCCCAAACTTTGACTTCCAGGGACAAGCAGGCTCTATGGTGTGCCTGGCAAACACACAGCTGGCCTCAGCAGACCACAGTATCTGTTGACAAAGGCTGCCCTGAAGGTGTCATGCCTACATCCCCAAGTGCACTCACTCCTGCCACCTCCTGCAGATGAAGCTGGAGGCTGTTGGAAAGAGCTGTTGCTTCCACTGCATGATGTTGTGGGTCACCTTCCCCCTCACCTGTTCCTGGTGGCAGCAATGCCTAAACACTGTAAAATTTTGTTTTAAACAGCTCAGTTGTCCTGGTCTTCCTCAGCATCCTTTCCCCTGCTGCACTACGTCTCCAGGCACAGCTCCTCTGTGCCATGGCTGTGGCTGCTGAAGATTGTCTGTGCTTGCTAGAGTTCCTCTCCCTATGCCCCTTTCCAGCACTCTCATTAGGAATGTGCATAATTCTGTGCTTGTAATTAGTATATGCTGTTTGAGGCCTAATTATACTGTATGTTCTGGTTTATCAAAAGCTGCTCATCTGTTGTGTGAAAAACAGTTTAGGAATCTCAGGCTGCCTTCTGCAGGAGTCCTCCTCCTTTGAAGTGGGAAGATCAGAGTCACGGCTGGGTCAGCACAGCACGAGTTCTGCCTCCGCTCAGGGTGCCGGGTGTCAGCAGCGGAGCAAGATGCGCTCCTGCTGTGCAAACATGGCTGGAGTGCTTCACGTCCCACAGTGCAGCCCAGAGACAGCCCTAATCCCCTGCTGAGCCCTAGGAGCAAGCCATGTCAGAGCTAGCTGCATTCCCTCCTTCTTCCTTTCCTTTCCTCTCTCCTTCCAGTTAAATCTTCTTCTTGCTCTTAAGCATTTTCTTTTAGTAGTGACACCAGCTACCTTCCTCTTTTTTAAGAACAATTGATATTCACACAACCCTGGAAAAAAGTACTTTTTGCATAGGCCACAGGTCAGTATTTTCAATGGAAATCATAGTGTGTAGTATCACAAGCTATTTTAAATCTAATGAGAAATGCAGGAAATCCTGCAGTGAAATAAAGCTGACCTTGGTGACCGTGACTGTCTCTCAGCATTGGATATACTGGTGCAGTGTAAAACATGAAGAAACCTGGTCTTAAATAGGGAGGCACAAATATTTATTCTACCTAATATTTTATAGAGAGCTGGGAGTAAATAAATAACTTTTGCAACCACCAGCCCCAATATCTATTCTTTTGACCAAGGGAATATATTTTAAAAAGGAGTTGAACATGTGTAATAGTAAAAGGAAGAAGAAATATTTTTTGCATGTATTACAGGATAAACTAAACCAAAGATATCCTGACACCTTATTTTATTGCATTCCATGTTTGAATATATCATTAAGAGTTTTGTGGGGTGGGGGTAGAATATCTGGGAGTTACCCAGTGTAACAGCAAGGATCAGAAGGTGCTCTCACTCACTTGGGAAAGCTGGCACTTGCAGGCATTAATAACATAAATGATAGTGTGTCCAGGACAATCATCACCTTGCTGGTTTTGGACAGTGCCTCTTCTCTTCAGCAAATGGAGATCTCTTTTTACAAATGGGGCACCTCCTCTACAACTTACTCACTGTGTGATTAACAGGACTTGGGCTACCTGGAGCAGCATACAGTGATAATGAATGAGATTTGCCAAATGCAACAGACTGAGAAAAGATCTATTGGTGATGCAAGCTAACCTCATGCCACTGAAAGATGTATTACGTCAGCCTATCCTAGGAAAAGAAAAATGTGATGTTGAACATAATCTTTTGGGTGTGTTAACAACTCAATACTGTCTAGAGAGTAACAGGACAGGAGTGAATGCCACCCTGTGTCTCCCATGGAGGCACCCAACAGAAAATGAAGACAAGGCTCTTGTGTGTCACAGCACCCTGCACACCTGCAGGATGGTGCAGAGTACTCACCACACACAGCACTTGTCACGGGACATCCAGACACACTCTGTCCTGGAGACCTGACAGGTTAAACACAGAAGGAGATGCATGGTGGCACCAGATAAATGTGACATCATGCTAATAAATCGTGTTAGTGGCACTCCTTGTTTGCAGGGCTTATGTGAACTCTTCAGTTTTCTATAAAAAAGGATAGTTTAACATGGTTTGTAATGAAGTGTCTGCTCATGCCTACAGAAAGCTGTATGTGCCACATGCTGAGGATTTAAAGAGTATGTATAATTTGTGAGATTAACCCATATATTTTTATATGCATGTATACACTTATATAAAATATATCTTATTATGAAGCATCAGATATATGTGTGGCAGCATGAGCTATGCATACTCTCTTAGTATTCCCCACACCCTGAGTCTGAAGAAAAAAAGACAAAGACTGGTTCTTGCAGAAGCCTGAAGAAAGAGGAAAAGGTTCCTGACCTGAAAGTTAGATGATGTCGCTTATCCATTTGGAAATGTGCTTGTGAGTCTCACTGCGAAAGGTTTCAAAATACACACCCCACTGCTTCAATTCTGTCATTCAGTCATACTGAGCTTGCAAAGCAAAATACAAAAGTGGTGTCAGAATTGTGATGCAGAAGTTTTGTTTTGGAGAAAAACAGACAATCCCAGAGGATACCTGCAACAAGTTCAGTGCCTTAAGCACATAATATGCTCAGACTTTGGGAAAATTGCCTGACGGGCTTTCAATAAGTCCTAGACTTGAAACACATATCAAGATACTTATTTTTAGTGTCAACAACAGGCATCATGTCCATAGCAGGATATTTTGGCATCTGATCTGATAGATCTGCTTATATAATTGAAATAATATCTTGGCTTTTTCTACTCTTGGCTTCTTATTGGGGAAAAAACCCTGAAAAGATGAGGACTATGAATCATTACAAAAATTGTAACTTTTGTGGTATGTATTATCACTTGGCTTGTTTTGACCAAATGATTTTAGAGAACCATGTTATGCTCCTTTCAGAAGATTTAAATGTTCTCTGAAGTCAGTGATTCAGCAGTGTTTCTATGAGAAAGATTGTTTTCATGATAACTCTTCAGGGAGGATAAAGTCAACATGCACATTGATTTTAAAATTCTTTCTTGAAATGTATACAGCTGATTGGTTATTATCTTTGAATCTACAGGGATTGGCAGCTAATTTGTTTAACTCCTTGGAACTGGATTTAGAGAATTTAACATGAAGCCTTATTTAGAGATGTTGGCTTTAGTCCACATTCTGCATCATGTGCAGCTGTCTTCTGGGTCAAGGTGATTACAGGAAAGAAGATAGGTAATGGTCAAGTTCTCATACTCAATTACCCTTCCCTAACATTACAGGAACAAACTGGGGTTACTAAAAATTCTTATTAGGTTTTACAAGGTCTAGAAATCTTCCTTATCCCCTTTCTCATATCAGCTTGGTTTTTACACTCAAACCTAATCAATCCATGACAGTAAGCATGTATTAAGATGGTTTATCATAAGAAGACAAATTGCTTTCCTGTTATGGTATATGACTTCTTGATACTACTTCACTTGCAGTAAACCATCACTACAGATTGTTGTTGAGAATCAGATTACTTCTGGAGAAGTGTAACTGTGCCTCAAATAAATTAGTTCTCGGTATCTGTGATAAAATAATTGAAAAAGTATAAGGGAGAGTAATTGACCGTGAGTTCAAGGAGAAACAGGAAGTAGGAAATCACAAAGTTTCCAAAAACACCAGACATCATGTGAAGGTGAAGGAAAAGAGGAATGACGATGGTGACTATACTGAACTGACCTGGGCAAAGGGACCTGAAAAGTCCTTCCAACTTGCTGGGTACAGTGAACAACCACAGTCCCATTCATAACCTCTGGAAATTCTACCACAATACTGCTTCCCTAGTATGTAATTAAAATAGGATCTTTCTCAGACTGAGAGTTACAGCCATAGGAAAAAAAAAACAAAAACACATGAGATTTTTATGCTTTCTTTTTCTTTTGTTTGCATGTGTCTGTCTGAATAACAAGCTGAATAATGCAGCTCTGATTTTTTTCAGGTCACAGTTATACTTAATACATAACATTAACAAATATAAACTATCGTAATCAGAAGAAGTCATCATGCATTGGTGACATTTACAATGCTTTACTTTTCATCATCTGCTGTACCAGGGAACCTTAGGAGTCTGCTGCTGGCCACTGTGTGCAAAGGCTGCCTCTCTGTTTTGTCTGGTCTAAAAGGCCACACTCATGAGTCTAAAATATGTCTCAATGCCCTGTGAAGAGCATCTTGGCTGTGTTTTCCACTTGCTTTTGCAGCTGCACTGTCCTGGAACACAGCTGAGTGAGTGGCCTGTGGCTGTGGCTGAGTAATCCTGAATGGACCAAAGGAGCAGTGAATTTCCTGCTGTCACCACAGGAAAGCATAGGGTGATGCTATGACCCTCTTTTGTGGTCATCCCACGATGACCCTCTTTTGTGTTGATCCCCTGTGTTAGATTATATTCTGTTCATTTTTGAAATGTTGCTACTAGAAGATTTGAGAGCTGCTTTATAAAGTGTCCTGTAAATATAAGGTTACTATAAAGTAAAGGGTTACTATAAAGTAACCACTGCTTTGTTTTAAGGTGTGTCAATGTCATACTGCTGTGTTAGGCTGGAGAACTGAGGGACCATTTTCAGTTTACTGCAAGCCACTGGAAATACTTTCAGGTTTGTAACCACAGCAAAACCCTTCTATTTTAGATATGGTCAAATATAAATTCACTGGCAACAGAAAGCTAGCTTGTTTGACATCAAGAATATTTCCCCACTGAGATAATATAAAAAGCTTCGAGGTACTTTTCTGGAAACCTTGACATTTGCTTTATTCTCTATGATTTTATAGAGGTTTTGTGTGCTTCTAAAGTGCATTGAGAATTTAAAGCTATAGCATTTTGAAAAAGTGAGGTTCAGTGGTTAGCACATTAAATGAGAGTCAGGGGAATCAGGATATCTCTCACAACGTTCTGGAGTAAGTTATCTCTATCACTGTTCCTTCTTTTCGGCTTTAGTCAACATAGCTATATCAGTGGTTATCTTTCATGATTCTTGCACACCCAAGTAAAGCATGATAGCAATTGTGACTATTTTTGTGATTTTTAAAGCATTAAGTTTTTTGATTAATTTAATTTAAAATTATGCAAATCTTCAGGTTTTTTAGGTTTAACAGCAATGAGAATTGCTGAGTAAGTCTTAGTCTTGAATGAAGCTCAAGAAAGTACTCATTACCCTTACGTCTTTCTGTGTGGACTCAACCTACAATTTTTGCAAAATGTGTTTCTGGTGTATTTATTTTTTTTATTCTTCTTTTCTTAATGTGACAACAATAAAATAACAGTTCTTGTCAGGTTCTATTCATATTCTCTCTGGTAATGGCTGGACCATGGTGACAATATTGGGAGCTTAGTATCTTGGAAGATCTCACTCTAACCTTCCAAAACTGACTTAAAGGGGTTCTAGGCTACATGGACTATGTATGCATCATTTCTCTGAATATTTATGGACAGACTAGTTAAGGGCTGGTTTTATAAAGAATGCATGTTAAACACACTACCAAGGACTTACTGAATATAAAATCACAATTGCAAAAAATTATATCTTTTTTGGAAGAGTCAGCCAAGTGCCTAAAGTGACTCTCAGCAAAGGAGAATATGTTTTGCAGGTATGTCAGCTCTGAGTCCATCCAAAACAATAACAGATATTCAAAAATCTATGGATGAAGTGTTAGTCATAAGAACAAAATAAAGCATTCTGCTTTGCAATGATACAGTCTTTTTGTTTCTTTCTGTGGGGGGCTATAGAGGCTGTGCAGTGGAATAAGATACAGATGTAGAAGTCAGACCCTCCTTATCTTCAACATGATCAGCTGATTTCATGCATGACCTTCAGGTTGAAGCTTCAAAAGGGCCATTCAGCATTAAAACTTGAGATGTGAACAATCCAGGGAATTTTGGGATGATTTTCTGGGCAATTAAGTCCACAATCTTCCTAGGAACAATTATAGCTCATCCATGTGCTGTGCTGCGTTTTCCTTGTGAACACCACTCCTTAGGCACACCTGTGATGTTGGGAGAAGAAACTGGGGCTGGAGTTTAACCTCTCCTTCCTTTTCCCAGCAAAAATGCAACCCTGTGGTCTCTTCTACAACTCACTGCCCTAATGTCAGTTTTAGAAAGCCACACTATTCCCTGCTGCTCTGTATGAGTGACCTGGGATCCCTAGAGCTGCTCACTTGTTGCATCTTCTTCTTCCAATCTCTTGAGACCCTGAACATTGTGCCACTCCCCTACCTTCTTTGTCCTCTCACCTGCTGCACATTCATTCCCAGATTTTTTCCAGTCCCAGATTTTATCAGGACCTGGAAGAATCCAAGTCAGGGTTAACAAGAAACTATTTCTGTGGGCAATAAGAAAATTTGTGGTCAACGACCAGCTTCAATGTTTCAAGTGTTTGATGCAGGATAAGAACTTATGTGTTTTGAGAGTGGGAGGGCTAAGGGAATTGTATTGCTTCCTCCTGTCTTGAATGTGGTTAGACTAAATCATAGGGTGTAGAGAAAGAAATGCCAGCTGTGCTGCAGTACTGCACAATGGAAACAGCATCCACAGCTGCAGTCCTTGGTTTTGGTGACAATGTGAGGAGTATTGAGACAAGCAGATTTTGACTTGTTTTTCTAAGAATAGCCCTGCCCTGCTGATGTACTCTTGGACACAGCACTATTTCCAGAGAACTGAATTTGAACAAGAAAGTCCAGTCAAAGCTGAAATGCTCTTGGATAGGTCAGATCCCAAAAGACCTGGTTATTTTAAGATTGACCTTTACAGTTTCAGATCAGAGTCTGCACTATATTTCAATGGCACTTATGTAAAACTCTTTCTCCTGGATCTCTGCCTCATTAGCTGTACTCAGTTTTAGCGTTGAAAAGTTGTAGTTTTGATATAAATGAATAAGACTTAAAAGGGGAAAAATAAAAGGGCTAATATGGAGGTATTCCCAGTGTCTTACTAATGAGAAGTGAAAAGAAGAAAGATTTTCTTCACAGATACAGCAACTTTCGACATGTGATTCCAGCCCTCTGGAAAGGATGAGCGTGGCATTAAAAAACCATATTTCTTTGCATCCCATATAACAGGTAATTTTCACTTTCTGACAAAGAAGGCAGCAAAGCAGCACCCCACAAACCCACATAGTGCAAAAGGGCTGCTGTCCAGTTGATTCATATTTAGTGAATCAACTAAGCTGCAGTACCGCACTTGCCCATTGTGTAATGTCTGTGGCAGAGCTATTTTCAGAAATGGCTTCAGCAAACAAGTTTGAGACAGGATATAGGCTGAATATCAGCCCTTCTGGATATTATAACACTTCTGGATTGTGTAACATGCCTCTCTGAGAGAATCTCAGGAATCTCTTATATTTCAGGTATCTGGGAATGTACTTCATCGTTGTTTTTTTTTTTCTTTATTTTAAGACTGAAGTTTCTGTTTATTTTCAGTTTAAGTTAACTGAAATTTTATGTGGCTAGTTGGAATGACATGGATATTTATAAATAACATTAAAATTTGGAAGGTCAGTGATGGATAGTTGACATTTGAAGGCCTATTCTTTTTAATGGGATATGAATTGAAACATGTGATTGAAAATTTGAGCCATCCTTCTGGACTTTCACTGTCTCTAAAAGCTATGCCACTGACTTTCCCAAGATTCTTCAAGTAAAACAAGGGAAATACAGACCCTTCCCCCAGCTATTAATGGGCTGCTTGCAAATCTGGGGGAAGATCCAGACATGCAGGATCTCTCAGGAGGGAGGGCAGATGCAACAACCAGTGCATAGTGTACTGCCAGAAATCAGGATTAAGGGAGCTGGAAAACAGGGAGTGTTGCTGGTCTTGTAGACACTGCAGTTCTGTGCTTGTCCCTCGGCCCTGCAAGAGAAGATCAGATGGATTTTGAATTTCTGAATCAATAGTGTGTTCCTGGTGAGTATTTGTCCAGTCCATTTCCCTGTAGGATATCTACACGAAGGTGGGGAGGGATGGCACGCATACACTGGTATTTACTTTTTGTTGGAATAGTCAGTGCACAGTTCTGTCAAAATTGTAATAGATTTTGACTGTTGAAGAAAATGTAGGGCAGAAATTTAAATTATATTTTTAGCGCCTTCACTTTCACTACGGATTTATTTTTTTCAGTGCAGTTGCACATATTAACCCATTGCTATGATCCAATGTACACATTTACATCAGTACCTCTGCTTCCACTGGGTTAAGTGCAGTGCTTCTCAGCTCTGCCTCCCTAGCTAGATCAATGAAGGGCAGGTACAAATCTTCTGAGTGTATTAATGCTCTACAGAATCATTTTGTTTCAATTAACAGCACCTCTTTCATTACCTGAGGCGTGGCTGAAAAACTGCATGTCTGTTAGGTCTGTCTTGCTTTGTGAGAAAGTCACAACTAGTTCACTAAAACAATTAGCAAGAAAAAACTCCTAAATTGCTCTCTCCAGTCCTCATGCCTCATCTTCCCCTCCTTACAAATTGGGGAATTCTTTATTTCAGAACAAAACCCCTTAAAAGCTAGTTTTTTGTTTTTGTCTGAGATTCGTTCAGACTATCCATTCATTTCCACGTCCAGGTCATGAATTCACGCTTGCTCCTCAAAGTCTGGGACAACAGCAACAGCTAGAGGCACCCTCCAAGGGTGGAACCTCATCTGTGCAAACACACCACTTGAAGCTGTACAGAGGCTACTGTCAGTCTGGGTGGAATAATGTTTGTTTACACAAAATTGAGAATGTAATTCTCACAGATGAGGGGAGGTCATCCATGGTGCCTGCACGTAGCTGAGCCCTTGCCCCTGAGTGTTACTCCTCTGCCTCCAGAGAGAAACACTGATACTGGGTTTATTTACACACCTTTGTGATCTACACAAAACATCTGAGTCCTTTCTGGGAGCTTGCTCCCATTGTCTTCTCTGATAAATCTTGGCTTTTGGCTTGCTTTTTTTGTTGTTGTTGTGGTTTTTTGTTTTGTTTTGCTTTTTTTTCAACTGGATTAGAGCCAGTAAGAGCTAGGTAGATGAAGAGCCAGAGAGCTGCTTGTCAGCCTCTGATTTTACACCAGGGATTTTGCCGGAGGCTGCTGAGGCAGTGACCTCTGAGTGCGAGGTGAGGACCGTGAACCCTGCTGGGATACTGTTGAAGGACTGGCTCCTTCTGTTCTGTGCAGGGAAAAAGAAACTTGGCACAATGGCATCTCTACTGCTGGTAGTGAGCAGTCCTGCAGCAAAGTAGTCACTCTTCCCTGCCGTGGTGTTTGTGGCCAAAATAACTGGTTGGATACTGCAAATCAGAGCCTGGATGTAGACTGTCACATATGCAGTGCAGAAAATTGAAGGATCAGGGGTTTTTAGCAAAACAGAGAATAAATCAAATTGACAGTATGGATGTCTTTACTAACACTGTTACTCACCCTGAAGAGGAACTATTTAAGCCCTATTAAATCTTTTCCGGACCAAGATGAAACCTGCTTCATTGTGGAGGCAGAGATAAGGGAACTCTATTAGCCAGCACTTTGTCCATCCACTAATTAGTTTCTCATATTTAGAAACTATTTCCTTATTTTCTTTTGATAAGCCTGAATCTCCTCAGAATTTTTACTCAGAAGTAGGAGACCCTCATGCCAAAACTGCCAGTAGCTCATGGAGACTGCAAAACCCACTTTCTCTGTATGAAGCAGGCCAGGAATAAAACCAATCCTATTGCACCCTGGAAGGGTGCTCTAACCAGCAGTCTCTGAATCAAGCAAACTCTCTGAAAAATGATTTCTTCTTAAAGTTCTAAAACGCCTATGCAGAAATCTTGTGTTGAACATGGCAAGATAGTAAGGAAAATGTTGGTTATAACAAATCATTTTTTCCAAAAGATTCATGGAAAAATTCCTGAGCTGCTTTATATTAGGTATTAAGCCCACTCTGGTCAGAGGTGCAGCTTTACCAACAAAAGAAGTAATACGAAGTGTTGTCTGTAGTCTGTTGGACTAGTGACAGTAACAATGCTAAACATTACTGGAGGCCCTGGCAAAAGAACAGGCACAATTTGTTGGCTTTGCAATGCAGGGTATGGCAGGATGAATAGAAATGATGGTCTAGTGAGTAGGTTATGGGATTGCAATGCAGCAGAGCAGGGCTCAGCTCCTCACTTAACTTTGGGCTTTTTTGTAACTTCAAGGAAGATGCTGAAATCTTTCCTGTGTTACAGTTCCCCACCCTAAAAGAAGGATAATGACAATTTCTTGCATCCACAGTGATACAGGAAAGGTAAATGAGGACTTGAAAATCCTTAAGATACTGTGGTGGGGAGGGTCTAGACACAGAAATGCTCAATCCTTTCAGTTAAGGAAAGAGAACGCAGAAAATATTTTCTAGAGACATATTGCAAGGTTATTTTCCTCTCTCCCAAACATGGCATGTAGAGACATATTTCAATTTTTTTTTCTATCTTCTATTCCTATTTAAGTACATTCTTTTCTTCCCTTGTAGGCAGAGACATATGTATAGCCAAGCAGATGATGTCTAAGGCATACGATGTTCCTTCAGTATTGCTTCAGGTCTGATTTGATGGTTTTCTGAAACTGAAATGATCAGAAGTTTTATGTTTGATTTCATAGTTCTTCAGTTTCTGAGAATTTAATATTTCACTTTGACCCTCCAGATCCTTCAAAACAGCTTATAAAGTCTGCATGGTGTGGGAGGGAGTATTTCTGGCAATCTCTGTCTTTCCAGGAGTCATTTTGTGTGAAGTTATTTTGATGGATTTGCTATCACATTAGTCAAAGATTTTCTCTACTAAAAATTTACGCATTTGTTTTCATGTAGGAAAGCAAACAAAAATCACTCATTTCTAGAAGATAAACATTTTACTCAACAACTTTTGGAGTGTAGTTTCCTTTGAAATTCAGTTTAAAGAAATAGATGAGAGCTAAATGCAGGCAAAATAGATCCAGCTGTATAAAGTCAGGCATTCTGGAGCATGAATCATTTCCCATGACAGAGGGCATTGCACTATAAAGGTATCTGTTGCTCATGTTTGACTTTAGAAGAAACCTGAATAACTTATTTAGGCTAGTTACCTGGTTTTGGCTAGGCAAAGTTGGGCAAAGAATCCATATAATTGCCATCAGGACGTATACATTTTAAATCATTGCATGACCTTCTCCGAGTGTTTAGACATAGATTAAAATAGGCTTTCCGAAAGTCAGGCACCTAAAATGCTGAGCATTTTTGGAGCTGCAGGACTTCTTACATACAGGACTTAGGTATTTTCTGGGGAAGAGATTTGACTCTGGCTTTATTTGGGTAGCTGTGCTGCTGATGTGATCTGGCCTCAATACTGCATGTCACACAGATCTCTCTGTCACATGCCACCTTTTTGGGTAAGAAAGCCCCATGACAAATGATCAATAACATTCAAACTAATCTTTCAGGTGAAGCTATGTGATATTTCTATTATTATTTTATATCACGAGGACCAGTCACCCTTTGCCTCCCCTGTCTCAGTAGTTGCTCAGCCCAAGACAAATCTGTCACCGTGTCTCAGGGCCAGACCCCAACAAGACTTCCTAATGGCACCTTCTGAAGTCTGGAGTAGAATTTAGAGTCATGGGAATGGAAGAAGACTGCCCAGGATGGTGAGTTTTGCTGCTTTTAGACATAAAATTTTAACTGATAGACACAATGGGGCAAAAACATAGTATTCTGTTCACCTTGTTCAGTATTTGTAAGGCTCCAGTCACCATGGCATCTAGGCATGAAAGATACCTTATGTCAGCAGGATATGCATCAAAGGAGTCCTTTTCTAATGGATAAACCTGATATCAAAGAACTGAAGAAACTGAACCAAAATTTACAGGTGTCCTTTGCTTTGATCATTAATTAAAATGTGACTTATACTCACAGTGTCCCTATTAGAGGACTTGACACAACAAAGCATCTGAGGTACCCGACTATTTCTTGTAATGCTGTGAAAGACAGGTGTTCATTCCTGGGAAAGCTTTGAAGCTAAAAATAAAATAAAACAAAATTAAAATTAAAGGATATATCCAGGTACATAGTAATCATCTTAATACTTACATTTGAGGGGGTTTTGTGTGTGTGTTAAATACTGACAGAACTCCTGGCTGGAAAGGAATGCAGACAATGAGGCAAAAGTAAAGCCTTGTATGTCATTTGAGATCAATTGTCAGAGAATTTGTCTCAGCCATGTCATTATCAGATTAATAGTTGAGTTCCAATTTAAGCTGGAGTTATTTGGATAACAGGAATCAAAAGGAAAGTTTTTGCAAACAATTTGCCTTAGAGCAAAATAAAAGTGTTAGAGATAGGTTTTTTTGTGATTTTCACCACACCCCTTGAAATTCTATGCAGACTACATTGCTTTGTAGGCAGACCATGATAGCCAACCCCAGCACCCTGGGTTATTCCAGCCTGGAGGTGTAAGATGGATCTGGGCATTTCATTTCCCCAGCAGTTAGCCCAGACACAAGAAACCCAGTCTATAGGTGTTAATGAGCTGTATGGCTGCCAAGTACATTGAAAATCCAAAATAACTAGATTAATGTATAGATTTGAAGATCATAGAATATCCTTAGTTGGAAGGGACTGCAAGGACCAGTAAAGTCTAACTCCTGATATCTTCTTACAACAGCTCATTTGGCAAGTGAGCATTCCTGCAGTTTTTCTCTGCTTTTTTCTCAATGGCAAATTAAAAAAAAAGTCTTCCAGCCTTGCCATACTCTTTTGTCTTCTACTCGCTTTGCTTTCCATTCCTTCATCTTCCTCTCATATTCATCTTTCAAAGGTTCACAACTTAGTATTTAAGTTTATCTCTCGTGTGAAATAACATTAAACATCCCTGGGGTTGAATCAACTTTTACACACAGGGAATGGGAAGTGCCAAAAATCCTGCCACACAACCCAAATAGTTAACAACTTCCTAAACACTAAATACACTTTATCTTCCCTTCTCCTGCTGTGAATTTATGAGTTTCTCTACATTTCATAAATAAATTCTACTATGTGAGTGGTTGTTGTGGTGTGTGGGGGTCCAAAATGAAGAAATTTCATTTGTAAGAACATTGAATCTTTGAGATGTGTCATGTTGTGCTGTAACCCTGAGGTGGTAGTAGTCATCTGTGAGTGCAGTGTGGCTTCCAGTGCCATGACCAAGTATTCACCTTTGGTGACCATTGGTGTCCGTCTCCAAATTCATGATTTTCCAGACTGAGCAAGGCTCCAGAAAAGAGGATCCTCCACCTGTCAGTGCCTCCATAATCTACACAATCTCCATAATATACAGGTAGTGTGGATACTAACAACAACTTGTTAGACCCTCTCATCTCCAAGTGTAGAATAACTGAATAATTTCTGCAGCTCTGGAGAGATGCTTTTGACTCTGTACTGTGGGTACAGTGGCAGTATGGGAGAAGATGGTGCCATATCAGGTCTCGTTTGTTCCATCTTAGACAAGAAACCCCTGGTTTTTATTGCTTCCATTCAGTGGGATTTGTGTCCCCATTTGGTTTAAATCATGCTATAACAAATGTCATCTGAAAATCTGGTTGTCTCATATTATAGCATGTAACAATTAGACCAAGGGTTTAAAGACTAACCTTAGAGTTTTCCTCTATGTAATTAATTTTACATATTTAGGTTCACCAGGCTGATTTGTTAAATTAAGGACTTGTATAAAACATCCTATACTGAAAAATATGACTTTATATGAGCAGACTCAGTAGAAAACTAGCAAAGCAAATTGCAGGTTTTTCTGGCAAGCTTTCTGTAAGAAGGGTGACACTAGGAAGTCCTTTGTCACTATGAGTGACATCTCTCTAGTTGCACACCCTTTAGTAAAACCCATATCAAAGCCACAGAGGTGAAGCATTCTTGCTGGTGAGCTGACAGCCCCGTTATTTTTCAGAGACTTCTTCATCAGAATTCATGTTCTGGTTTAGCAGAATAAGTGACTCCTATAATATGAAGATATTCTTCCCAGACACAACCCCTTTTCCTTTCCTGATGTAGAAGGACACAACAGTTTTAATATCAACTACTAGTTTTTAATTTATTCTTGCCCTTGATGTTACACCTACAGGTAGATTGCTAATTGGTGGATGTATCTATTAATTGTAGACTACATTAAAAAACAAAGTTTAGAAAGAACTATTGACATTTCTAGCTGTAGCCTATTTTCACCAGATGTGTTATGCACATTCACAGATACTGTGTTCTCATTCCATTTTTAGTTACCATCTTAACTTATTCTTTGCCACTACCCTTAAGGAATATTTCTGTGAAACACAAAAAAGCTTGCAAGTATATTTTAAACAACCAATTAGTCAGATGAATGGCACAAAGAGTGAATCAACAGTCATCCAGAACATCAGACTACCACAGACAAAACTTTTTATCCTTTCCAGAAAAAGTCTGCTTGATTTCTATTATCATTAACATCTGCACTCTTCAATGCTGATCACATGCCTTTGAAGAAATCAACTCCACATTCCTAGACATTAAGTTATATACATGGACTCTTTTTTACCCTCTCCAGCAGAGTTGCAGTATCACCCTGTTTACTAATGACCTAAGAGCCTGGTATTTGAAGAAAGGGAAAACACAGACAGTATCCACCCTCCTTTACTCATCCCAAGACTTGTGAAGACAGTCACTTCCTGTTCACACAGCTCTTGCTGATGTGAGATTATTACATGCCTTCTAATTTCCACTTAATTTTGGTAATCTTGATGGAAAAGGATTTGCCAGGGAAAAAATTTTTTTAAAAAAAATTATTTTGATAATGAAGGGAAAATATAATTCTGCCATTAGAAGGAACTAAATAAAAGAAAACCATTGAATGTAAAGGACAGATGCAGCCTTAGTTCAGGTGGGAAATGAAGGGCAAAACTCCCTCTGCTCTGGTGGCTGCAATGTACATGAACTTCTGGGACTGGCTGTTACAGCTGTGGCTTATTTAATTGTTTATTTAATTTCTTGTTCTGTGAAATATTGATCATTCTGAATTATTATTATTGATTATCCTGAAGGTCTGTATTAGTAAATTTCCAAGGAGTCATTAACCAATAAGGATATATGTTTAATTCTGGAATCATCACTGTATCTTTGTGTGTGTTACCGATGACTTGATCTGTCTTTTCTTGGCAGGCACTGAGAGAAGGGCTGAGTGTAACTTACACATTCCTCTTCCAAGAATTGTAAGAGAGGGAAAGTCTGAACAAGAAAGCTGAGAAAGAAAATTTTGTGTCTGAATGAGAGTAAATAGGATAGTAAATTGCAGATTTGGCCAGGGAAATAATTTGAGATGGATTGTTTATTTAATGAGAAGTTAAAGACATGGCCTTTATTTAGATACGGTAAGTTTGCTGATAGGGGCCAAGATTTGTTGGAAGAATTAAAAAAAAATAAAAAAAATAAAAAAAAATATAAAAAGGTGTGGGTTTAGGCGAAATTCAGTCTTGAACTGAGCACCTGTCACATCTGTGAGGCACAGGATCTGCCTGTACAGGAGCAGCAGAGCAGATTCATACACCATAAACACAGATAATGATTGTGTGTGACTTTTTCTGCATGACTGGTACAAGCCTGACTTTCACAGGTGGAATTTTGAAATCTTCAGTAATTCAAAGCTCTGCATAAGTGTGTTTGCACCATCCAGAACTAGTGTGGTACAAAAACTAAAACCATATAAAAATGAAATTAAAGAACCCTGAATTATCATCCAAAAACTTTTAAGCTTGAGTATGAACAACAAGAATCATATCTTGTAGATCTATCTGGTAGATAGATCTTTAGCTATATATTTCATTTGAGCATTTTACTGTTTTTCAGACAATTGTGATTCTGTGGATTACATTTAATAAGAAAATGTGGACATAGTGCCCGATGTCCTTCCTGTCACCTTCCAAATACTCAGTTTGAAACAGCTTTAATATATCAATCCAAAGTGTAATTTCTGGATCCTTGGTGACCAAAGAGTAAATGTTTGGATGTTTATAATATTCTAATTATAATTTTTTCCCTATTCTTTCATAAATTTCTAGAAAAAAATGCTTCCTTTTATAACTGTCACAGGATTATTTGCACAACACTTCTGGCATTTTTCTTCTGGACCTATATAGGTTGAATAGAATGAGGCTGGTAAAATTACCACTGCTGTGAGCAACAGACTTTTTTCCAGAATTTCCCTTGTGTAATGACAAACCAAAATTCAGTTTCATCCAAGGGTATGATGAAAAAGTTATAGGGAAAGTACTTGACTGGCAAAAATAACTACTTCTTCATAAATCAAGGCCCAGTATCTTTTCAGACCTTTCTTGGCAAGCCTAAGCATCTGATTTCTATGCAGGAGTAAGTGGATGAGATTCTATGGTTTGAATTAAGGACGTAGACTAGATGATCTAATGTTTCCACTCTAACTTCTGCATCTCTGAGATGGGGATAAGGCATGTGAGTCAGGCTTCTTCTACATAAGCACATTTAACCAGAACTTGTTGGGGTTTTATGGTGCTAGGTCTTCTCTGAGGAACTCTTGCATTATCCCCTGTTCTTCAAAGCCAAAATTTTTCTTTCCAGATACTCAGCTGAGTAGACCTGCTGGGAAGTTTGCAGCTGATTTTGATAATAACTGTTATAGAGTTTTTTGTATCGTTTGTAAACTGCAAAGAACAATAATTCCTGAAAGCAGTTAAGATTGTGGTAACTGAGAATATGAGCATGTTCTTGGATTACTGCTGTGCTTCTTCAGTTTGAAGCTGTTTGTTAAAGACTGCAGACAACATGAAAATGTGATCAACCAGAACCGTAAACAAAAATCCCTGCCCAACAACCACATGGAAAAATAGCCAACCAGAGTCTGGATTACCACAACTGTCAACAAGATTTCTATTCAGAAATCCTCTCTTTGGCTTGTCTTCTAATAATTTTTCTGATGGAAAGAATGCTCTTAAAGAAGGCAAGCTCCTTTATATAGTTGTTTTTGATCACATACCAAATAGACTTTCAACCAAAGAAAATGAATAAACATCTGTATGAATTTGCTAACAATTACAGCATGTTTTTTCTGCCTCTCCCTCTTTCTGCCTATCTTAAAACAAGTGTACATGGACATGCAGAACTTTTCAAATTTGTTCAATATTCAAGTATTATCCAGTGACATTTTGCAGTTGTGGAATTTTTCAATCTGTGTTGCAAATTTTCTACAGAGATTGAGAGCTATGCAGCCAGATTTTGTTGTTTCATTCTGTCAAACGGGATGTTGAGTTTTCTTATGACATCTTTTTCAGGAGAAGCTGCTGCAGTAGCAATAGTTGCAGGAAGAGGTGACAGGACGCATACCTGGTTTATGGGAGCTCTATTTTGGGTATTTGCAGACAGGATTACCAAGTGTTTTCTCAACACATAGCTTTAGAAGTACCACTTTAGAGATAACACAAGGAAAGCTCTTGAATTTTATTCAGTATACTAAATGATACTGAAGCTTCAGTTGCTGAGATGCTGGCTTTGGACTTCCAAAGTGATATTTGTGGTAGTGGAACAATAGAGATAGATTCAGATTCATGATTCCAGTGTTTGACTGATTCTTCTTGATTTTGTGAAGAACAAGAAATAAAGCTATGAAGTAAGAAAAGAAACCCGTATGCATAAAATGCATAAAAACCTGTTCCAAAATGGAGAATGTTATTGATTATCTAGTTCAAAGCACAGGTGCTTTTGTTAATGGCAAGTTATGACAGCTGGAACATGCTTCTTTTATTTAGTGGATAAAATGAATCACTGACTCTCTCATTATCCTGGTCTGTCTATAAATTCAAAGATGTGAAGCAATGCTGCTATGGCTAGTGCTCTGACTGTGGCCTGATAAATCCTGTGTTGTCTATCTTTTGTAGCTGTTTGTACATAGAGAGCTGCTGTGAAATCAGTCACCTCCATTTATGTGCAACATAACACTCCTGGTTTTTTATAACAGCTGCTGTTTGAAAAATACTGGTATGCAGACAACAAGGTCCATAACCTGCAATGGAAATATGAGGCTGTCAGGCAGTTTTTGCTCACTGACCCAGCATTAAACTAGTGACAGTTTCTACAAGGGATTTTTTTCAGTTCTGGAAATACAGCTTGAAAAATGGATCAGATTCTGCAATTGCTCTCTGTGAGGAGCATGCCCTTGCATGCTAATAATCTGGATCAAGGATATGAATCTGATAAACTTGTTCTACAGTAGCTTCAGGAATGATTTTAAATGAGTCATCCTAGTACTGACACTAGAAATGGCCTGCCCTGCACTGATTTTAAGTAATGATCTCCCCTGGTGCTCAGTGCCTAGCCTGCCCACAGAAACATCAGTCATTTGGAGACTTCTGCAGTTCTCAGTCCACTAAGATAGGGATGAAAGACTTCCTTTTCTTCAAGGTTCTCTTTGCCAGGAGCAAATAGCTATGGCAGGCAGATAACGGGAAAAGTACCTCCCAAGAGCAGAATGAAGTTTTATTTAATGTTTCCTAGGATAAACACTGCATTAAAACCTATGTATGAGAAAATTTCTCCAAACAGTTGTTAAGACAGAGACAGAGATGCATAGCAGTCACTTTTGCCACATCACTCCAAATGCAAAAAGACCCTAGAGGAATACATCCCTCCATTTGCTTGTCACCCACAAATTGCTGGGTAGGTCATGCATATCTAATGCTAGCCTATATCTAGACACTTCATTTTCTATATAGTAACCTGTGTTCTTGGGAGTCATGAGTTTTGCTGAACTATTGCCAGAATGAACATTGATACCAGGTGCCTACTCTGGCAGAATCCAGTATCACACCTACAGATAAAGTGTAAAATTACATGTGTCATGCCCAAACACCACAAATTGCTCTGACCTTCATCTCAAATAACATGATAACTCCTGCTTTGAGACTTCAGACAATGCAACTTTGGCAAAAGGCAAATTTTTCATAGCCAAGAACATCAAACCTCATGTCTTTTACTGCACCAAGGGGGTTGACTTATAAAGAAAATGTATTGCCAAATTGAAACTACCTTTGGTCTATAAAATAAAGCGTACTATCCTGGGCAAGCACAGTGATAAACAGTCTTTGACTGGTTTGGAAGGAGCCACAGTGGGCTGCAGTGCTGACCACTGGAGGCTAAGATGTGAAGGTGATGCAGATAAAAGCACATGAGTGTTCATGATGAGAGAAACAGATGGTCAGGAATGACAGTCATCTCCTCTGAGATTTCTGACTCTTGCTAAAGTGTCTGGGGTGTCCATACTTCATGCTTATTGCTCAAAGGCTGTTGAGAATTTGAGAAAAGCAGAGGTCATGGCTGGTGGCACTGCACAGGCACTGGGGAGGAAGGTGAGGACTATTGGGACCCTGGAAGCTGCTAGTGCTGTCCCAAAACCACTGATGCTGTGTGGGCTGGTGAAAGCTTTCTTGGCATATTCCCAGATTAACCATTCACATTCAGCCAGTTATAAAACAAATTTGTGACTTGAATTTCATACCTTAGTTTCTCTGTTCACTAGCACATTTTGAAATTTTGAATCTTTCAAGTGCATGGCTGATCTAATTAACCTCAAACACAATAAGGGTATCTAATTAGAAATTAAAATTTGAATTTGAAAGTGAGACCTGATTAAGCAGATTTTAATTTTTTCTTGGATGATCAGGTCAAAAGTACCATACCCTTCTGCTACTCAGAGTAAAGTGACTGGTCCCAAGGACTACACTTATAAACAGTCTCTGAAAACATGACTGCAATATTTCCTCAAAAACTTTTGCATGAGGAAGTTCTAAGGCTGTAGAGAACAATGTTTTTTTTTCATACAGAAATGCAGGAGTTTGACTGAGGAATGGATTAGACTGCAGAGAACTGTCAGCAGGGATCAGATGAAAATTTACATGTTATTAAGATCAAAAGAGTAATTTCTTAAAGTTTTGGTTTTTTTTTAATCCATTTTTAGGCAAAGACAATAAGGTTATTCAGGAATTTCTACTCCAACTAGTTTAGTCGGATAATAGCCTTACATCTGTGATTTTTTGAATTTGTATGGACTAAATAATAATTAAAATTTAGAGACATAATAATTATTATGTCACCTATTTAATCTCAGTTTTATTTTAAATTTTTTTGAGCTTTTTTGCATTTGCTGAAAAAAACGGGTAGGGAAAGTATTGGCAATTCTAAAATAAGTGACTGTTTAGCATATCATTGCTAATATGGAACTGGTCTGGTTAATGACGTTCATCTTTAAGGACAAAGATAATCATCTTTATACCTTGCAAATTCCTTATTAGCGTGCAGATAGTGTTACTATAAATTCAAGCTGCATATCATAAGCCACACATTTTTAGCTGTTAGAATTCATTCTGTGAATATTTAGTAAGATGATGAAGGGATGAAGGGCGACTCCCCAGCTGGACACAATTCCAGCTCAAGCAAGATGATAAACTTCAAATATGAAGATGGAACTTATGGATTCTGGCCAGAACAAAATAGCATTTCTCCCATGGAATTCCAGTTCAAACTCTGTTCTGGAAAGAAATTATTCTAACAAGGTTCTTCGCCCTTTTAGGGGCTCTTGGGAAAAAAAATAATGGAGAAGCCAAGTGTGTGGTCTTTTGAAATTTCAGAGTAATTTGTAAAAGAGACAGCATGGGCAGCTTTTAGGAAAAGAAACAGAAAAAATTGCTGTAAGTTGACAAGAAATATTTGCTGCCCCTAAGCTCTTATAACAGCACCCATGACCCTGCAAATAGAATTATTTTTTTCCAGCAATACATCTAAAATAATGATCTTGATACCCATGAGCAGATTTTTGAAGTGGTACTTGATTTCACATATTTTTAAGGAAAAAAATAAACATAAGAATAATTAATTAATTCTGTTGGGATACATAAATCTTGATGTTTACATTTTGAGATCTTTTTAGATTCTTACATTATCTTTACCCTTGAAAGAACTGAACAACTTACCTTTTTTTTTGTTTGTTTTTTCAGTTAGTTCATATAATGGCATTCATTTCTTGGGGAGGGCTTTTGATAGATAGGTCCTGACATGCAGCAGTTCTAACTTAAGGCTAAGTGATCTCAGCCTGTGAGCCGACTCTGTTTTTTCCTGAAGGTATGGCAATAACAGGGGGGTCCAGCAGGAGCGTGTGTGACCGCAGTCCATACAAATCTATAGAAGTGCAAAAATCCTCTAAACACTGCGTGTGATCCTAGATCCAGCATATCTTACGAAGTCATGCATTTAGCATTCTGAGAAGCAAGCATATTTCAGTGTAGACTCAGGTCTAGTTTCATGCCAGATCCAGGCACCTTACCGTAGTCACACGACTGTCCTGCCACCTTTCCCAGCCAGTGAAGTCAGAGGTCTCTTTTTATGCATCCAGAAAGAGATGCCTTTCTGCTGACTCCATGGGCAGCCTGGTGTACTGACACTCCTAATTCATGCACCTTAGTTTGCTCTCTATAGCTAAGTGGGGTTGAATTCTGGCCCCAGCACATATATCCAATTTGTCTCCAATTGTAGACATTTACCTCCTTTTGATACTGACTGTGTTACATACTGAGCCTCAGGCACGTGAGCCTGACAGAAGAATAAAGCAGGAGCCTAATGAGCATTTAGTTCAAAGGAAGTCAGAGGGTTTGCAAAATGTTGCTGGAAGTAAGATGTAGTGTTTTAATTCCATGAATTACTGGTAATTTGAAAAATTTTCCTCACAGAGATCAATGGGAAGACTCTGAGATAGCTTTTAGCCACATGAAAGGACCTGCTTTTCAGATGGGTTACTTTGGGAAGGAGATTCAGAATAATCAACAATTTGCATTTGAGATTCTACTGAAATTGATGGCCTTCTTTGACAGTTTTGCTTTTGAAAGACCACTAGATAAGCATGGTTGATAGACTGCCTTCTTCTTGTGCACTATACTTCAGTGCCTGGAGCTGCAGTGAAGGAAAAATGAAGGAAATAGAGTTGTTACAGATGAATTGTTTTCACATGAAGGAAAACACCCATTCTCCTTTTAGACCAACTTTAACCCTTAGATGCCATTATTTACTGTGAGCCTGATTTTTATCATTCAAGATGAAAACTTAGCAAGATCAGCTTGCTTCAATACAGCCAATTAAAACATCTTAAAAGATCTTCCCAGAGAAGCTCTTAAGCAGTGGTTGCCACAGAACCTCTTCCAGCAGGTAATAGGAAATTGAAAACCACTAGTACAGCACTCCATTTTGGAATAGAGTTTGGTTTTTGGAGCTGGGTTGGGTTATTCTTGGTCTGAAAAGACCTCAGCAAGATGCAGAGCTGGCAGTCACCCTGGCTGTGACTTGTGTGAAGGGCACAGTGACTGCATATCTAAAGGCCTATTGGGAAAAATACACTTTTCTTGTTCTCTGGAGAGAGATGACCTGCACACTGCATGCTCTAGACAGAAGTATGAAGCAGTCCATGGTGCAATATCCTGGCAAGAGTTTCCAAGCATACAAGAAACAAATGAGAAAAATCAGGCGTCCCTTTCATTTATGGAAATGCTTTTGTTTCATGGAAGTCCTGAAGAAAGCCCAAGTGTGCTTTATGATAATCCACATTCACATACATGTCTTCTGCAAGACTGAGGCATGAATAATTCTAGAGAACAGTTTTTGGAAACCATCATCTATAGTAGTAATATTTTAAGACTTGTGGGGACACATTCAATTAAGGCTTCATACAATTTCCATACCAAATAAATCCCCACAAAACTGAATAAATAATAGTGGGGAAAATGTTTCCAGACTATACTACCATATAGAATGTCTCCTTTACACTACTTCGGAGATGTAAAGGGACTTAAAAAAGTTTTGAATGAACTATTAATGGGGGACATAGAGTACATTAGCACAAATGAAAATCAGCTTCATGAATATCAGAGAGTTAAACTATTGAGTGGATTACTTGGCTTCAGAAATTCAAAGCTTATGAATGCAATTCTGACTTTGAAACTTATTAACCTTTTCTGGTTTGCTTTTTGTTTCATCCTTTCTTCTCAGCCATGACTTGAGATTTTCTGTTCTGTGACTCAGCTTCAGATGAAGGGAAGGGGGAATGAATGGTTTTATTGCAGGCAGTGCCATAGCCTAGTTGTTGGATACCTGCCGAGACCTGTGATGTGGATTCAGGCTGTGGATTTCAATCCACCCACTGTCTGAAAGAACACTTGAACTTCTTGACCAAGAGGTCGATACCCCATTTTTTTTTAATATCAAATTCGGTGCTATCTCAGTGAATCAGAACCATCTAATAAATCAGTGTCCTCTGGAGGCTTAAGTGGGATTTCTTTGCTCACATCTGAAATATCAGCAATTTAGATATCTTGCTAGATATCTGGTTAGATATCTTGTTAGAATTTAGATATCCAGCTGTTTGGTCAGGAGAAGGACTTCTGAACTTGCTTGAGAATTTAGGTTCTCTGAGAGGTACAATGATATTGTAGCTCAGGCTAGACAAAGTTCCTATGACTGAAGAAGTACTCCAGGCATGACTGAGGTGAGAAGTCAAGGTGCACCAGGGAGACAAGAAAGGCCTCAGCAGTTAGTGAAAATTAATTTGGGAAGTGCCAGAGCACTCAGGGTGAGTTTAAATATTGTCATGAAGGTTGGACTTTCTACAGTAATCCTGCAAACCTCTCGTCCAGATTCGTGTGGAGTGCACAAATTGGTTCTTTTCTGGAAACAGGATTCTCCCTCATCCCTAAAGCTTAGTTAGGATTCTGGACACAAGACACTGGATGCAACACATACCTCCACTAAATCCTTCAGGACATCTAGGAATTTATTATTCAGTTACAAAGGGATTAATAGGATCTCTGAGGCTTAGGACTTGATATCTGGGTTCACTAGAGTTGCCCATTTCTAAACATCAGAGGAAATTTCCAGTAGGCAATTTCTGAGTCCTGAGGGAGAAAAAAAAATGTCTTGAAGACTCAAGACATAGCAATCTGAAAAGCTTCTGGGGAAAGAAAGAATTTTGCCATTCAGCAAGCACAGACCAATTTCTGTGTCTCTGGGAAAAGCTTGAAAATTCACAGAGGGCACAGTTAGGAAATATATGTCGGGCTCATGGAAAGAGCAAAACAAATAGATGTAATGGCATAAAAAATGTATTACTTATGTTACATGACCTTTGAGTACATAACTCTATGAAGATAAATCCTGCCAAAATACAGGTGAAGGCAGGAATAGGTGCCAGTGTCAGAATCTGGGAATTGTGTTACTCATTTGTCAGTGAGAAAGAGAAAGGTGTGCATTAACTAAGCAGAAGGAAGGAGTTTCTACTAACACTCAGGTGTAATGTCTTATTCAACCTGGGATGAATATTAGCAACATGTTAGCAACAGCAACATATTCCTGGTCTTCGTAGCCTTAAATGTGCACTCGGGTCGGGTTGTAATGTTACATTTCTAAGTCAAGGGTCAATCATATTGAAAGCCCAGTAGAGCTGGCATATTGGAATTAACTGTTAGTTTTAATACCAAAAAAAGGGAATAATCTGCCTTCTGACTACCATGCCAATGGTACCTCGTTGGAGCTGAAATTCCTCTGCAGCTCATGATACAGACCATGGTCAGGATGCTGTGCCCCTGAAACCTGTGGAGGTCCACAGGGATGCAGAGATCTGCCTGCAGCCCATGGAGATGCCCATGCCAGAGTGGGCAGATGCTTGGAGGAAGCTGTGTTCCTGTGGGATACCCATGGAGAGAGGGGTCCTTGCTTCCAGACTGGAGCAGCCTGTCCTTGAAGAACTGCACCCTGTGGAAGAGTGACCCATGCTGCAGCACATTGCAGAGAACTGTTCTCATGAGATGGAGCCACACTGGAGAATTTCATGGAGAATTGTTTCCTGTAGGAGGGTCCCCATGGTGCAGCAGGGGAACAACTCCTCTCCCTGAGGAGCAGGAGAAGCCTTGGGTGATAAACTGACCACAACCCCCATTCCTTGGCTCCTTGCTCTGCTTGGATAGGAGGAAGAGCTTGGAAGGAGAGAGGGTTAGGGGGATGGCATTTTTAGTGGTCTTATTTTACTTCTCATCCTGCTCTTATTTTGTTAGTAATAAATTTACTTCATATCTCTGAGTCAAGCCTGTTTAGCCCTTGATGGTATTTGATGAGTGATCTTTCCAGCTCCTTGTCTCAACTCATGAACCCTTTGTCTGTCCAGCTATAGAGGGGAGTGATGAGTGGCTTTGCCTGGCATCTGGTCTGGGTAAACCCACTACAGAGCTGCTGCTGCTGCTGCTTTCACTTTTCTACATTCCCTAAAAAAAATCATGTTAATTCATTTTAGGCATAATTTCACTTAATAATTTTATGGCATTTTGACTTCTCAGTCTAGTGGGCATCCCATCTAGAGCTTGCCCATGCAGAATGTGACCTTGTGAACTATTAACACTAACCTCAAATAATTGCTAGAATCAGTAGAACAGCACTGAAATCTTGTCATTGTCTGTATAACTTCTACAGAAAAAAAAGTGACTCCTAAAGAGATAAAAGAGCTACTGGAGAGACTGCTTATGAGCTGAGGTGGCAACTGCACAACTTGAGAAGCAGCATTTATCCTTTCTGTGCTTGCGGTATTGCTAATGTGTCTGAAGGACCATCTGTTCACTCCTCTACAAATACACATAAATACTGGCATCAGTTATGGAACATATACATCTTCTGGGGTAAAGTCCTTTGTGGACTTCTACTCACTTAGTAGCAAATAGTATTAATACATTAAGTAAGGAGACACCAGAGGAGCCTCCTCCTACAAAATGTCTTGGAAAGATGGTCTCTGCTAAAGAATGTCAGTCTGAATCTTCTCATGAAGGCCTGGAAGTTCATCTGGGCTTTCGTCTAAATCCTCAGGGAGGCCAGTAGACAAAAGAGATATTATCCTCAGAAACATGTAAATAAGTGTTCTAAACTTCTTCTTTATTATCTTGGGTTGAATGAGTGAGGATTTATTTGGTTTTGGTGGTGTTTTTAGTGTTTTTGTTGTTGTTTTAATATGTTTATGTTTTTCTTCAATAAGAGAAAGTTATTTGTTATAGCTTATTTTGAGTGAATCTAAGGTGTTTTTCCCTCTCTTTAGCAGCCAAATTAACAATCTCTCCCAATCAGTTATTTACCTTTGACACTCCTACAATCATGATTTGTTCATAACAGACACTTGAAGTAGTTCAAGAACAGAGAACAGAAGATTAAGGAGAAACTCATCCTTACTGTAATTGATGAAACCAAGGTAGTTAATTCCCAGCTAAAGCCTATCACAGATCTACAAGTCCATGATGACCTAGGAAGCTTGTAAGACTTTATCTGACAGACTGGAAGTGGTCAGTGCTGAAGGATGCTCGGAGTGCAGGTCCCTCAGGCAGCCACAGCTGCAAAAATCCTCCAGGAAAAAGAAAGATGTGAATTACTTATATTTATAAAACAGAAAGTAGGAATAAAACCATCACCACCAAGAATGTATTTTGTTATAAAAGAGCTTCCATCGTCCAGACCCTGTCCATCATCCTTATACAGCATACAGTGGTAACAAAAAACAGAGCCATGTGAAATACTAAAATTATGATGGTCTGTTTGATTCCAGGAAAGTGTTTGTACTGAATTAAAAATGCAGTAAAGGCTAATTGGAGTTGATATATCTCCTACTAGATTAATTTTGAATCAAGTACTATATTATATTGACATTTTGTTAGTGATCAAGATGTTCTCTAAACTGAAAGTGTTTCTGAGCAACATGAGGGAATAATTACAGCTTGGAGAAAAAAACAAAAGATTGAGGGTGTAAAGGATTAAAACTATATAAAAATATGAGTATATTTTTTTTTTTGCTTTATAGAAGCTACTGAAGAATGAGCAAAAGGATTTGCCTAAGTAATTGAGTAACCCTTGAAAATACTTTGAAGGATCCATGATCATTAGATATGGATGGAAGAACATTCAGTTCAAGGAAGTTGCACAATTTGGAATGCCTCTTGCCTTATGTTAGAAAAAGGTATATATTTCTTAATGTTTTCATAAATGAGAAAAAGGTCCAGGGCAGCGCAAGCACAATCACAAAACTGGCGTGATCAGCACAAGCTCTCACTGTGCTCGCAGCCTTGTTCTGCCTTCACTACTTTCAATAGTGCTTTGTCAGGAGGAATCTTCTTTGAATTTGAAGACAAAGTTTCTCCTGGCCTTGAGAAAGTGTAATCAAATCAGTGTTTATGGTTTTGGATTTTTTCATTGTTTTGACCAATGAGCTGTTCTTTATGAACACAGTTTTCTTGGCATGGACCTGAACTGTTAGCAGTTGATGGCTGGGAGGCTCCATGTGAGCTCTGCTACCTGTAGGAATTCTGCCAGGTACCCCCAAAGGGACTGTATTAACTTTCTTTTCTATCCAAATGCACTAGCTGCCTCCTTTGCCTCATGTGTCCACTTGCATTCACAAATTTGATTTTTTCAAGCTCACCCCAGGGAAGCTAGTAGGCATAAAACAACAGGACAACTTATTTTAGGCAGGGTCACTGTGTGCCTGTACTTTCCAAGATTTTGATTTCCTGTGTGAGAATTTAACATCTTATGACATATAAGTATAAATATCAGTCTTCTTCCTACACACAGAAAAAACAAGACCTCACCTCAGAAAGTCAGCTCTTTTAATTTTGTTTGTTTTGGGATGGAGGTGGGCACAGAGATGTGTCAGCTTCTTGCCATAGAGCTGGAGGGAGGAGACCTGTGTGGGTCAGAGTAACAGAGAAGTAACTCCTAGCAAAGGAAGGAAAGGAAGGAAAATGGTGAGGAATCTGAAAATGGCCCTTTATCAAAAAGGATGACACGAATCTGTGGGAACCTGGCTGGCACTTGGAAGACAGGGGTACATGGATTCTACTGTGTCTTTATGGAAAAATTCAGTTAAACTGCAGTGGGACTTGAGCCTTTATTGGGCATCCAGGAAAGCCCCCAAATTGAGAGTCCCCATTCATTTTTTTTTAAAGAATAAGAAAAAAAGAAAAAAGAGTAGCCTCAGCATTAGGCTCCCAGTCAGATTACTCTGCTGCTAGCAAGCAGCAAACCCACAGCAATGGACACACCAGGTTTCTCTAACCCTCTGCTATTGGTATGGAAACTCTGCTCCTGGGGACATACTGTCTTTTGTTTTTGCCAGAGGATACCTCAATGGTACACTTAACCTGATGAAATTTTCACCACCTTCTCTGGGAGTAATTCCACAATCTATTCATGGCAAGCTGGCAATATATTTATTTGCAGTGTGTGAGGGATGCCTACGTTTGACTGCAAGCTCATGCTGCACTTAATGGCTGGCCAGCAATGGCTAGCATGGAACTGGGACGTGTTCCCAAACCAAACCAGTCAAAAAAGGAAGAGTACATGTCCTACAACTAATTTGCAGAGTCCTTCCACCCTATCATTATTAAAACAATGAGTAAAATAGTAGTGGATCATGACCATATTAATACCTGTTAAACAAAGTTTCAGAAAGATGCTTACCTGCAACTGGCTAATCAGGTGTTATCTAAGAAGATGTAGAAGTTAAAAAAAATAGATAAAGAACTTCAAAACTTATGGAAGCATTGAATATTCACTTGTTTTCCCATTTTTTGCTAGAATAATCTATTTCACAGCCACACAAACCAACTGATAATTAGCAACCTTGAACAAAATGTCCCCATTCATAAATCAAAATTATTCACCATAAATATTAATTGCAAATTTATCCTTTTTTTTCCTTGTTTGTGAATATATTTTCCATGCATAAATATTCATTGAATAGTTTATGAAAACAGATTTTAGTCCGTGGGTTGCTTGTAAGATGTTATTATATCTGTATAGTTCCTACTTGTGCATCACAATTAGTCAATAATTCACACAGGTATAATCTTTTCTCCCTAGAAATGAGAATGTTTGCTTTAAAAACAAAATAATATGGAAAAAAGTATAGGGGTAATTGCAGTGCTGCCATCATTTACAGGAACAAATCACATGGACTAAAATTTGAGTAAAGTATGAAGATTCATGATTATCATGACAAATACCCACAGCTGTGTGGGGATTTATAAGCATAATATATTATAAAAGCAAAAATAGCAGGAAACTCTTCTTATTTCTTCTATTCAGAAAAGTATTCTTGAATCACAGCATTATTCTAAATGCCCTTTCTCACAATGATACAATTTCCTGTTTTAATCTCTGAGCATCAATTGTAATTGTTTGTCAGCTTCCAAAAAATTGTCAGACAAGATAATATCCGAGCTTTATGTTCACTTGAATAGATACTGCAGTCTGTCCTTTCCTTGTCCTCCTTCCAGAGCATCTCTTTTACTGAGGAAAATGAGACAAGCTGCTCTTTCAATTTTTGTTGCTGAGAGCCATTCCCCCATCAACTCGGCACCTTTTAACCCTCGTGATGTGATGTTGATGGAGCTGCCACTTAAAAACAAATTCTGTGTGGCCATCAGGGAGCTTCCTGCGGTGATGGAGATGACAGGGCCTTTTTCAGGAGGTTGCTTTTGAATCTGCTGTTGGGGGGGAAACCCTTGTTGTCTGATATCTAACAGCATTTGGGTTCAAATGTGAAATCCCTGGGCTCATTCTGGATTCCTCATGTATAGGAGGCACAGGCACCAGAGTGCTTGGGAGGGAGTAAAATCAAGGGAAGGAAACTCTTGCTTGGCATGAGGCCTTATTTACCCAGTCTTGTGGAACAAACAAGCAAACAAAAAAACCCTGTCCAAAACAAGCCCCACTGTGTAACCCACTGTTTGCACTCAGAGTTCAGAATATCTCTTGGCTTTGAATTCAGTGATTTGAAGTAAGAAGCTATAGGAATGGCCTTGGATAGTGACTCCTTTTCTTTAATACACTAATTATTCTTACTAGACTTTCTATAATATGGGACTTAACACTGCCTATTTAACGATCTTCTTTTTCTAGCACAATGGCCCTCTGAACAGGTGGAAGGGATTTTATCCAGCACATCTTTGGTTGTTAGCCAGCACATTCTTGCTCTTCCAGACGTGAAAATATTTACATATTAGTATTATGAAATAACATCTTTCACTTTATATAAAATTTGTAAAATGGCACAATAACAGCTTATCATATACTCATTTGCAGCAAAAAAATTTGTACAGAAAAACACACCTCCACCTTGCATTTGCTGCCCCTAGCTAACACCAACATTTTAATGTTAACTCTTTGTCCCTGGGAGTCGATTTTTCCCAGCACAGCACCTAAATGCAAAATGCATTAGCGCAAATGTCTGAACTCCAAACCCATCTGGCATTAGGAGCTATAAAATATTGCCATACTTGTCTACAGTAGATTTTAACAGACTTTCTGGACAATATCATTTAAAAAACATTGTTGTGCAATGGAATTAATTAGCACGAGTAACATGTACAACATAAATTTTTATTGTTTCTTATATGCCATAAAATTTCCAAGACAGAAGCATCTGGTAAAACCATACCGTCTGACTGGGCATGGCATTAGGAAGGCCTAGATGGGAGCAGATGGAAAGTCTGAGGATGAAATAAGAACAGATGGGAAGTCTGAAGGTGAAATTTGAACTTAGGTATTTCGAAGTTCACATGGCTGAACATAAAGTCCCATTAAACGTGGTCCGATGAAGAGTTAAACTGATGGGCTCCACTGTGCCTTCCCTCCTTTTGTATTTCCAGTGTCACTTAGCTGCCAATAATATTTGTGGCAGCAGTTAAAAAAGCACTTTCCTTAACTCTGCCTGCTCGTTTCAAACCTGAGTTTTTGTCATCCACTCTGTACCTGGGATTTTATGAAAGTGCTATTGCTATAAACATGGAAAAGCATTTTCAGGTTTCATACAGAGCTGATGGCTCTCCCTTATAATTTCCCTCGCCTTCATTTGGGCAACTGGGCAGGCACAGAAAGCTGTGCTGGTGGGGAGGCAGCAGCACGAAGCCAATGCCAATGGGAGGACAGACCCATGGGGCTACAGAAGATAGCAGAGAGCTTCACCCATGGCTGGTGTCACTGACAAAAAGCCCAGCTCCTGCAAGCGTACCTTCATGCACTGTGCAGTTGGCTCATTTGAATTGGTACAGCTTCTTGGAAATACTTTCCCTCCTACTGTTTTTCCAGCAGAACAGGTCTGTTGCAGTTTTAACAGAGAAGTACCATCCAAAATTGTGGGAACAAATATGATTGCTACCTATAGTTAGAGGCAAAGCCACAGGGGAGAAAAAAACGGACCTGTTCTTTAAAACTTGTTGGAATTTTTTCACACTTTGTTGGGAATCTGGTGAAGGGTTTTTGTTTTAGAGTGAATTTACCTCAATTCAGTGGGGTTTTATAACAACTGAATTTGTGCAAAATTCTTTGCGTGGATAATATTAGCAAATGTGGTGAGCTGAAAAATAAGGCCCTGGTATTCTTACTAAACCATCATACTTTGTATGAAATTCCTACTTTTAAAACTTATGAATCCCTGATATGTGATTGTCAGCAGAGATAATTTTTGCAGCTCCCACAGACATACAGAATTCCCAGTTTACAGCTCAGTTTATAGTATGCAAATACTGTACCTGTTTCTTGTTCTTAAGTCAAGGCAGAGAGAGATACTTTTCAAATTTAAATAAATCACTCTTCTCAGATGTTGGAAAAGGCATGACAATTTACCCACTGATGCTGAAATATTGTTATGATTTTTTAAACAATTGCCATATCAGTTCTAGGACTTGATGTGTCATTTAGAAAGTGCCAAGAATGGACACCCTCTTAGAGTTCAGCAAGTTCCCAGGTCTCTTTCCTCATGCACGTGGCCAGCTGGGTATTTGGGAAAGGCCACTGTTGCCAATCCAGGTGGGGCACCTGAGTCAAATTTGTGGTGGGTTTTCAAAGCCCAGGAATTATGTCTTTCTTCAGGCTAACAAAGCACTTTGCAATCGTTGTCAAGTCAGTCACTCTGCTGCCATGTCATGTCATGTCATGTCATGTCATGTCATGTCATGTCATGTCATGTCATGTCATGTCATGTCATGTCATGTCATGTCATGTCACCTGGGTCTTGAGGATCATCATATTCTAAACTTCTGGAAAGCTTTTGAGTAATGGTCTGAAAAATGAAAGGCTCTCACATGCTCCTACTGTACTTGAGGAAGTGCATTTCCTGTGATTAATGGCCTCTCTTCGTGCTCTGCACAATGCTTTTTAAGATTTTTCTTTCCCTGCTGTAAGCCAAACCAAAGAATGTTTCCAGTTTCTCAGGCTCTATTTACCTTCTCTCTCATTAGTGGAGGCTCTCTCTCCTTGCTTTCTGATGATTGTGCACATACTTAAAGCCTTCTGACTATTTTCAGCTGCTACTGCTTTGTTCCAAAAATCTGACAGCGGAACGCATCACCTCGCTGCCGGCGTGCAGCAGGCACTTCCCTTGGACTTCTGCCCATTGCCTTTGCAGTCCAGTGGGGGAACCAGGTAGAACTGTGACTCCCAGGGTTTTGTGGGGACTCTCTGAGCCTGACAGGTGTGCCCTGCTTCCTGACACCATCCCTGCAGCTGCTTCAGAGTTTCAAAGGCTACAGGAGCCTGGCAGAGTGAGGGCAGGGGAGAGAAGACAGACTGGGCAGCCGATGTAGCCTTTTAGCTGTTCACCATGGACCACCAGAGAATAATGTGCTGTAACTCCTTACCTAAGAGAAGAGCCTTCTCAGCTCTTCAGTACTATCCAGTTTACCAGGCTGTAACCTTTTTTTTTTACTCTAACTTTTCCCTGATGACAATGCAACGTATTTTTAGCAGAATTCAAGGGTGAGGCACTAAGGTTATACTGCCTCACCTAAGGGTTGCCTCATGAATGCAGCATTTTATTTTCATGGACACTGGCCTGGGTGGTTCATAAAATATTGTAAACAGTTTGTTTTGTAGTGAAATAACCCAGTAAATTATCTTTATTTTTATGTTGTACCTTACAGCTCCACTGAGCTCTTTTAAGGGATGTTTGTAAGCTGTGACTGTGGAAGGTCACCCCTCTCTTGTTTTCTTGCTAAACTTAAGTGAAAATATGATTTTATTGAAGAAAAAAGTATAAAGTATACCAGCTGAACATTGGAAGGTGCAAGAGTATTTGAGGTAGAGCAGCCCGTTTTGCTGGAATGAAGCAACTGCATTTATTGCCTACCACCTGTGTATCTTTTTTACTGCTGTGGAGTAAAGAGATGCAGCATCTCATTTCAGGTGGGATCTACGGGTCCATTGCCCTGCTCAGACTGAGGGGATGGGGAGGCCACTACTGGTGTGGTACCACAGCAGCAGTGGGTGCCACACACGGGGTGAGGGGTGATGTGGAGAGGTGCTGCTGCTGTAGACACCCCTCCTGTGAATCCATGCCTCTGTGATTTCTTTCCAGTGCTCCACGGGTGTAAATCACCTACTTGCATGAAAAATCCTCCATTCAGACACATAAATATGTGCTGATGTGTAGGAGATCTGCGGTGGGTCTCAGGGTGTTTGAAAGGCAATGGAATGAAATAGATACATAAGAATGAAATTACACTGAAAAAAAATGATCCCTACTTCTTTCCTTGGATGGTTTAGGGGCTATGGCTGAAGACACACAGCTTGGTAAAAGTCCAAGTAAACCACACAAATTTTTGTGTCTTTCCTGCTTATTTAAATCTGTTTCAGCATTCAATTTCTTTCTGAACTCCCTGCAGTTATCTATGGCTCATTTATTTGCACTCAGTAACTATTTAGGGTTGTGAAAGAGCTCAGATAAAAGTCTGCTGTCACAGTTAGTGAAGGCAGGACTTCATCCACAGCATATGCATTTATCTACTGACCATAAGATTGTCAGAGGCATTGTATTTGCTGTTATCCGGGTTTTGAGTTCCATTTTTCTCTTTTAATATAGTGACAGATTTGATAAATAATTTACAGAAATGACTGGCATTTTGCTCACAGTGAGTTTCCTGATGTGGTGTTCTACTATTTTTAAAATTCTTTGGCCTTATAAGTAAGTGCTGAAATAACCTGGTGCCTTTCACACTATGATTGCTCAGGGACTCCAAGCACAGATGAGCTGGGTGCAGTAAGACTGGACAGGTATAGATATGTCTTTGTGTTTTCAGGCTTGGTGCTCAACTTTCAGTGTTTTCTCAAAGCACAAGGTGCAGAACAGACAGACGCAGAGTATCCAAATGGATTTCTTGAGGTCCTCCTCATCCCCTTCCTTGCAACCATTTTTCTCTCCTGTGCTTTGGGGCTTCTCGTCTCTTCCTTTATCCACTTTCAACACCAGGTTCTCAGTGTTGTAGCAGTGGGATTTTAAACAGTGTAAAATGAAAACTGCATTTACACAGAGAATGTGTGTTTCATGTAAATATTATTTCCAAGTACTATTATGTAGTAATCAAAATATAACACAAAATAGTTATGTATATATTTTTACTAACATATTAGAAGTGTGATAATTAAGAATAATTAATTTGAAATAATTCAGAATTCATATTGTGGTGTGTGCAACAGGTTAAGTACTTGTTAATAAAATGGCTGTTCCTAACAAAACTGCACAAACCCAGGATCTCTGCTGTTTAGGAGAAAAGAGCTTTTAAAGCAGTAGCAGTCAAATTTGTAATGAAGAGGAAAAGACGAGTGAGAGTACGAGTGTTGCAGTGTTGATAGCAGGCAGCTGGACGATTCTCTGGAAGATGACCAGTAAGCTCTGACATTACTCTAAGTAGCTTCACAAGAATTGATCCAAGAACTATTCAGAAAACTCCTGTGGCATGATTACACTTAAGTTGAACTCTTTTTTTCCTGTTTTGACTATTTAAAAAATTTCAGTGTTACCACTATACTTTCCGTGAGGTAGATTGCTTACATATGCTGGCTTGGCCCATTTTGGCTATTTTTTTTCATGGTCAACCTTGGTTTTCTCCTTTTTGTTCTTTCTTGACACAATCCAATCTAGATTTGAGAATTGGCAATACATATTGTTAGTGTCCATTTAATTCAGCTCTGTCTGACTTGTCTTCACAGGTGTTTTCACAGGGGCAGTTGTTGGGAGGAAAAAAACCAAAGCCAGCAAAGTGTATTGCAAGTTTACTGAGCAGATGTGCCATCTCAAGGGGAGGAAATCTTTCCTTTTTTGGCTCCTAGTTTTTAATGACAACCTCAAATACTAAATATGTTCCTTTTAAGATTCAAATGCCCAAATAAGTTTTATCAACTGTTGGTGAAACGTAAAGCAAAAGTATGGGTGTTTCAAAGAAATTTAAAAAATTCAAGACCATTGGTACACACTGGTTCCATGCAGCAGTAGAACAGTCCCTTGAGCCAGCCTTTGGGGTGAAGATACTGTTTTCTCCCAGACAACCAATACACTGAAGCAAAATGCTTAGATATTGCCTCACTGAATATTTTATGCATTAGGCTGATTGTGGTTTATGAGATTTAGGGCTAGAAGGAACAGCTAGAAATCTAGTCTGATCTCCTGTTTATGTGAACAGGTTAGCCATTGCTTGAACCATATCTGTTCCTTGACCAAAGGCAAATAATTTTCATTTTAAAATATAAGGACATCTGTGCTTGAAGAAATGGATTTCAGCCAGTACAGTGCCTACTCTTACCAGAGAGTCTTAGGGATAGAGGACAGAGACAGGAAAACTAAAATGTGATCCCTACTCTGTGATAACTTTCCAAATAACAGCAGTGTGTAATGAGGTCAAATGTCATAGCAACATCTTTTAGTAGCAGTTAGGAGATTTATTCTTCTCCTCTGTACTAAAGCATATTTTCTTTCAGTAGATCCCGGTTTACTGAACAAATGTGTTGCTCTAAATAAATGTCCTGTCCCCATTCTGTTATATTATTGCATTAATCTGTAGGTGAGCACCAAATTTGTTCTTATTATTTCTAATTAATATAATAACATTGACCAGTATAAGACACAGTATCAATCCTTATATAATCCCAATACTAACACAGCCTTTCACCAAGTTTTCCCTATCAGTGCTTAAAGAGCTGCTATTTGGCCATTTCTTAGATCTATTAAATAAGCACCCCCAGAGATGAATAGTGCTATTTTTAATCAAAATATTATATTTTATTGGTTTGAATGACTAACAATATTCCCAAATAAATCACTTTTTAAAATAACCTTTGCCATCTGAATTTACAGTCTGAAAGACTATGATCTGTTTAGGTTTTTGTTTGTTTTACAGAAGTTACTGAATTGACAGCAGTTAATTCTGAAGCACATATTACCTTTTCCATTACTTTGCCAAAATATAACATTAAACTAGTTAAACTGTAGTTATCAAGATATCTGCCTGCCTATTTAATTTTTATTCAAACTAAAAATCTTCCTAAGTATCTTTGATACACTATAATCATCAGCAGGTTCATTAAAATTAGCACCACTGGCACAAATATCACTGTAGAAAGTTATATAAGCATATTTCTTTAAAATATTTATCTTTCAGTTAATGTAGTTCAGAGTTTCTTTATATTTTTTGGAAGTAGCCATTCTGAAGCCTCACATCTACTGTATTCTTTGGGGCTATCCTTTGTTTGGGTATGTTGAATGCAATGAGGTCATGATCATTGGTTCCTAGGCAACGACCAACTTCTACTCCAGTGATTAATTCATCTTTATCCATCATACGAAGTCCAAGGCAAAGTAACCTTCTGTGTCAGAAACTTATGCTCCATAACTGTTAGAAAGCCTATGACATTTCATTAGTGTGAGACTTTGAGCACATATTCCAAATGGAAGCTGAGCTCTGTAACATCCATATGTTTCCCATTCATTTTTTTATTGCAGACATTAACATTTTTTGTCAGGTAAATAAGATAATATTAATCTGTTTATTTTGAAACACACTGTGGATTCTATATTTAGTGAGATACTGATAAATACATTTGCAAGTATGAACTATAGAACTAGACAGAGAAGAAAAATTTTGTGAGGTATTTTGCATTTTTATAGTACCTTAATCTTACCATCCTAAATGGCCTCTGAAAAATGAATTAATGCACTATTGCTAGAAATTTATGCCAGTCACTGCAGTTTCTTTTCTCAGTAAAGTATTGAGCCCGATAAAATGTTATTAGCTTCATTTCTTGTAAGTAGGGAAATGGAAGGGCAAAGTGGTTATGTTCAGCATTTGAAACGTGGGCATCTCATCCATATTTAGGTATCTCTGTGGCCTGATTTTCAGAGTTGCTGAGTGCCAGCATGATCCCATTAGAGTAACTTATCAAGGTCATGAAAAAAAATCCTGTACCAGGAATAGTCTTGACTCCGTGCCCTGTATGTTAATGATTTGTAAATCCAAAATTGAGATATCAGCTCCTTTATGGATAAGGCAAAAAAGCCCAGAGTTCTTAATAAAAAGAAGAAACGGGCCACATCCCCTCACTTCCAGTTTCATCAGATCTAAACAATTTCATCTCTATCAGTTGCCATGAGCTCACAGCCATATTATACTGTTCTGAAGATCTCCAAACTAGCTTTAGTCAAAGCACAGAATATTTATTTTAAACAAGCTCTTCAAGGTTGCTGCCTCTTGTCTTGATGCATTTCTTCATCTGTGGGCTGTTCACCCTCCTCCCAGAGCAGGCAGGGATAGTTGTAGCCTGGTCCCTGTGGTGAATGGTTATGGAGGATCCACAGGCAGCTGCTTTACTTGGTGGTCTGAGACAGATTTCAATGCAGCAGTGTGAAGATGGAGAATAAATGCAAATTTCTGTAGCAGAGAGTAGAAAAAAAGGAATGGCAGGAGGCAAAGAAAAATGATGGCAAGTTAATTGTTCAGCCCTAGATGAAAAGTCCTATGACTTAGCCCCATGGAGACTGTTATCTCATAGCTGTATGCCATAGAGGTTTTACTTCATAGGGCTGGAGAGTGATGGAAATAGAGGCATTAAGCCTTAGCCACCAGCTGGGCAGGGAATTCAGATGCTGCCAGAGCAGGATTGCTGAAATGAAAAAGTTATGTTTAGAATGAGTTCACTGGAACATGACCCTATCTGCACAAGATTTCTTTTTTTTTTTTATTTCTTTCTTTTGCTATCAATTTTTGGTAAATGGCAGGCAAGTTCTGGGTCAGATTCCTGATATGAAAGAAAAGAGAAGCAGAGAGAAATAAAAATTTTGGAAGAGCAATTAACCAGGAAACAGGACTTAAGAAATAACATCACTGCCATTTACTGTCTCCCCTGCTTTACCCCTCACCCTCATCAGAGGGCAGGGACTGAGGAAGGAAAGGCTGATGTGAGCAAGGGACAAACATTGTCTTTACAAGTATTGAGCAGTCTGGCTCAGTATATCCTGTCTGGTGCAGGGTCTTAACTGCTTACCTTTCTTTCACCATCACCTTTAATTAAGCTCCCTTAAGGGTCACTGTGAGCATGGGAGCTTGGCTTTTTTGTTCTCTACTCATTTTTATACTGAACTGACACTCTAGCCAGATTTTCCGAAGTGTGCAACTCCCTTTTGTATCACATTTTCCACCAGATGAAAGCGTGGGGAAGAAAAAGGGTGAATGTGATTTTGATATATTTTTTCTTTTTTTGAAAGCTGAAGAACTTTATGTTATTCCCATTCCTGCTTTGATAATAAAGAAGCTGGGATTGTGCCTTTGTTTCAAAGCCTGCTAGGTGAAAATTTCCCCCTGTGGTTCCCACAACTCCGCTTTCAGGACAGTAGATTGGTTTAGTGAGGAGCTGTTCTCCTGATGCTGCAGGGAGGTGTGCAGCATTTGTGGCATCCTCTTCTCCCCAGAGGAGCCCCCAATAGCCCCATGTACTGTTGAGCACACCCCTCTGCAGTCCCAAGCGGGATATGTCGATGCACTAGCTCCCGAGGAATTGATGTCCCAGGCTGCACTTCCAGCCCTCAGTGAGCATGGAGTGTGGTTTTGCCTCATACAGCAGCTGATTTAGAGTTTGACAGTGGATGTAAAGACAGCTTTGGACAGTAAGGAACTTCATGGAAGGCCTTTGCCCTGGTGTTATGGCCAACCCAGGACACGTACAGCAAAGGGTGTCGTGCTGAAATACAGTGCACAAAACCTCTGTCACAGCTGCAAAAGTAAGCCAGACTTTGGTGGGGTTTTGCCTCATTCTGGTTTTTCACACTTGGGGATTCTTGGGAAAGTGAAAAAACATGTTTTCCATAGCTTACAACACAGGGAGCAGGGGCCCATTGCCAAAATACAGTCTGCTCAGAACATTTCAGATGCTCTAAAGTAGCTAAGCCACCCACACAGAGCTGGTAGAGGGGACTTAGGGATCCATGGGAGATCCACACCGGTCTAAAGCCACAGCTGAAGATCATGTCAGATTCTCTGCAGCATTTGAAATGGCATGAGAAGTCTATGTTGAGGCAGTTTAATGCTTCCCTGGGAGTTCACGGTAGCTGGAGATTGCAGGACCCAGCTGGGTTAACATAACAAGCGCTGTCATTCATGTGTTTTGTTTTGCATGTGTGTGTGTGTGTCAAAAACCAGTAGGAGAAGTGCAGAAATGACCCTTAGTGACACCCACCTGGCCCTTTCCAGCTTCGACTTGCACATTGATTTTACTTTTTAATATGTCCAAATTTGGCTTTTATGGAGAAACTAAGATTTTCCAGATGAGTATTACTAGAGGTTACCTATGAGCAGTCATAATTAGCTGCAGCAACAGCATTCCCTCCGGTGTTGGAAGGGGGATAATCCCAAGGTGCTCTTGGCTGGCTGCTGCATGGAACCTATTTTAAGGCTCTTCTGTGGTGGGGGAAGGCATGAGCTCAGGCGAGGGGGATGAAAGATTGCTACAGTCACAGGACAATTGCCCTGCACAGGCTCCTGTGTACCTTATTTGCCTTTTCTGCTCCCTCTCTGCCTACACCGTCTAAGGGACTTAAAAAAATACATAAATACACAGAGAAGTGAAACTGGTAACTGCTATAAATGTGGGACATGTGGAAATTTCCTGGATTTCCCACTGCTGAATTTTGCTGATGTATGAGACTAACAGTACAGGAAGAGTTTTCAAGGTTTTGTGCATTTACTAAAACAAAGATTCCAATTTTTGGGGATTCATTAAATGCTAAACAGTTAGCACAACTGAAAGGAAAATGTTATAAAAATAGTCAAAACAAAAACTGCTCCAAAAGGATAACACCAGCAGGGAAAATGTTTGCTTGCTTTCTCTGTAAACAAGTTAGAAAGATTATTTATTGACATGGAAACAGTTTATAAATGATGAGGCTGGGATAGAGCTTGAACTCAAGACTTTTAATCAACATTATGTTCTGCTTCCAAATTCCCTGGGACTACATGGGGTCCTAAGAAGAAATAACGTTAGGAACAGAAAGCAAGCAAGAACTCTTTTGCAGCCTTTGCTGTTTGTCTAGGTTCCATACTGTGATCATCCCAAAACCTTCATATAGAAGGAAAATAAGAAGGGAAGGCGGGGAAAAAAAAGTTAATTTCTTTTGACATCTTCCTAAAAAATGACAATAGAGGTGCAAGTGATGTGGCTTGGGCCTGCTAATTACAAGTGCTTTCTGAGGCAAAACATATAGACAAGACAGATACTGAATTCTCTTTTTTTTCTGCTTGAGACCTCTGCACTTTCCCAGGTCTTTCAAGCTTGGGTTCTGTAAAGTAGGAAAGTTTCCTGCCAAAAACTTTATCTGAGTTGACATATTCCCATGAAAAATCTTCAGCGTTGGTCCATAAACACTTTCATGAAGTAAATAAATAAAATTCCACACTAGCTCTGCTCTGTGTGGTTCCTTGCTAAATATCAGTCTAGATAGGCAAATAATTTTGACAGCATTTTCTGACAGAGGAGCTGTCCTAGAAAAAAGACTCCATTGTGTCCTCAAGTAGAGCTACCGGAGAGGAGATTGTCAAACTCCCTTACAATATCAGAGCAAGTAATCCTCACAGAAAGAAAACACATCTTTTCCTGCTGCTGGTGAGCTCATCCCATGAGGCAGCATGGTTTATGATAGCCCTTGATCTTTTTATCTTGACTGGTAGTTTGCAGATCCTTTAATTATGCACAAGTAGCACATTTTTTTGGTGATATCTGTGAGCTGCAGGGCTGCCTAATGCGAGATGTTAGCCTCAGTTTTTGTGAGCCTTTTCAAAAGCGATTTCAAAGTTAGGTAAATAGCTCAGAAACACCTGTTGCTTTACGCAGGTGAGGCAACCACTAGCTCATAACCTGAGTTCTTTGATTGTTCTCAGGAAAGCAAGATTTTTCCCCCCTTTCCAGTGCTGTTCTGCCCAGGCAGGAGAGAGCTGCTAGTTCTCCGCGTTGTGGGTTTGCTTTTGCTGGAAGGGTGGAGAAAGGATGAGTACTGGATAATTTCAGGGAAGATACTGTACAAATACTTTCTTGTGGAAACATCTTATGCATGTATTATGACCCCTATGTTGTATGTAGCAGAATACACACAATAAATGTTGTCATTCACCACTCTGTGTTTTGAGAACATTCATTTCTGCCACGTTAAAGCATCTTAAATTTTACATGGCAGGAATCTCTACCTGCACTGTACTATTCAATTCATTAAGAAACAGTAGCAAAACCAGGGAAAATAGCAGAAAGATGATACAAAATAATCTGAGAGGAAGGTGCTGTAAAAACACAAATGAGCAACCTGATTAAATCTGATTTAGAAAAACAGTTATCAGATGAATATCACCCAGAATCTAGTAAGCAAATTGAAGATAAATACTTAGACAGCAGTTATGTTTAGCAAGAGTAATTACAACCAAATGCTTTAGTTTTCAATGCAGACAGAAGATTTCTTGCTCTTTCCTGCTTTTGCATGTTCTATTATGATATTGCCTGAGTTGCTTCAATTAGAAATGTGAGATGCTACAGGAATATATGCAATAAAACACCATTTCCAACTGTGCATTCTAAATCCAAATGCATGAATTAAAGGAAATTAAGGGTTTGTCAGGCAGAAAACCTGTGCTGGCCTGTAGAGGTTCCTGTCCCTCAGCTGCCAGTCAGGGTCCCTCACTTCAGATGTGGTAACAGAGAGAGATCCATTGCTGCACAGTGCCGAAAAACAAGGTCAGTTGATGGTGACTCACATGAACCCATGTTACTTTGCTTCACAATGGGGTAACAGCACACGCACAGTGAGCTACTGTGTCTCAGCTGACAGTCTGGAGCAGCCAGCTGGATTGTGCCTCTTGTATAGTGTCACAGCCTGGGAGGTTAAGTCACAGCATGATTTATCTCCATAAACTCCACAGAGTATCATTCCAGGCACACAATCTGCAAAGACATGTCTCCAGATCAGAGAGTCATGAGAAAAGAGCTACATAATAAAAGGCTTGGTTTATTTATAGATAGAGAAAATATCAACAGTATAAAAATATGACTAGGGAAAGATACACTTGTGAATATTTAAAAGATACAAATAATAATGAACAAGTAAACTGTTTTTCACAGTGCAGCTAGACACTGGTAAGAGCGGACAGGCCTGCACCCTGGAAAAGAGTTTCTATTTCTTCATTATTGCATAAATTGCAAGCAAACAGCTCCCAGTCAGTGACAGAGACCCAGCTGTGCTCGATATGATCCCACATGTGGCCTGTGGCAAGTAACTCGTTTTTGCATCTCTGACTCAGAACTTATTTATTTCATGGGGGGGCTGTTATGAAACTCAATTAGCACTTGCAAAGCTTTTGGATGGCAGTTACAGCATAAGTGTGAGGTATTATATAATGGGATGAAATTAAGGACAGTGAAGTCTGATTATCAAGGAAAAGAAATCCCAACAATCTGTTAGATTGGGGAATAGTACCATAGGGGAAGAAGTGGATGACTCTTTGCTTGAATCAATTAATTCTGGGCTGGATGTGGAACCTGAAAATGTAACGTAGGGCACAACCTTCTAGTAGGAGAGATATGGTGCACATAACCTTATTTCTGTGATCTTGTGCTTGGCTGTATGACCAGCTAAGGTTATATGAGCTCATATAAACTTTACATCATTTCTCATGTGTTTCTCATGTGTTTAAGGACTCTCAAAACATTGTTGTGGTCTGTGCTCAATTGATGAATACTTAATATACTAAAGTACTGGAGATCATTAGCATTCCTGAGGTTGTCTGGCATGCTTTGTTTATGCAGTGTGGAAATGGGAAATATTTCTTTCAGCCTTTATGAGATATTGGCAGTGTCACCTCTTATAACCATCAGCCTACCAATTATTTGACAAAATATGCTGATTATTGAAATTGCACTGTTAATAAGCATCAGTGCCAGAATATTATTAGGACCTAGAGCCTGTGCCACATGGAGGACACAGACCATGTAGAGGGTGTGCAATGCTGTGCAATAGGTTGGTTCTCTCCTCAATTCCCTAAATCACAGAATTTGCAAACTGACCTGTCCTTGTCAGTTTCCATAACCTTTGTGACTGGTTAACAATACAAATTTTTATTCCCCCCCGCAACAGCTTATTTATATACTTATGCCCTTGCTAGAAACTGGGGATGGATTGCTAGGTTTTAAGGGGATTGCAGAGAGGAGGAATATTGAGTTCTTTTTTCAAGAGGCAGCTCACAGGCCTCTCTTGATTAAATTTCTTTGTTAGGTACCCACTTTTCTTCTTGTTTAAACCATGAAAGGCAGCAGGCATTCCTCGAGAATGATTTAGATTTTCTGCATCTCTGTGAAAGGATCTTATCTTCACTGAACAAAAAAAACCCCTCTGAAACATATCACTTGCTGATATACCTAAGTGTACCTTGTGCTGGACTGTGCCAATGTACAATATTTGGAAAAACATTCTCTGAAGAGACAGCCTGGCAGATGTGCTTAAAGAAGTAATTCAGTCACTAGGTTTGAGTGACCCTGACATGCATTTGCCATCGTCTGTTCAGCTCCAGAATATCTATGGCAGCAGTACACAATGCACAAAAACTAATCTGATGCCATTGTGCTTGACCAGGTACACCAATATAATTGGAACCTTCTGGGCTGGTATATTGATATCCATTGCTATGGATACCTTGCTCCCTAATAATTTCCACTGCTTTAAAAAATGTTTCTTGCAGTAACTACCATCACAACATTACAGGGGCCGTTCCAGGCACCAACTCACTTGCCCTTGGCTTGTTGTTACAGCTGCCTTTGCAAACTGGTCCACCTCCTTATTTCCTACTTGAGAAGTTGTACTATGGGGAGGGATGATCCTCTCCAATGACTGAGCAGTACTTTCTGGTCCCCCTGCACACAGGAGTTCCCCACGGCACATCACAGCCAGTCCAGGGCCACTGACCAGCCAGACCCCTGATGTGGCCAGCCTGAGACCAGCCCATAGCAACCAGCCAGTGATGACAATGCTGTTGTTGATGAATGTTTGCTGTGGTGATCTCATGGTGATGTGATGACATTAAGTTGAACAAACAAAGCAGTGGCTAATTGACTCATCAGTAAACATTCTGCTAAACAGAATTAAATGGAGAGAAAACTCAGTGAGATGATTTAATAGGAAGCTCCTGATGACAGGGTTTTATTAATTATATCTTCACACAGCCAAGGAGGTACAAAATGAGAGATTGGAAAACTTTCAGAAGGTTTTTGGAAAGAACCATCCAAATTTCAGGAGAGGTTGATGTTTTCTGCTTGTTTTTTTTTTTTCTCTGAAAGATAACACAAGTTTTTTTGAACAAGAGTTTTTAATGTTTTTTTAATTTATAAGCTGCAAAATAAAAAATACATTCTGTAACAAGCAGAACACCAGAAACATACACTATACACACTCCCCTCCATTAACATAAACCACAATTTCTAAACTATCAAAAATAAAAGCCAATCTTCATGTAAATTAACAGAATTTAAATAGGCAGTTTTTGACTTCTAGTCAGTATTTCAGTAAAAAGAAGTCTACAAACCCCAGAATTTTATTCAATGAAGGTCCTCTTTTCAATGTTAGCTCTATATGGAGATGGAAATGTGTCTTAAAAGGCGACCTCTATCTTCTTGAGGCTGTTTTAATATAGCACTTCTCACACAAAATTTCTGAAAGCATTTTGTGATGACCTTATAGATGGAATTGTTACAGAACATGTCTTAATGAACCATTTCCATCCTGTGGCAAGCCTTAGGAACACTATTACTGTGATGTTTCTTTTAACCACAACTTTGTTAAAATAAATGTTATGAAAGCTTCCAATAGGAAGGGACCTGTATCAGTCCAAAAGTGGTAAGTCTCCAATTTGACAACCTCAGCTGCTACTTCAATTTTCATGCTCCCAACAACACCCTACCAGTTTTATTAGCAGCTGTGTTAGCACTACACATTTTTCAATGGCATTTGTTGTGAGAGATCTCAGCTTCCCACAGCAGTGCAGGCCTGTGGTGATCACACACCTCTCAAACAGCTACAAAGGTGTTCCTTCAAAACTGGCTATTGCAACATTCAGCAGCATCTACTCACGCTCCTGCTTATTTCTGCCAGACTAATTCCTGCCCACGAGCTGGAGCCCCATCCAAAATTCAGCTTCTTCCTCCCAGAGAGCACCGTATGATTATGCCATTTGCAGATTATTTTCCTCTTGACGCTTGCCTATGTGCAGAGGACCAAGGATTTCCACTTCCTGTTTGTGGGACAATGAACCCAGGAACAATTTTATCCTCTCCCAGCATAGTTACAGCAATCCTCTGTGTGTAACATGATTACCTGTGGCAATGTTCTTTGATTTCATTTCCCTTCTCCCTTCGCATCCAGGCCCCTGCTCTTAGTAGCTCTTTTCCCACATTTCCAAGTTCATCTCCCTCTCATTTACAAATACAGAGGTTTTCATGCATGAATCAGCTAGCTTCTTCTCATTAAATTTGTACCATCCTTCTTGCTGCCTCGTCCTGATCTTCCACAACTCCCAGTCAAACCACCATGGAGTTGACAAAATCCTTTCCATTGCTCTGACCTCAGCCCCCTCTCCCCTGAACCTCTGCATTTGCCTGAGCTTCTTAAACATCTATGTTAACAAGTTTCTTGCTGGGGGATTCCTTCACTCTGCCCTTACCTGAGAGCACCCTCTCTTCACTCCTTTCAAGGAATGCCCCATGACAATCCCGTATTCTTTGCATAGTCAGCCAGGAAATTTTGCAAGTAAAAATCTGTTCTGGCACAATTGTGTTTCTTTTCATATGGTGCGGGGGACTTTTTTATGTTTACAGCCCTTTCTGGCAAGGACCTGTAGTCAGAGTCTAGATGAAATGTACCAATATGTCTGTGGCATTATTATGAAGGAGAAACAGATATAATATGTGGAAGGTAAATGTTCAGTTCTGGTGATACACAAAACATGAGCTACTTCCTTAATCTTTGCAAAAAAACAATTCCTCCAGTTCCTTAATCTTTGCAAGAAAATAATTCCTCCTTCTTAGAGATCCACACAATTAACATCACCTGTCTAAGCCTTCACAATAATTACTTGCATTATTTTAATCAGAGGAATAACCTTATTCCTTTAAATCTTGATTAAAAATAATTACCAACTATAAAATGTTCCTGATGTTTTTGTTTGGAGCACCTTCTGATGGTTCTGTATCAAGCTAAATGAGGTTCTTCAGGTGTGCTAGAAACACAGGAGTCCAAATGACTCAGAAATCTGCAGTCCATGTGGGCCCTGTGACTTTCAGGTCACTGGTTTAGCTCAGGGGGTACTGACGATCTTCAGTGGAAAAGACAGTGCTGCTGCTCCGTCTGCTGTTGAATGCACATAATACTCACAACTTTTGATTGCTATTACTTGTGAGCACTAGCTTCTGCTTTTCCCTTTCTTGCTATTGTTATTACATCCTCCCAAAAAAGCACATCTATTTCATCGATCTATTTCCAGGATATATGGAAGTCAGCAGAAAATATTTTTCACACTGCTTTCTCAGGAAGGAACTAACTCAGTTTGGATGAGTTTGGTAATGTTACTTGGTAGAGAGCAAATGATGCTCTAATTGATACCCTCAGCAGGAAGGGGTGATAGTGAATAGATTTAAAAGGTTAAAATGCCTTTGATTAAGGTGAGTGAAATGTCAGGATGTCCTAGGAAACAGAGTTGCCTTAGACCTTGGTGCTTAGGTTACTGCCATTCTGTGCATGAAAAGGAAATACTTAATTCCTTACCTTCCTTCAAGAATGTCACCATTTTATGAAGGAGACACATTCATGCAAATACCAGGGCCTTTATATAAATAGGTGAGGAACCTGGATGAACAGATTATCATTTTAAGCTCTTCTGCTGAAGAAAATAAATGCAGTTAGGTGATTCATAGATTTCTAAATTGGATTGGAAAATTGTATTAATTTTACAAATTAATTCAGCTGACAGCCGCTGAAAAAATCTTTTAGTTTGTCTCACACTAGAAAGTTCAGTTGCTTTAGCTGATTGCTGGGTTGGTGAAGGACAACAGGCAAGTTAATTAGAACATATAGGCAGTAGGGATAAACATTGTGCTAAATTTAGCAAGGCATTCTCCTAGATTGCATGAGCAGCAGTAGGTGTAACTGCTCTCTATATTAGGATCAACCATTACAATGAATTTATAGGACTCCCAAGGGCAGTTGACTTAACTGATGCTGCCATGGCTAAATGCCAGTTTTTCTATTGCCTGGTAACCCTTATTTTCTGTTTTTCTTAGTCAAGAACCACAAAATGATAGTAAAATAAATAAACATAAGCTACATACATACATACATGTATTTGTCAAAAATGGATTGGGGAGGAGCAAAAAAAACTGTCTGAAGGTTTTTGAAATTATGGTAATTCTGTCAAGACTTTGTCTTGCATTTGCTTAGCTTTACACAGGGTTGGATCACATAATGAAAGAATATAAATGCTTTATTCAGAAGTGCAGGACTAAAGATTAGGTGGGTCTGTATCCTTAAATACAAATGCACAAATAAAATGACAGTGGAAAATTGCTTCTGACATTTAAATTAACAGATAGGGAATTAACATTGGTGGGAGTTAATGAGCTTTAACACTATTAACTGTCTTATTAACTGATTGAAAACTTACCTGCAAACTGACTAGTTGTACAATTAGGTGTACAGAGAAAAAGCAATCCATCAGCCATTAATTAAAAAAAAAAAATAAAAGAGGGTAATACTTTCTTTTCCAAATTGGGAAAATGTTTAAGGTGATATGGAAGGAAAACATTCTATAACAAAGCCTAGGTTTATATGCCCTGGAAGTATTTGCATGAGATCTGTGATAACTTCTTCCAGGTGTGTCTCAGGCTGAGGAAGGGCTTGAGGTGCTGGATCCACACCTGAGCTGCTCCAAATGCAGTGTCCTGCTGCATGTCTCTATCAAGTGTCCTTAAGAAAAATATTTCCTTCAAGACCACAAGGTGAGACTCTAAGTGGTGGTGTTACACCCTTTACAGTAACAGCTTTGTAATAAATGAATTATGCTGTCAATTCTTCCATTTCTGGGTAACAGTTGTGACTTTGTATGTTCCACAGATCCATTAAGCTTTATGCTGCCATTTCCATCATTTTTTTTTATCCTCGATTTATGGTCCACTTAGTTCTGTTTACTGACTTGGGATTACATGGTCAAAGCAGACCAAATTCAACTTTATAATCAGAATTAACAGTGTAGTGTCGTGTACTGTATTTCTTTGCTATGCATTAACGTGAAAAATCCTGGCCATTGATAATTTTTGTTCAACTTATAAAATGTTAGCTCATGATATTAAATGTCATTCTGGCTGGCACTGGAAGCAATGAATGTTAATTGTCTTGAATAAATGAAATAACAATTTCAGACAGGAAAAAACGACTTTGGAAAATTCTAGCTGAAATTAATCCTCATTAATCCTTCATTTTCAGCATTTGTCAAAGATGAGTAATCTAGTCACTGAATTGTTTTCTTAGAAAACACTTTTGCAACTGTCTTATCAAGGCCTATATTCAAAGGAACAAAAGCAATGCAAGTCTTGAAAATCTGTATTTCAAGGCTGATTTGTGTTTTGTCTGCTAGACAACTGTCACTGAAAACATGAGAAGAGAGGAGCCGTCATTGCATAGGTAGTGCATATGTCTTGGAGTGCAAGCCAAGTTTCAATCTTCCACTTAACATTCATTGATCCTTCACTTCACCCTGGGAAGCTGAAACAGAGCTTCTGCCCCTGCCACTTCCTATGACATACATTATGTTCCTTGCATAGCAACTTTCTCTGTGTTTTCCAGCCTTTAACTGAAGGCTCAGAGCAGATACTAGGATGAAATTTACTGGGGGTGAGGGTGGTGAGGTGCTGGAACAGGTTGTCCAGGGAGACTGTGGACTCCCTATCCCTGGAGGTGTCCAAGGCCAGGCTGGATTGGGGCTTTGAACAACCCGTAACTAGTGGAAGATGCCTCTTCCCATGGCAGGGATCTTTGAGCTAGATGATGATGAAGGTTCCTTCCAAGCCGAACCACTGTATGATTCCATGATTCCATCTGAAGGTCCTTTCATGGCTGCACTGTGCAAGGGTAGGTTCTGCCCATAAAGCAAGTGAAGCATCCCAGAAAGTTTTTGCATGCAGAGTTGCTGTCCTCTGTATGTGAATCAGCACAAGGAATTGCATCAGTTTAAAAAGGGTTTGTAGGAAGAAATGCTGGTGTTTTTACCTGTTCACACAGATTTAAAATGGCTACTCCCATTTTGCTGAATCTTCAAAGAAATAAAAAGTATAATTTTTCAAATGAATGCAGCCTACAAAAAACACTACTCCAGCTATGGAGAAGAGCAGACCAGAATATGGGCCTTTGTCTAGTGTTTTGACTATCACTAAGAATAGTGTTTGATTTATAATTTTGCTTCTGTCAGTCTCTATATTTTGGGTTTGAAGAGAGAAATGCATGTGTGTGACAGATATTCATCATATATTTTTAAATTTACAGCAGGTTTATTTGAATGTGGCATTGTGAGTTTGCGGTCTCCCTTTGTAGAAGCAAGAGAAAATGTGGAGCCATACTCTGATAGGGCACTTTGTTACCTGTGGAAGTTTGCAGTGTGAATTAGTATATGGCAAATCTTAAAGATCTCTTTCTAATAGGGGTATAAACCCTGTGATAGTACAAACATTAGAAGGAGATGGTACTGATTTACAGCTTTCTAGCTAAAGACAGGAAAGTTTTAGCTTTGTTTTGAGATGAAATATGAAATGTAAAGCTTACTTGAGACCATAGCCTTTAAAATACTTAGAATCAGTCAGCTGAGGAATTAACTTATTCTCAATAGGAGTTAACATAAACTATTTTAAAGCTCAGTGTTTACATAGGTCACAAAAGTTGAAAACAGCTGGAGACATACTTCATGCACTATTGCTATCTATGTAAGTAATGGAATTTTGTAAGTGCAATGTACAGTAAACAGCCTACTGAAGGAAAAATACAAGAAACATGAATAGCAGTAATTTGTTAGCTAGAGTAGGTTAACTCTTATTGTGATAAGGCTGACAGGCTTATTAATTAATGACCAAGATTCAGACCAGGTGCATGAGATTTCTTTTAGCTGCAGTTTGTACTGGGGTGTAACAAACGCTGATTAACAAAATAGTACTTACTCTAGAAGTTAACTGTGTGCCAGATATGCATTTAAGGCCCTGTTCTTCAAGCTGCTCAGTGTTCCCTGTGAGGCAGTCATCAACTAGGAGGAATATTGGACCCCATCTTGAAGGTCTGACTGAGTGCTGAGGTCACTCAGCCTTTGATCTTTTTTAGTTCACAAGAAGCCAGAGGCACAAAATGCTATAAATTCTTACTAGACTCAATTTTGTACTATTACTTACACACAGAATTTGGGGGTTTATGGTTTAGTTTTCTTGTAAAACTGTTTGGGACTACTGGTACTTCCCACCTGACATATTGTCTAACCCTTCAGACTCCTGCAATATTTCTCAAGCAACAGAAAGACCTTTATATTTCAAAATGCCCTGCGTTTCAGAAGTGGCTGCTTACTCTCTCGTGGTAATTCGAAGTTGTGTCACTGCTAAACCACTCTGGAAAGTCTGCAATCTCTTGGACCCATTACTACAAACACAGGATTATGATAAAACAGAGATTGTTTCCTTTGCTGTGTTGGCATTTCACAGTCAAAGAAATTGGGTGATTGTTACAGTCTTCACCCCTTTTCATCATTCCTAGTCATTATTTCATCCTTCCCAGAGCACAGCTCTTGTTCTGTCACCTGAGTGTCTGTATCCTTTTTATAAAGCTCAAGCAGAAGCTGTCTGGGACAGTGGATGTTAAACTTTGAGTGATTTAAGGGAAAATTTGTCCTTTTCTGGAGGTTCTTCAGGTGAAGCATCCTGACAGAGAAGTCTGTAGAAATAAATTAGAAAAAGATCCGGTCCCTTCAAAAACATCATCTAGAAAAACGATGTGGCTCCCTAAGGAGGGAGCTGGAAATTTTTTACTTACAAATAGTTCCAGGATACGTTTTGTCACCACAACTTGAGACTTCTTTTCACTTGATTGCTAGGGAAAAAGAACAGAGATTAATATGCAGTCAAGGTCATGCTTTGGGCCAAAAAGCAGCAGAAGGTAAGTACACCCACCCCACTGGAGCATCTCATCTCCACTCTGTAATAGCTGCCTGAGGTTTCCAGACAGGAAACAAACCATTTCACTGAAGCCTGAGCCACATGCCTGGAAACTTGCTTCCTATACTGCAACAATGCTCACTTGTCTTCTCTGCCCATAGTGTGTGTCCATGCTTTGAGGCTGCTGAGAAGGCTGCTGCACTCTTGAAGCTGCCACCTGACTGCACCCTGAGAAGGTAGACAATTCTGGGTTGCAGGTGACTCGGGATTTTTATAAACACAGAAAAAAAAAGAGATGATCATCCTCTTGACAAAACTGTCTTGTGTCCCATTTCTAAGTTAATGGTAGAAAAGGTCTCCAAAAGGAGGTTTCTGGGGTCCTGTAAAGAAAATGGCCAAAGAAAAAAGTCATTTGAAAGCCTCCATACAAAGATCTGACCTGCCTGACTATGGCACCTAAGCTTAGGATCTAATTCGTCTAATTTGTCTTTTCCTATTTTCTAGGTGTTATTTAAGGGAAGGTATCTCTCTTGGTTCAAGTTAGAATGCTTAGACCCAAAAGATGGCTTACAGGCCAAGCATATGCTGTTAAAAAAAAAAAAAAAGTAAACTAATTTTGACTCATTCTCTGAAATGTTCCAATAGTCTGCATGTCTCAATATCATGTTCTCATCTCTGTTTCTTACAGAGTTATGTGATTACTGCCTTCAGCCAGTGAGGGTCAAAGTCTTACACATAGAAACAGGGAACTATTTCCAGAGTTTCGCTCTTTTGTTCAAGTCACCTACAGTGTGAATGCACATGATCAGTAATCTCAAAGAGCTACAGCTGTAGTAGCAAATATCCCTTTCACTCAGCTGATGCACCGATTATACAAATAAATTTTCACTGATAAGCTCTACAGCATCCACTTTCTCAAACTGTCAGGAGGCAAAGCAAAGCATGTGATCGTCTGATTTCCTAAAATCTTCTATAAAGTACAGAGATCCATTAAATACACCAAATGCCTCAGAACATCCCAGTGGTGTGTTGTTTCTGAGCCCATTTAGCACTCGCATTAGAGTGTAATACTGTAGGGTTTGCTGCAGATTAGTATGAGGCAATGTGTTGCCAGTTTGAAAAGAGTGTTAACAATTAAAAAAGTGCCAATCAAAGCAAAAAGATGAAACATTACACAGCTATTAAGAATATTATTCAGCCCTTTTAAATGATTGCCAATTTAGATAGTTCTCTTGTTAAATCATTCTTTTTAGCTATTGTACTGAATGCCAGTTTTAAAGAACAAGATGGTCCACAGGCGTAGCTCATTAATGAAGACACAACCTGGTAGGTAATTTTATAATTAAAATGGGTATTTTGAGCACTAGGCTGACTTTTGCTACATATCCAACTCTCAGTTGAGTAAGAGGCTTTATGCAAAATAATTTTAAAGCTAAATTGTAAGAGAAGAGTTTGAAAGGGAGGCACAGTTGAGCATTTTGACTGTTTTGAGCAGAGCAGCCTTAAAATGTTCTGTTTATTAACACAGTGGAGAAAGGTTTGTGTAAGGTTAGTGTTAGAATCACCTAGGATGGTAATTCCTTCTGCAAAGCATCTGCATAAATTAGAAAAAGCTGCCAGATTTCCATCTGTTAGCAATACAACTTCAGTCACAAAGACAACTGTCGTGACAACCACACTGAGTTAGTCTTTCAAATAAAACCTGTTTAAAGCTACTGCCCTCCAGCCTCCACCCACTGCAGTTAACAGCATTAAATAGCACTCTAACTGGTATTTATTTTCTTAGGCATTCCTCACTTGTGCAGCTGCTGGTACACTGGCCTTTGATTTTAAATAACCTCAACAGGATAAGAGTTTACAGTCTCTGAAGGTCATGATATATGTGAAGTGCTTGTCTGAAAGAAGCATCCAACCTGAACTTTCTCAGGCTGATGTTACTGGGTTCTTTATACTTGTCTTTCACCTATTTTGCATGATATCATGTCTGGGTACTGTGATGGTTCAGATTACTTCTTCCAGATGATGGTAAACCACAGAGACCACTGAGGCTGTTCTGGACAACAGGTCTAGGTTTAAAGGTGGTGCGAATCACCTTTAGGGCCTTTCTACCCTCCCCATCCAAGCTCCTCCTGCAGTTTTTGATGAACTTGGGTGGCACAGCAAGTTCAGGCTAGTTTCAGCTCATCCATGAAATCAGTGCTGACAACAATATCAAAGCTATTAGGAAATTCATTTGTGGAAGGTCTCTCATTTAACAGTCTATTTTTACTCAAGCATTTCAGCGTCTCGGGGTAGCACATGTAACACTTACTGACCTTCGCAGGAATAGGCTTAATGTTTCTAAAGCCCTCATTGAAACATGGATATGCAAATGAAAATGCTTTCTTGTAAGAGTAGAATTATTTTTGTGTTGTTTTGGGCTGATGCCTTCATGTGGACTGGGCTGCTCTCAGGGACAGACCATTGGTGGGGCCAGGGGTGCTGAAACCCTTCCCTCATCCATGGTGGGGAATGTCTGTCCATCTGCCAAGGCAGCCCCCTGTTCCCTCTGCAGCTGCCTCCATCACTGGTTATCCCTGGTACATGTACTGCATACTGACACTGGCTACACAGCTAGAATAGAAGAAGGGAGTAAAAATGAGTCTCAAACATTTGTAACTTGTGGTTTAAAAACAGAGAAGAAATTTCTTGTTGAAGGCTGAAAGGAACTGTTCAGGAACTGCTAATGCGTGTAATAAAAGCTTGATATTGTCTCCTGGATGTTTAAAAGTGGCCATTAAAAAGATCCTTCACATGATCAACACAGAATACAAACCAAAAATGTAAAGCAGTGATTTTTCAGTTACCGATATCAGCAGAATTTCCATAAATAACATTTCATATATTTTTGTGCATAAACTTCAGATTTAGCTGTGTACATCCTTATAGAAGGAGAAGATTGTCACTTCCAAGGTTTCTTCCTCTGGGCTTCATCATATGTTTTATTTTGTAGTGGAAGTATTCCTGATATTTTATTGTAATCACATAGGAGCCAAAGGGCATTGGACACCTAAATATCAGATGTCATTTATTTTTAATTAGAAGGACCTTTTCTAAAGGAAAAAAGAGCAAAGCTCCCTGCATCTTAGAGTTAGGTCACCTGAAAATATTAAGGTTTAGAGTTCCTGATTTCCTTCAGCAGAGGATACAAAGACAGTTCTCATGTCTGCTGGAAAGCATTGTGATGGGACTGTGTAGTATCTCTTTATGAATTTAACTTACTGTGTCTGACAAATACTTACTACCTGATTGCCATATGGAACATTTTGTTGGGCTCAGTGTGCATCCTTTCAGGTTCCTATTTGGATGACTTCTGATTTCATGTCAGTTAAAATGAACTCACCTTCCTTGTCTCAGCCTTGTCTCCCACTTGTTTTTTTTGTCATTGGCATCTGCATGGGGGAGAAACAACAGCTCAGCTCTGGGCAGGAGGGGAGCCCTGGGAAGAAGTGGGAGAGAGGGAGGTTATCTACCCTGCTGCACTCTGTGGGTGCTCAGCATTGCATGTGGGTGAGCCATGTGCTGGTGCTGGAACGGTGCCAGGCAGAGGTATGAGAAGAGACCAGCACCAACCCTCCCTGCAAACTCAGGGCAAAAGCAAGGCAAGGTTTTATTGACACCACGAGGCACAACAAATCTGCTCAATGCAAAGAGATGATGCAGTTTAACAGTGGGGTGCTAGGACACAGTAAGAGTAATATCTTGGGTTCAAAACTAACATCACTGCCCTCTGGCTGGCTCAGGTGTGCTGAAAGTTAGTCAATAATGACACAGCACCTTCAAAGCATTTACGGTGTCAGCCAATTAAAATTCCTTCCTTAGCACTTTTATTCATGTTTGTTAAGGGTTAGATCGGGCTTTTAACTTCAAGCAAAGAGCTGTGGGAGGCTGACTGGAGTAATGCTCCTTCCAGCACATCTCTCTTATGTGGGAGGCATGATGATAATCAGCTGTGGCTCTTTCCAGGACACAGCCTGTTTCCATGGGGCAGGGAAGGTGACGCTGCAGCCGTGCAGCAGCTGGGATGGCAGGCAGCCCCCATCCCAGGGTCCCTTTTCTTTGGGCTGATGCTTGGCTTCCTGCCTTATCTGCCTGCACCCAGGCTTATCTTGGAACCAGGCAGAGTGTGAGAGTGGAGGAACAAGTTTTGGCTGGAGAGACATCATGTCCAAGGGATGGGGAGCAGACTGAACCCTTTGCCTCTGGTTCCTTTCTCCATACTGAGTTAGCTGGGGCTGCCTGGCCCAGAGGATGATCATTCACCAGCAAAAGACATTTGCTTCTGGAGTGCTTCTCTGGCATAACTGGAGGCTTCAGCAAAAGGCTCCTATGGCATCTTCGGTGGCAACTCTGTGATCTACTGCTCCAAACTTAGCCCAACAATGTCTTGTGGTATTAAAACTAATCTCTGGAGTTTCCTCTAAGCAATTGCAGCCAGAAGTGACAGCAAAGTTTGGGCTGCCTAATGCAATTGCACTATCTACTGATACAGTAATAGTTAATGTCACCACCCTCTAACAACATTAGCCGATCTGTAAACAGATAAAACAGAGGCTGCTGGTGATGTAACTTTGTTGATCATAAGATTAGAGAGCCTGCTGGTCTTTGTTTGAGCCCTTTAAAGAAAATCACAGAGATTAAATAGAGAATTTCCAGTGATTTTATTATTAGTGTGTAATATGTTTACTTAGTCCTGATTAAACAAGATAACGTGGTAAAAAAAAATAAAAAAACTAAACCAAAAAAAAACAAAAAACAACCCCACGCTTTCACCAGCTCTAGAAGGAATAATCAACTGGGGAAGCTTTCCAGCACACTTCAGTTACACAGCAAATGTGACTATATCAGTGCAGCAGCCAGCTGAAAAAGGATCATGATTCTGGAGCAGAACTCATGTGCTTTTGAGTGCAAGTCCCAAATTCTTCCTGCAGTGCAACAGGAGACTGTGCAAGAGGCTCTTAGCCTTTGTGCAGGGAGCCATTAACAGCAGGGATGTGATTTTACTGTGTGATGGGAGGGGGTGTATTCCCTTGGGTTAGGATCCAAAACACACCAGGTAGTCACTTTCTGCTTCAAGAAAACCTTTCACATTAGAATAAATGTTCAAACATGGGAGACTGAATATAATTATTTACATTAAATTCACATGCTTTTTACTGATGTTTTTTTCTCCTTACTGGAGGTGTGTGTATGTTCCAAAGCCAAGCCCTGAAGGCCTCTTTCTGTCCAAACTCCCCAAGAGTGTTTAAGCAGGGACTTTGTGGCTCATAAGTAGCTTTTTCTTCCTTGTGGTTCATTTTCCAGAGAGGTCGGGTAATGATTATATCATTTACTACTTTGGGCTGCATCTTTTAAAGTCACAGCCTAAAGTGAAGATTCTCTTATTTTCACTGATGTACTCAGCAGAAAATAGCAAGATTTTGAAGATTTCTGTGAATTTTACTTTCAATTTTCTAAGTGTTTTTTAAAGAATACTGGCATGTCCTCAAAAAAACCCCAACAAACAGTGGATCTAGTTAAAAACATGGTTCTAAAGCACACTGCCAAGTATCCTCATTGCTGGGACAGTCCAGAATGAAAGAAAACATAGCAACAGGTATCCCCCAGCTGTAGATGCCAGGCCCTTCACACTGCTTTGGTGCTTTGAATAGTGTAAATATCCACCTCCAAACAAGAGGCTGGTGTCTGCATCTTCAGAGTGCAAGGATGGCAGCTGTGCTGTGTATCCAGGGCAATGTAAGGCTTCAACAGTTTGCTTCTAATGAGTTAGCTAGAGTACAGGGAGCGTGAGCTGGTGGACTATGGGGCAAGATTTGTGTTGACTGTGTTTGAAAGCTGAAATAGGTGCTTTTGTCCTGCAGGATTGGCATACCCACTCAACCCCCTGCTCAAGTCCATGATCATAAAAACATCAAGGTTCTGGGATGCACAAAAAATCAAGATAGAAGAAAGTTTTTTCTTGTGTCTCTTGCTCTTGGAGAAGGTAGTAGCTCAACTAGTGCTGCCTTCTCTTTGTGTGTAGCTCTGTATATTGGCCTGTCCCACCTTGGTATCTCTACACAAGGGCTCAAAAATAAATAAAAAAAGATCAGTGACACCTTGGCAGGCAGACTGAAACAGAAAACTAGTGCCATGATCCTTGTTCCATGTTGCATATCTCCACTGTCTTAGAAGTACATTATGAAAACTCCTTTTGTGACCTCAGTGGAGGGATACCACTTAGAATATTTCATGAAAACAATACCACTTAGAATATTTCATGAAAACGTTTCTTCACAGCATGCAAAAGCAGCTGTTTGGTTCTACTGGTGCAAGCAGTGTCTGACTGAAGTGGAGCAAGCAAAGATGCTCCCTCCACTGACTCAGGAAGTGCTTTATACCTGTTCTGTTTGTAATGATAGTAATATCTGTTCTCTGCTTGTTAATAGGTAGTTTTAAGAAGACTTACATTGTAAATTCCTTTATGCTGCAAGAATTAATCACTGAGATCAGACAGAGAAGTCTGAGTTTGATCTTAGTATTGGTCCTCACTACCATTGCTGACATGATGAAGCTATATATACAAATTGTACACTGAGTTAAGATAAGCGATGTGCTTGCTGAATATGACTTGATTCTCTTCTGTGGGGATTTAAAACTAAGCTTTGCCTGCTGGGTAAAAAGAAGGTCTTCCACCATGTCTTAGAAAACCCCAAAGTGTTGGCTGCTCTGTGGTAGCTGCCAGTTCCTGGGCTGGTCTCATTTTACTACAGGCACAAGGATGCACACTTCTTCCTCAGTATTAATTAGTCCACATGAAAAGTCATTCTGAGGGACAAGGCTGATGCTGTCCCAGTGGGCTGCAGAGACACATTGGTGCTTTCTAGCTGGGGAATCTGCCCTTACATTTGTCAAAACTCTGAAGGGATCCTGCGGATTAATAATTCCAGATGGCAATGCTATGATACTGAGTAAAAACCACCCGTTTCAATCCAAAAACCATCAGTCATCCTAAGTGCACAGATCTACTTCACATGTTTTGTCAGTCTTCAAAGCATTTCAAAGAATCTTGAACAATTTCTTTGTTTGTAAGACATTTTGATGCAGATTTTCTTCTCCCCCAATATTAAAGCAACATATAAACAATTTTTAACCGTTTCATAATTCCACAAGTTTCTTCTTGTTTTAGGAATTATATTTGTTATAGTTTTCTATTTACATTTGGTTTTTTTCCTTGACAAAATTAGTTCTAATATAAAAAATGTTGAAAGGATTTTTTTATGACAACAAAAATTTAGAGGAAAAAATTGCTACAATCATTGTACAGTTTGCTATAAAACCTTTTCCTTAAGCAAGATTTTTTTTAACTTCAAGTTCCTCTGCAATGTGAATTGCTTCTGCACTGAATACTACTTTTCAGCAGAAAAATGTTCTTCCCATGCCTTGTTTCCCAGCAATATCCTGAAGGGGAAAGTGAAGAAACTTTTTCTCTGTACTGCTGGTATTGGAGTTGGCAGACAAGCCCACATTCATAGCAGGCAAACTGTTATTTGTTCCCTTTAGAACATATCAACTGTAAATGTTTATAAAGTGCAACACAGTGAATAATTCAGATATAAGTGGAATGGAATAAGCAAAGGAAGTATTGTCTGAGGAATTATTTGGCCAGTGTAGACTTTGAAACTATGAAAGTTTGCTTACAACCTCAGCAGAAAGGTAGAAAGGTAACATATATCTCACCTGATGCTGTGTATGACTTGTTCCCTAAAACTCTTTTATAACTGAAGGGCAAAGAACTTAATCAAGATCTTTAGGATCTTTAGAACCTTAATCAAGTGTTCATTACACATGAAGGAACATTGTTTCAGTTGGCAGTTACTTTTGGAAATGCCAGTCTTTTCCCATCCAAGCTAGTTAATTTAGACAAAATAGTTGGATTTCTGATGAGTAAATTTGGTAACAGACAAGTAATGAAACCTCATGGGTACTTGAAGGAGACAAAAATTTAAGTGGATGAGAATATTAAAAATTAGAAAGACCAAAGGCTTTTCTTCCAAACTGTGCTGTGTATTTCCTGAAGGCTCAGCTGTTTGTAAATCCTAAATTCCCAGCTTGAAATTGTGGCTGCTCCACATGAGGGAAGATTAAATTTAATAAATGTTTTCTTCTCTGAGAAATAAAGTAAGACTGGGGATTTTGTACAGGGTATTGTACAAGAAAAGTGCTAAGGTTTTGTGCTCTGTTGATATTAAGCCTTGCTTATCTGATAATGAAAATGGCAGCTGTAAAAATTCTAGTCTATTACTGTGCTCACAGTGAATTGGTTCTACAATAACCCTGTCATATCCAGGGCCACTGTTAAGAACCTTTATTTTAGTCAGGTCATATGTCAGGGATCAGTAAACACTAGCCATGGCAACACACACTTCTTTTTTATATTTTCCCTCTCTGATTTTTTAAATTTTTTTTTAATATATAGAAAAGAATAATAAAACATAATTTCAGGCATCCTTCCCCTCAGTCATTAAATGAACTAATGCAATGTGAGCACACACACACACAAAGGTTGGAGGCTGGAAGCACATCATCTGAACTTCATGGCACACAAGAGCATTATTCTGCTTTTTTGGGGCAGCTGTCGATAAGTGCTGTCTCTGGACTTCAGTGCTTTGACTGTTCTCAAAACAGCTCCTTCTGTGATGTAAGCTTATCTGGATCTCCAGCTGGAGCCTGTATTTGTAGCTCCTCACTGTGCTTCAATCCTCAGTGCCTGGGTGGTCAAGCTTCACGTCTGCCAGTCCACAAGGACCGTGAGCAGCGTTTTGGAGGCTTGCAAAGCGCAGCTCTGGGGTCCTTTGCCCGGTTCAGCTAGATGCTTACAGAACCTCAAAAACACAAAGCATGCCATGTGACCTGTAAAGAGCTGCTTGCATTTTATGTGCCTTGGAAATCCCTAGACACAAATTGCTGTGCTCTGTGGGAACCAGATACGCACAGAGACCTTTGTGACAACATGCTGCCGTGGGCATGTAGCTGTATGAACCTACCCTCTGTCATTTGAACCAAGCTCTGTAAAACGAAATGGCCACCTTCCTGATTTCACTCATTTGTATTCATCTGTCTTTGCAAAACAGACGCATTTACACCTGTTTCTGACATTGTGTTGGGTATTTTTATGAGGCATTTGGCATGGAAGAAAAAGTATTCAGGACTCTGTGTAATTTTGTTAGAATTCTGCATCAATTATCCTGTGAATATGACTTTTCATCTTCAAAGAACTTTATAAACATTTCTCCACCAGCAGTGATGTAATTCTAATCACTCTAGCAGATGTTGTTTTGCTGGGCTGTGATACCATGCCCCTGTATCCAGTAACCTGTGCAGCCAGAAACAGCGGCACAAAACATAGCAAGAGTGTAGCCTCCTGATTTAGCTTTGATGGATGTTACTAAAGCTGAAGACAACGTGGAAATAAATGTATCTGTGTTTTGGGAAAAGAAGTATTGTACAAACCTCAAATTCTAAGCTAGAGGAGAGTAGTGACCTGAAGGAATCAGGGAAACCACATTTTATTGGGGCACTAAATAAAACATGCATAAAAACAAACACACAAAAGTTTTATGATGAGTTGGAGCCTTTAAAGTGATCCTATGGATAAAATATTTTTTTGTTAGGAAATACTTAGCTTTATGTTGAAAATTAAGTGGCAGAGTCCAGAGAGAAATTAAAGCTATTAGGTTAATTTCTAATATTTTTCAAAACATTTTACAATAGAAACAATTTCTCCCCTCAGAATCTGGCCCTATTTACGTATAAACTGGTATTACAAAAGTCAGGGAAATAAAACCAAGTGATTAGCTTCAATTAACAAAAGACTGAGGCTCCTTAGCAAGCTTTTGCTATGATAAATCCCAAACTAGTGCACTAAAAAACATCCCCATGGGCTTTCCACTCACACAGAGAAACACTTTCATGCACGAAACCACACTCACACATAACCACCAAAACAAAGTCCTTGGTGAAATACATTCCCTAAGGTGACCTGAAAGTGTTTAAATAGCATTTTGAACCACAGAAGTGCTTACTTTAAGTCAAATTTCCTTTGTAATTTGTGTTAGTGCTATCACTAAAACAAGAGGGAAAACAGAAATGAGTTATTGCACTATAATTTCTTCCCCATAGTCCTATTTGTCAAGACTGTATGTAGCATATGCTGTAAATTCTGATATGTGATTATAGGTTTAGGGAAAAAAAAATCTCCCCAAAAGCATATGACAGGAATATTTAGTAACTCCAGTTAACTTCCTTAAACAGTCATACCTTATAGCTTACACGAGGAAGAAAACTTGCATGAGAATAGATTGTGAAGTGATACTTCATAATGAAGTGTGTGCATGAGTGTTTATACATTTTTCTCTAAAATAATAACTGTGATAAGAAATCACCACAGAGTGCTGGGCTGCCCTGTCTACTCCAGGCTGAGCTCTGGCCTGGATCTGCTGATCCCAAGGATCAGGTTGGAGGATGTGCTATGGCCCAGCACTGCTGGCTGCCCCTGGTTCCTGGCAATGTGGTTTGCTGCTTCAGCCTTTCCAGACCCTCTCCCGTTTCCTCCCTTGGTGGGACAGGGATGGAGCCCTGGGAGCTGTGGTGGAATACTAGGCCAACCCAACCCTTCCATACAGCATCTTGCTATGATCAGTGTCCTGTGTCATCTCCTGTTCATCACCTTCATGCCCTAGGGGCCTTTCCCTGGCTCTGGGATGTCCCTGCAGTTCCATTGCCCATTCCTGCACTCTCTCGCAGCCCAGGTGTGACTGCAAACAGAATCTTTTACACACCCTCCACCCTTTATATCCTCTTTATTGACAGGGCATGGACAGAGAGAGGCTTCTCTTCAGCAGGCATGGAGCCCCCTTGCCCTGTTCCTGGCACCCAAGTGTCCATGCTCCAATGTGGTCCTCCCGCTGGCCTCCTGGGAGGACTTTGCTGCTTAGCCTGGGTGGCTGCCACAGTAGGGGACACCACTGCCACTCCCTCCTGCTCCCTCTGCCCCACACAGCTGTGATGGAAACTTCACAGCAGAATAAGCCCATTCTTCCAGTCCTCTTACCGTGGTCTGTGCTTTGTCCTGGTAATGTCAGTGGGGCTAAACAGATCAATTCTGACTTGAGCCAAGCAGATACTGAAGAAGTGAGAGCAGAGAACATTGCTTTTCACAGTCACTCACTTTTGACTGTCATTCATTCATGTCTAAGTTAAAACCCATAAAAGTTCTTTATATAGATTCATTAAAGACAGTGACTGTGATGAAGTTCATAAAACTGAGTTGCAGTTACAACACTGGAGAATATCCTTGTACTTTCTCACAAAAATAAGCCACTACATGTACTCTAGAACAGTTGTCATGTTGTTGCTTTTTCCCTTAACAAAAATCTCACATTCTTGGAATAAAAGAAAGAAAAACTAAGGTAGATCCAATAATACTGAAAGTTCTTATGATTTCAAAATAAAATTCACAGTTTTTTAAATTGACAGTCATTTGAAAGATCATACGTTCTGCAGAAGGCTATGGCATAGTTTTCCGGCTCTGTGATCTGAGACAGCATCTTCAAGCCTACTCTCCAAGAAAATCATGGTTCAGATGCACTTCACAGCAGTGTCTCTGTCAATACTTAAATCTTTTCACTGATTTCACTGCTATTTTAATTTTACTTTCATTGTCTCCACTGGAATTGGAAATCCATTATAAATGAGATGTGAATCTAGACATATGAAAGAGTAAAAAAGGAAAGTCTATGGAGGAGCTTCCTCTGGACCTTCTGTGATACTGTGCTTTAAAATAATATAATCAAATTTGCAAGCAAACAAAAGCTCACAGTAAAGCCTAATGCACTTTGAACCTCAGTTAAAAGCCAGCCCAACTGAAGAACTGAAGAAAGATAGCTAAATGACATCTAGGTAAAAATGAAATCCCCAAACTGGATATCTATAACATTCACAGGAGAGGAGACAAGAAAGTGATTGAAGCTCATCTGGAAAGGCAGAAAAAGTTTAGCTGTCATTATAAGTGCTGAAAGTTGAACATCTTACATATGTCAAATAGGATACAGTTTACAAAATAAAAATGCATGTAGAGTTTTAAAATGCAAAAGACAAAAATAGCAAAAGAGATGTAAGGGTCTAAAAGCATTCCTACTTTAAAATGTGCAAACATTTTCTTCTTTACTGAAGTTTCCAAATGGCTCAGTCCCAGGGTCAAACAGACTTAAGGTCTTTGATTTTTTCTTTGGTAAATCAGAGAGAGAAAAATCAGTCTGGGATTTGATCAAGGCTGCCAGCCTTGTAGGCAAGTGCCCTAACCACTAAGCTGTGGTAGCTGGTAAGTGGATTCTTCTATCTCTTATTTTGACCATAAATATTTTCTTGGCCTTCAGAAATTCTGCTTTTGTATGCTCTGGCATAGAGACAAATTCAAGCAGCATAACAAATTATTAACAAATGTAAGATATTTTCAATTTTGCTGCAGAATAAGAAAAGGCATTTAAGCAAGTTGCCTTATTTCACCTTTAGTGCCCTTTAAAATTCAAACCAAATCTGATATTTTCCCCAGTTCAGCTAATAAAAGATAATGTCTTGCGTCATGCAGGTCTGACTCTGCTATGTTCAATCACTACTGGGACAATATGATGAAAAGTAGAAGATTTGTTGTATCTGTTAAAGGCCAAAAATATTTAATGAAAAATTCCTAAACAGAATTTTAGCTGAAATCATTTCTGGAACAAAGGTAAAAAGAGAGTCTATTGGGATAAATTGAGGTCATATATCAAGACTATATGATAGATAGTATGGTGTCTAAGAGGAATATGGAAGAAAAGAAAGGCTTAACGTAGTTATAAGATCATTTTAGTACAACAAATGATGGATTAAAAAAAAAATTAAAATAGAAGAAAGAAGAGACACCTTTGGAATAGAGGAAGAAGATGAAGGAAAAGCTGTAAACAACTGTTTCTAGGTGATATGAGAGCCTGCTACTTTTCTGATAGAGTTTAATTTTATGCAAAGAGAGGAGATATATGACAGCCTCTGAAAAATTAAGTGTAATGTTCTCACCTTGAACAGTTCAAAGTCATGTGTAGTTTGATGTACCTACTAGTGGAAGTTGTGATTCCTGTGATTCAGATCTTCCTATGTTGGTTGGTGCTGGTGCGTCAAAACAATGAGCATACAAAATGATTAACAAAGCCGTAACAATTAAGAATTCTTCTCACTTCTGGCCATCAGGCTATGGCAGCTCTCCCTCTGAAACTGAAACCTCCAAATCAGGCTTTAGCAATTGAAGATTATATTTTCACAGAATCACAGAATGACCAGGTTGGAAGAGATCTTCAAGATCATCAAGTCCAACCCATCCCTATTAACCTCAATTAAACCTATTTAACCTCAATTAAACCATGTCACCAAGTGCCAAATCCAGACATTTTTTAAACATACCCAGGGATGGTGACTCCACCACCTCCCTGGGCAGACCATTCCAGTGCTTAATCACTCCCTCAGTGAAAAACTATTTCCTAATATCCAACCTATATTTCCCTTGGTGCAGCTTGAGACTGTGTCCTCTCATTCTGTCAGCTGCTGCCCACATTTTGTGTTGTGGATTCAAAAGTGTTTACAGGGAAGTGTGTAGGAATAGTATTCCATACAAATACTGCCTGTGGTTAAGATGGAAGGTGGATAGATCACAGCAAGACACAAAGGTTAATTTGGGGGCGAATGTTTCAGCTTATGCATATCAAAACGTTGATGCATGAGTCACTGGCACAGAATAAATAATTTTTTGCATCAGAGTAATACAATGTTCTTGCTTACTGCTTTTCAAATCTATGAATAATGCCAAATGAAATGATTCTTCTTTAGATCAGTTATTTTCCATGTTTGCTGCATAACAAAGATACTGATTCTTATAGAATGCTTAGATGGATGTCCTCAATTTGCCAAATTTAGGGAGAGGGAGAGGGAGAGGAAGTGTGAAAGTGCGGAAGAAAGAAGGAAAGAAGGAAAGAAAGAAAGAAAGAAAGAAAGAAGGAAAGAAAGAAGGAAAGAAGGAAAGAAAGAAGGAAAGAAAGAAGGAAAGAAGGAAAGAAGGAAAGAAGGAAAGAAGGAAAGAAAGAAAGACAGAAAGAAAGAAAGAAAGAAAGAAAGGAAGAAAGAAAGAATTCACGCCCTCTGTCAAGATGCAGTATATATAACTATACTAACAGTATAGTTAGACTACTTTCTGATAAAGCTCTGCATAGAATCAGCATAAAGCTTTTTAGTTCATGTTTTTTGAAACTGGTGTCTGAGAGGTCACTGGCCAGGTGTTTAACTATTCTTGCTTAGAATAGAAGGCCATTATTCATTTTTATGTGAATAGTAACTGGGAGATGAGGAGTGGTAAAAATATATTCAGTTCTTAAATTAACACCTTATGACAACTTGAATTAAAACACAATGTGAGTGTATTACATTTCACTCTGAATCCACACGGTTGGCTACAGCAGGTATTGGACCAGCAGGAATCGCTACTTGTCATATTTGTGGTAACTCTCAAATTAGCTATCACATGGAACAGCCTTTTGATCTTGACCATGTTCTACTAATTATTTTATCTTTGACAACATAGAAACATGTTTCAGCATATAACCTAAGAGCACAGTATAGGTTTTCTTCCAAAGCCTGCAAAAGCCAAGAAAGCAACCCCACACTTCTCTCAAATCCCTGTTTACACCCTCTCTTCATTAAAGCTGGATATGAGCCATAATTTCAAATGAAAATGGACAGTTTTCCTCTTAGCATAGAAGTCATTGTATCCAGTTTCAGATATCTATGAGAAAGGTGTTTAACCCTGATTTGTTCTTTTTTATTCTACTTATAGTCAATGGGAAGAAACAAACAATTTTAGATAATTTTAGACATTTCCCTTAGAATAAATCAAATAGTGCTGTAGAGCTGCTTTTTTTCGGTCCATTGGCTTGGGAGACTAGCTTGGATGTAAGAACATCTGGTAAGAGAAATCTCACCTAAGGTATCTAAGAAAGACCAGATGTATCACACCTCAGGAAAGCCTAATTCTTTCCATGGACTAAGAGAATGCTTGGGGTTAAATGAGATGAATTCCAGCCTTGTTGTCTTCTATAAATTTGGCAGAACCTCTGTCTGTGTCTGGCCAGAGAACAATGGTTACATTTTACTTACAAGTGAAGTAGAAACACTCTTTGAAATTCTGGAATTTGTGAGAATCTTACCCAGAACAGTAGGCTTCTGCCTAAAGCATCTGCTGAAGAGCCTTTGGGGGAAAGCCAAGTTCTTGTCTGGTTTGATCCACAGTGAAGAATCAAGGCTACTTAGTGTAGGTGAGTGCCCTAACAAATGGGTTTGTATCTGCTTTTGGGACTGTTTCACTTAATATCATTGGATCAAGAAGAAAGGACCTGAATCAAGGCTGAGTAGTATCTTCTGCATGGACCTCTTGTGGAAAAAAGTTTTCACTACAATTTCAAGCCATCTCTCACCTGTTGTCTCATTAAGTACAGAAAATCTCTTTAAAGAGTTTTTTTTAAAACAGACACAGTGCCAAAAAAATTATTGGGTCTTGAGAACTGTCACTTTCTAATGAAAAAGCATGATGCTGGAAGGTCCTGGGCAGCAGTCCTAATAAACTTCTCTTTCTGTCTCTCCCTGTTTTTTAGTTTTCACTAAAATTTTGTGATCAAGCCTAATGTAAGTGAGCAGAATTAATTTGTTTGTTTATTGTTTATACTAACATAATTTTCCACAAGAAGCATACTGGTCTGACTGCTTAATACTCTACAGTAAAAAGATTTCAGTTCTTGTGATCTTGATCTTTGGCAATCGACACGAATTCTTCAGCAGCAGCTGATGGTTTCAAACACACTTTCCTCTCATTTGATGAACAGGCAAAAGTGAGTGCCAGCTTCTTTTCTCTTGTCTAGTAGCTCATGCATGTTCCAAGGTGCTCTTTGGCTTCTAGGGTGGGGGTCTCTAAATTTTGGCCAGTTTGGAAAGAGTTCTCATTTTCCTGCTGTCTCTGTGTTTACTGAGACACATCCCTCTCAGACCCTGCAGACCAAATGCATCATGTAGGCAACACCAGTCCTCCTGGTTCCTTCTTCAACCTTTCCTATGGGTTTGTGCTTCAGATAGGTGTGACTTTCCTGGACAAAGGTCTTACTGAACTTCCTGGAAAGTTTCCAGCTGGTTCTAGAGAGAAGACTCTTTCCTTACTTTTAATAGAACATTTTCCCCAGCAGACATGGAAATCAGTACTGGGAAGGCAAGTTTTCCTCTTACAGGAAGTGACAAGGATAAGGAAGAAACACACTTAAGACATTGTTACACTGGAGAAGTAGGCTTAGACAGAACTCAGTGAAGTTCAATAAGGGCAGGTGTAAATTCTTCCAATGTGGTTTAGAACAGTGCCATGCAACAGGACAGGCTGGTGAGAAGGCAACTCTGAAAAGAGAGCAGAGTCCTGGTGGATGCCTTGAACTAGTGAGACCAGAATCTCCAAACTGAGGCAATAGAATATTCTTTTTTCCATGCTTCTGAAACTACATCTGGAGGTCTATGTCCAGTTCTGAACTCCCCAAGACAAGACTAAGCCCAAGGTACTGGAATGAGTCCAGTCTATCATCTGGATTTACTGAGATTGATTAGCCGCTAAGTCCTTGATGTGCAAGGACCATATGAAAAACCTCGATTTGTTCAGTCTGAAGGACAGAAGGCAAAGCCAGATTAATGCTATTTTCTCTTGGGGACGCTCAGCAAAAGCATGAGAAGGAATACATACACATACATACAAAGTGCAAAACAAGAAAATCTATTGGATATCAGGAAATAAATTTAACCATGTGGATGGTCTAACACTGGTGCAAGTTGCCTAAGGTTGTTGTGAAAACTCCATCCCCGGAGATAATCAAAATTTGACAGAAAAAGCCATGAGTAACCTCATACAACATTATAAAACATCAAATGACCCCCTAAGATCTCTCAAATCTATTTTATGAAGAAGGTCTTTAATGGGCATCTTAGGAACCTATTTCTTGGAATTAGGTGTTACCATTCTGGTGAGATCTTGGTGAATACAGTTGTGATAGACTCGATATGAGTCTACTTATTAAAATGATGTTTATATCACAATTGGATGAGAAAAAAAAAATGATGTTTATATCACAATTGGGGAAAGGTAGATAAGGAATTTATATAAATTTCTTAAAAGTACCTCATCATTCTCATATTCAGAAATAATCTCTTACAGAAAAGAATTCACTTTTTGGGATCCTCTGGTGCACTAATTCAAAATTTTTCAGTATTTGCTATTTACAATAATTAACTAAACATCACAACTTCTCAAGAGCTAAAAGAGTTGTATGATATAAACTTATGTTTTATAGATAAAAGAGAAGGAAAAAGTCTCCAGTTTTGGAAACAAAATGAGTTTTATTTGCTGTGAGTGTTTCTGGTAATGCAAGGCAATGTGGCCATGACATAATAGAAAGAGGCTGTGCAAGATGAGGTTCAAGCAATTTTTCTCAGAAATTTGGTTCTGAAGATTCTTCAGAACATGGTGCAACCCTGAGAGATGAGGAAGTGCCACTGTGTAGAAATCAAATTAATTTTGACTCAGAAGGCTTAAGGCAGTAGAGAGCAATACATGCGAAAGGCTCAGTGTAGTGCACTTATCTTTTGTTATTAATTTTCTGTTTCCTTTGAGACACCCACATGAAAGTTGCACAGCTGGTTCCTCTTGCTGTTATTTACTGGAGTTGTACATTGAATAATTTGCTATTTCCCGTGACATCTTGCATATATCTCAAACACCAGTTTCTATGCTATTCCAGAAAAAAAATCCTCTTTTACAAGGGTACTGAAGAATTTACCTTTTTAAAGACAGAATTTATGGTGAAATTTGTATGTTTCATTATTCTAGCAAACCATTTTGCTTTTTTCCACTTTGTAACTAGGAAATCAAAAATAGTATCTGACAAAAGAGTCACTGAATGACTTGAAGACTATAGTAAAATATGCTGGCATTTCACTGCCATGTTGTCAAGAGTGACTTAAACTTTGGAATAAATACAAATTGCACATTTATTTGATACTTGATTATTTGCCCCGTACTCTGTTTATCCTATGGATCTAATAGAGACTCTTTCACCAGGATATACTTGTGAAAGGAAAGGAGAATATGATTGTTAGAAAAGGAAAATCTTCCACTGTATTAGGAACCCTTCCAAATAGCCACATCATGTCTGTGAGGATATCATTAAATTACTCTATAGAAATCAAATAGAAACAGAGGTCTCTGTATCCTTCTGCATGTGCTCAGCATGCTGACAAAGTCCTCATGTGAAAACCAGCAAGGACCTATAAAAGAATCAAGAACTTTGAATCTAAGGCACTGAGAAAAAACTGTCTTTGTGAAGCTTTCTTATTGCTTCTGAATCAATTTAGAGCCTATGAAAGGTGACTGACAGACCAAATTCCTTTCTTAATACACAAAACAGGTGCAGCAAATGGTGATTTTTGAGCTTTCCCCACTGTACCAGTGCATTTCAGCCTTGGTTGAGGGGGACCACCTTCGGGGAGAGAGGAGAGTTCATCTTCCAAGCCTTTGCATTTTTTCCCCCCTGTGTTCACTGCCAACAAAGACACCAATTAGTGCATAGCCCCAGCATTTGAAGCAAATGAAAGCAGAGACAACAGAATAAAGGGAGAGATGTGTTTGCTCCTGGAATTCTGTTTTGACATTTATTTTGGATTTTAGCAAGGCCTACAATCGTTTGCATTATTTTAAGGAAAAAAAAAACCCACCCAGTCTCATTACCATTGGATATGATGATGGGGGAAATGGGCTGGAAAAATCCTGGATCTTTGCTGTGCCTTATTCTGGAATTACAAAGACTAGGGCAAATTCTTTACTGCTGTGCCATTCAGCTATTATGTTTAACAATCTAATTAGAAAGGCTATGTTGCTATTCCCCATTATAAAAGCAAAGACAGTGCACACAAGCAAAACCAATTAGACAGCTGTAGTTTACAGCGCTGGCTTGCCTCAAGGCTGGTTTCTAATGAACCCCCAGTAGATGGTTCCTATCCAGAAACAGGACAGAAGGAACACAGTGACAGTGTGCTATCTTTCCTGTAATCAGGCACTAATGTCTGCTCTGGTCCACAGAGCTGACACTTGACCATTTCTTTCTGCGGCCGTGGTGGCCACCAGCGCCAGCACCGTGACACTAACCTGGCTGATAATGAGTGTCCCTTACACGGCTCAAAGTCATGCTAACAGGTGGCAATAAATCTAAAATGTTCCTCTCAGTTTTATGATTGCTGCTTTCTGCTCACCAGGGACTTGTTTTAACTGAAAGCAGACACAAAGCTGTACAATAACCTGCATACTTGCCGTGCTTTTATTTTTCAGCATGTATGGCTCAAATTAAGGCAGACTGTATTGAGTAGATTGCTCTCTCCAAGTTAGTCATCTGTTTAGTGTTTCCACAAGGCAGTTGTGGTTGTTCACAAGTCTATTAATTAAAAAGAAAATGATTAAGGAAACTACTCAGTGGGTTGATGAACCATTCAACCACTTCAAAACTAAGTAAAACATTAAAACAACCCCCCCTCCCACATTCCTTTTCTTGAATAGCCTGATAACAGGTATTTGTTTGAACTGAACTTTATAGGGCTTGTGAAAACACTAGTTCTTGTCATCACTGCATTTAAATGAGTTTTATGTACAAGAAACTGACTAGCGCTGTCTGAGATAGAATAGATGGGACTGTGTCAGCATTCCCATTAAAAATACCCCTATATGAGTCAGTTATAAAAAATCCCTCCAGGATAAATTTTGCATTTTTGACAGTAATACTTGGGTCAGAGAAAGCAAGCATGGGGCTTGCAGAGGAGTCTGTATAAATTAATATCTATTCAAAATTAAAAGTACATGCCCAGCTATATAGTCATATATTTTTTCAGCTGTAGAGTTGCATTGCTATTGCTACTGCTATTATTTATCACCTCAAATATAATTTTCTCACTCCTATTATTTTGAATTTCTCTGTTTGGGAGAAATAAGTGCAGAAATAATTCCCATCCATTATTTTCACCCAGTGTTTGTCTTCCCTACCCTTGTTTCAGTAGAGTCTATAGGGGTGGAGGGAGTTTAAACACGATGAGAAAAAAGGGGAAAATAGGAATATAAGGGAGTCAAGAATACAAATCTGAATTCCTGTTGTATTCATACAGTCTTAAATGAGACATTAAAGGTTAAAACTAAGCAAAGAGGAGTTTGAAATATGTTTTAGTCACAACACTACTGTTGAAAACTTGACTTTTTGGATCCCTTTTTTTTTTGAAGTCCATATTTTACGAGGAGGTAGAAAAAATTTTCTGACTAGCTGTCATTGTCACAATGCTTTCAAAATGAAAGAATAAATAATTTGAATATAAAAGCCTGAGCTGGGCGAAGAATTGTAAAAATAGCAACTAAAAGGGTAAAAACCTTTTTCTACAGTGCTCTCAACTTGTATTTTCAGTTAGTTCTTTTAAAAAAAAAAATTGCTTTCAAGGATGGTGAGATGGAGTAAATATCTAGTTATAGACTTTATTAAATTCTGCCCACACTGGCAGAGGTAGCTTTGAGTAACCCTGTGCATGAAGGCAAATACAAAAGAAGGGGTTACCTAGGCTACTGTATATTTACAAGTACTTGCCAATAATATCTCTAAATGTAGCTCAAACCCCAACCAAACAAGATAGATAATGAATGCTTGTAAGGATTAGGAAAAGTGCCAGAGATAGCAGATCAAGGAATTATTCTTCATGGGAAAAAAATGTAGGATCAGATTTCTAGAGCTAAAGCTAGTACGAATTCTTTACATTGAGGCAATTTAATTCTCCAAAGAAAGAAAGAGCTTTGGTGGGTGGGTGAGATGGAAAGTCAGCTTTTAAAGACCTTTCATGTTTGCCATGGTCAGCTATTGTTTGGAGTAAAACTAGGTCAATTATTGTTGGTTCAAAAAGAGGTAAAAATTATGTCTGGATTAAATCCAAAACTTTTTTCCTCCCCATTTTGTAGTATGCAAATAATACAAAAGATGTATTTTCCCACTGACTGGCAGTCCACTGCCACATGTCTTCTCAAACCATGAGAATGGCATCTCCCTAATCAGCCCTAGATTAAAGGGGTTCTCTGCAGCTGATTTTTAAGTTTAAACTACATATTGTGGACAGGACATCTCTCTGTAGAAAGAAGTCTATGAGTTGCTTATCTCACAATTGATCTATATCTAAGACCCCCACGCCAGGATGGGGATCAGAATTTGTGTTGAGGCTCAGCAAAACTAAGCCAAGAGGAGAAGAAATAGGGAAAAGATAAATCTTTTAAATGATCTGCTTCAAAACATGATTTTTAGAGTGTCCTGAGTATTGATTTATTATTTTCTTGGGTTTTGTTAATTTGGCACCATGGACATGCTGATATATCATCTGGATTATCTTGCTGTTAAATAAAACTTCTTTACCTATCTCTTAAGACTGTTTTGCATCTTTGTGCAAAGTAACAAATTTGGAAGTGCTGGGCAAACCTGACACTAAAATCAGAAAAACAATGAATCCCTGCAAGCATGCAGTCTGTTTACATACCCTTCACATGTGACTAAGGATCAAACTGTGACCCCATCCTGTGCTTACACAGAAAGGTTTAGCACATATCCACACCCACTTCTAGGCAGACCATCCTTGCAGGGGAGTGTAAGTGTAGAGGAATCTTTGACAAAGTCAGACTGGAGAACCATTTTGTCTATTGCTCAATCTGATACAGCCAGAAGTAGATGCTATAAAGAACTACAGAAGAACTCTCCAGGAGGCAGAGGCAGAATAATCTGCCTCCACAGAGATCTCCTGATCCTATTCACTAATTGTGAGAGACTAGTTTAAGCCCTGAAGCACTAGGTTTAATATCTCTTCCAAAAGTTTTATTTTCTTTAATTATGATAACTCTGGATATCCATGATATTGATATAATATCCAATCTCTTGCTGAATCTGGTGAAGCTTTTGGTCTCAACAACTTCCTTTGGCAATGAGTTCCACAATTTAATTACACGTAATATAAAAAGGTATTTCCTTTTATCAGTTTTGACTTGCCCACCTTTTAATTTCAGTGAATGACTTGTTTTTCCTTCCAGAGCCACAGTGGAAGCCCCTGATCTGCTTTCCCTGTGCTGTTTTATATGATAACATTAATCAGTAAAATGTTTTCATTTTGCCTCTCATTCCTTATTGTATGACGGGAAAATCCTCTGTCTTTCCAATTTCTCTTCACAAGACCACATTTTCACTTTTGTTATTTTCCTGTGATCTCTCACCAAGTCTATCATATTGTTTTATGGGATACAGTGTCTGGTGCTGCAAGAAATATCTGATGTATGCTCTGTCCTTTATAAATGCAAAGCCATTATGATGCCTTCTGTGCTCTTTCCATCCTCTCCTCCATGCTTCTGCAGCACCTGAATGCTGTTATATTGTTTTGGGGAGGACTATGAGCCCTTAGTGTGCCGTCTGCAATGGTGCCTACATTTCCCTGCTGAACTAAGCAATTGTGTAGACTTTAATTGTAAGATGAATTCCACTTTTATCCTCTGATTTTTTTACTTCATGTGTATCAGCGATAGTTGCAGCTAATTTAGAGGTGTCTGCTCCTGAATGACTGAGGTGATTTTGGATTTTGCTCTCCATTACTGTTCTTCCATACATACCAAAAACAAGCCTTAGACTAAGATTTGGCTTCACCTTACCTTCCGCCTTGGGCTTTTAATGAAAAAAGCTAGAAACCTATAAGCAGAAACCTTTGAATTATAAAGAAACCCACAACTACTTAATACACAAATTTGCTATATAGGGACTCTAGAGACAGAGATGGGTTGCATGCTACCCCAGAGAGCAGTATGAGGAAGTGTGGATTTTCTTCACTCTGTGCTTTTCATAGAAAACTTCACTGTGTGCCCTGCAAAGGTGAAAAACAAGGTATTGTCTGCCACTGGCCAGGAGAATTTGTTCTCTGATAGCACCTGCTAGAAGTCAACATCACAACCCCATTTGTCTTATTTGTTCTATAGCTCTAAAGAAGTTTCCAAGTGCAAGGAGCTCAGTCTAACGAAGCCAAGAAGAAAGACTAATCAGGGCAAGAAGACAGGATTATTAAGGAAGATGGAAGATAAGAAGAGTTAAAAAGCCAGAGGAAGTGCACATTATTGTCATTAATTTTTTCAGGAAAGGACATAAGAATCATCCTGCTGAACTGGATGTCATATCATTATAAGTAGACCCTTCTCATTCTTTAACCACCTACCTACCTACCTACCTACCTATTCTACTTTCTGATACTTTTATATAATTAAAACTTTTTATTATATCAAAATTGCTAAACAAAGTACCAGCTTACCATTGCCTTAAATATAATTAGTTATTCCATCTGGACTGTTTTATTTTGATCCTAAGGATTTATTCTCAACCACTTTTTTCCCTAAAGCCTCACATAGGTTAACAGAACTGTAAAGCCACAGTAAAAAATCAATGCTGTGGAACATTAAAATACCAGCTGGTGATGTGGAAATGTCTTGGGTGGCCTAAGATGTTGCCAGCTGTGATTTTGGGGTTGTCTGAAAAAATCTGGGAAGTTATGATGAACCTGTTCCTGGACAGATCTGGTGAGATTGCCTTTTCATGTTCTTTATGACACTGGCACATGAATATGAGCATCTGTAATTGGAACCATTGCACAACATTTTGAGTGAAATTCTGAACCATAACCTTTGGAAGCAGATGGCTTTCATCATGTTCACCATGTCATATTGCAGTAGTGGGTATGCCTGCTTTTGCTGAATGTAAATAATATACTAAATTAGAAAAGATTATTTATTCATTTACTGGTTTTGTAATAATCAGGAAAATTATAAAGAGGAAAGGAAAAATATCTCTGTTGAAAATATATTTGAATCTGGTCACTAGTGAACACTTTTATAGTTTTCTGATGATATGTCATCTTCAGTTTTATCACTTCACTTGACTTTTGAATATGTAGGTGCTGTCTTCCATTTTATACACACATATGTCCAGGCAGACAGGTTGTTGCTTTAAAATGTCAGCTTCATGAAGCATCACTTGAAAAATCCTCATGAATGTAACTAAGTTGGAGAAATTTGTGCAAAAATATAAGGTCAAAAGAGCCCTATATGACAGATCCTTGTTTGCCTGCTGCAGAATGCTTCAAAGGACCTACTTATTTTCTTACCACCAAGGCCAAGAATATGTGTCAAAACTACTTAAGATAGGGATCAGTTTTAATAAATATGACCTCAGACCTTCCAAGGTGTTTAGGTCTGGGAACACTTACAGTACATCTGTTATTATTTTGGTTCAGCTGAGTTTATTGCTTTAATCAGCAACATTTCAGGAGAGCTGGTATAAAAAAAATTAGAAATACTAACTTGTTTTCCTTGTTTACATTTCTGCCATTATGTAACTTTCTTTATCATGGCTAAAGATATGAGATGTCTTGAGTTGTGGCAAAGCAGCCCCAGAAGGCAGAGAAGAGTCAGTAAGTCCTTGTCTGTGAGCCTGTGGAACTCCTAAATGCTTTCAAATTATTTTGGGTTATGTACACAGGTAACAGGCGTGACTTGAAACCATGTGATATATTCTCCTCATAAACTTATCATATTTTTCTTAAAATTGGTTAAGATGTGAAGGCTGCTGCCCCTCATGGATCTCCATATGCTGATGGTTAATTACTTTATTATTTATGCACTTTTCATGCCAATATTATTAGAAAAATCTAACCTCACAATAATCCACCAGGACCTGTGTAAGAACAAGTGTTACTTTTCCCTACTCATTTCATCCAATGGATGTTTTGACCTGCTTTGTAACTTAGTACGCTTGTCCTGGTCTGTTTTGTTGGGTTTGGTTCTTTCCCCCATACAGTATATTAGGGAGCTTTAAATTATCTATTCTATTATTTGAGACCATTCACTTCAAATAGATCTAGAAAACATTCAAATGTAGAAATGACTGTGAGCACAGTAAATCTTCCAATTGTGCTTCATTTCAGTAATTTCTTCTGGAAAACCTCTCCCCTTTGCTGTTTTTTTTCTGCTGCTAGATTCTGAGCTATGTGCAGAGGGATTCCATAGAAAATCAGAAAGTGACTTGTTTCTGTCAAATTAGGAACTGTAGCTTAAAATGTTTAAAAAGAATATTCTGTTTCTCCATTTCTCATAATTTATATTCCATGACTCTGGATTTCATAGTCATGAACAACTAAATCTTCTAGGCAAATATTTTTCTTACTCTCTTTCCAATCTTTTTATCCAAGTTCCTCAAATTCCTCAATTCTTCCCATTCCAGCCTAAAATTGAAGAACTTCCTGATAATTTATTGTCTGGAACTGAAACTATTCAAGGTCTTATTTGGATTCAAAAACTTGTTTAGATATCAAAAATGGGAGGGAAGTTTTCTGAACCTCAAAAATTTAGTGTGCAGTACCATCTTGTAACTTAGTGAGAAGGTTTAAGAGATCTTAGGATGCTTGCATGCACTTGACTATTTTTGAAATTAAAAAGCAGTTAGATCCAGAACATGCTAAAACCACTTTTTTTTTTAAATTTTTTTTTTTTTTTTTTTTTTTTTTTTTTTTTTTTTTCCTTAACCAGGAAAGAAGGAACTGGACACCATTCTGAATCCTAATAGTAAAATTTCCAGTACAGTAGCAGGTACCACAAGCTGCAGAACTCTGCTACAGTATCTGATCAAAAGTTGTGTGTCTTTAAGAATGAGATGATTAGAAAGATGGTCTGCATTACACTGTGTTACTGAAGTTTGAGTGGATTGTTTCATTTTTTAAGGTGCTTGCCTAAAGTACATTTCTGATTCATTAAGACAGGAACATTAATAATGAAGAAGGAGAAAGGATATAAATTAAAATGAAGGCGTTTGAAAAGATTAGGAAAGGAAGAAAAAGGGCATGAGAAAATATATGAATAGCAGATTTCAGATATTTCTAAACATGAAAGAAAGAAGTAGGAGCCTTTAAAGCCTTTTATAAAGGAGGGAAATAGATATGTTTATTTATAAATAAAAACATCAGAGATGTTAGCAAAAATGCAATAAATAGATGTTTTATTATGCAATAAAGAAAACAGGAGACATATCTGTAGGTATTAATTTTTTGCTTTAATGACTGATAAAAATGTTGAACTACAGAAAATGAAATAAGGCATTTTGAAATATCTATTTAGAGACAATTCTGAACTGTTAATACTGATTTTTAATATATTTTGTAAAAACAAGTAAGTTTCAGAGGCATGGATGAAAATTTGTAATTGTATCAGGTATTTCTAAATGTACTAATCTGACACTGATCCCAAGAATAAGAAGAATTGGAGTCCAGAAAGGAAAATCTCTAGCATGTGTCAACCACAATGACTTTATGAACAGCTGGTCAGTCATCAGGGCTATTATAAGATATTTTTATTCTAAAATAAATTTGATTTGACCCCACACAACATTTTAATGAAAAAAGATAAGAACAGATAAAACAATTAATTAACACATTGTAAAATGCAATTGGAAGCAGGCAAATCGTTATTAGTGTATGTGTTTATCTCTGCATAACCCCTAGAGGTAAATCTTGACTTTGGTTTCAAAACTCATACCTGTAGCTTGAATGAAGATCTAAAACTACTCCTGAAAAAACCCAACACAAGAAAGAGGTAGAACACATCTCTAAAGATTAGGGGAGAGCTAAGTAATGGTGCTGACATTTCACTGGGGGTGGGATTTGTCTTACATCCTGCTGTCAGTAGCCATAACTTCAGGTGTGTAATCTGAGCTGATTGTACAGTTCTGTAGTGTCCAAGGAGGGCTATTGGCATCTCAAGGACACAATCCATCCCAAGTCATTGTCCAAAAAAGATGTGAGAAACTATCCTCAGGGAATACCTGTAACTTTCTGATGGCTCACATGGGAAGCTATCTTGCTAAAAGAAAGCAATTTTGGGGTGGTTAAAGGTAGCTGAGATGGACACTACCCTGACACAGGCTTATCTGTATCACTTAACCAAGCACAAATAATAATATGGCCTTCAACAGCACCAGCTGTAATGTTCTGTATCCGAAACCATAAAATAATACACATTATATAAGATAATCCACTGTATTTTTTAGAGAAGGGACTCTGGAAGACTTGCGGGTCATGGTCATCTAAATAAATGAAACCATGATCAAAAAAGCATATACTAGTATTTGTAGCATCAGGGAAAGAGTCGGGAGGGGACAACACTTTTTTTTCTACAGCTGGCTCTGATGTGACTGATGCTGGGATGTGGAATTCAGTTCTGGTCTCTAGTCTTCAGGAAGAATGTTGAATAACTGGGGGAAAAAATGCTACAAGAAAGATTAGAGGATTACAGAACAAGAAGTACAACCTATTCAGCTAACTGAACTCAGCTAACTATTCAGCCCGTCATGATGGCTTGCTCATAGCCAGTTATGCACCCAAATTGTGAAAAACAGATCTGATGACAACAATTCAGGGTAACATCCTCACAGTATGAACCAGGTGGTAAAAAGTGAAGCATAAAGAACTCATTTTAACATTCCCACAGGAAAAAATCTTTCCTATGAATGCTATGGAAAGAAGGCAGCCTGAAAGTTATGTGCTGTTGCATGGGAACATGTTTACATATTTTTTCCCTCACAAAGAATCCACATATTGATTCATTTCTCTCACCACTAAAACTGTGAATGGGTAGTTCGGAGTGAATGTAGTTTTCTCAGTTTCTATCACTTGATTGCTGCTCTGATTATCACTCTAGATAGAGTGTGTTCTTAAAAGAGAAGCTCTAATAAGAATTTCAATGTATTAAAGATACCTAACTAATCAGTCAATCATCCTGGAGGCTCAGAGTCACAGAAAAAGAGTTTTACCCCTTCTGGTACTCATGGAATCACCTTCTTTTAAGCAATAGAGTCTAAATCCAATACTAGAATGAGAAATGAAGTTATTAATAAAACTGAAAAGGCTTATGCCATCTTTTAAGGAGAAAATCAGAGTGGATGAACACAAAAGCATTTTGTGACCATAAGCAAACCTGGGCTTTCCTGTTTGTTCATGAACAAAAGCACATGTTATTATCCTTGTTGTAGTAACTTCAGTATTTTCTAAAGCTTTTTTGGCCTCCAGTGGTCAACTTACTGCATGCTAAGCTCCAGAGTATCTTGTTAGGTAAAATTATCTGGGATTACTTAGTCTTTTAAAATACTACTACTACTACTACTACTACTACTACTACTACTACTACTACTACTACTACTACTACTATGTCCTCTCCAATTTGCCCCCTCTTAGGAAAACCAGAGTGAAAAAGACTGAAGTTTACAGTGTCCATGTGACTAGCTGGTCCATTGAGATGGTTTTGTGATGTAATGGCAGTTAAGTAAAAGGTTTTCTTTATTCCTCATGCCACTGTTAAGTATGTTCATGCAATCCTATATTGCTTTTTATTTATTTATCAAAATGCATCAGTGAACTGTGGGGATGCTTTTGGTTTGTGGAAGAGAGGAGTTCAAGGGGACTGTCTGAGGTTACCAGATAATTATGTTGTGTTAAGCCTGGTGACTGTCTTATTCTCTAAGGGTGTTATGAAAAACTAAACTTTTTTCAATATTAATACACTTTAATAGTTCATCTCCTTGGTAGAATGGACATAACATTGCAAGATTCATCAGAGCTGGAAAGAATTTCTTGTGTCCTCAATGTTCAGTCTAGTAACTACCTGTGCGAACTCATCACTACTTTGTGGAAATGGATGTCAAAATATTCTTAATATTTGCCTACAAATTATGAGCCTGCCAGGCTGGGCCAGAAATCTTGTTGGAAAAGGAATGTTTTTTCTGTGGGCAATAGGGTAAAGGTTGATCAACCCTTGGTTGCATTAGTTCTCCTGCAGGATTATGCACACAGCCAGAAGACTCAGTTAAGAAAAGTGCATGCCAAAAATAAGAATGAAAATTGAAAGAGACAGGAAGGGCCTGAGGATCTGGTGAAGATAGTAAGGAAGGAAAGCAAAAAAGGTCAAGTGCATGTAGTGTACGTAATAGGTCTAGAAAAGAGATGGCACAGCTGGGAACTTAATTTCTTCCTGCCAATTCCTAGCTGCTGTCATAGCACTTTTGTGCTATTGACAGGAGGGATAATTTAAAGCAAACAACTTATGTTGGAAGATCAGATCAGCACGTCACTAGTTTGGGAGTGGCACATTGCAAATTTGGCCTGAAACTCCCTTTTCACATTTCCTGCGTTGTGCAATATACTTTGTAGTGCTAGCCAAAGATCTAGGGTGCTACATGTATACCATCAAGAAACCATACTGATTTGTATGATTCATGAATCAGGATTCATGAATGCAGACATCTTTTATATATAAATGTTCCCTGTAAATGTATACTTCCTTTTAGTTGTGCAATGCTGCTCTCACAGCTTGCTCCCAATTTTATGCACATTTGTAACATGTTTGCTAGTACCTATATTGATCACTCTGTTTGAAGAGCACAGTGTAAAAACAACAAGATTCTTGATTGGAATGAACTTTTTTGGCAGTGGAAGTGCAGATGAGAAAGTAGTAAGTACAGGAGAGTGTCACTTAATGTATCTTCACTGCTTTTGTTTTCTTTGCAGTGATGTCAAGACAAGGTGCGCTCTTTATTTTTGGCACAAGTAGAGAGATACTCCTGGCATTTCTGATGTTAGTTTTTTACTGTATTACACATATAACCTGCCTTTCCTTATTTTCTAGATGGAACAGTTGTACTACTACAAAAGTAAACAAGAAAACTATAAGACCAGAAACTGTTGAAGAGAGATTCTCCAAGAGATATTTCTCATCATTGCAGTGTCTGTGAGCTCCTATATTGCTATAAAATTATCAGTAATTTGACTTCCTCTACACAAACCAGTCATGCTAGCCCTTGAAAACTTCAAGTAGGTCTTGGATAGGTTCAACTCGCAATAATTCAGCTGAAAGCAATAGGTTAATTAATCTTATTTAAAAAACAGTGAAACAGAAGTTAATTAAAATGTAAACAATGGTCTGTATTGTTACTGACAACTTTAGAAAAAAGCATCTTAGAAATTCTTTGTGTAATGTTTTTTACTTGACTGCTCTCGGAGGAGAGAGCAGTTTTGCAGCAGATCACATTACCCAGCTAACCTTTCTTTCACTTTTAAATTAAATATATTCCTTGCTTTTTCCAGGGCAGTGCAGCTGGACAAACTGGAGCTAGTCAAAAGCTGTCAGAGCCCTATTTACCGGGGAGGTACCTGCACCCAGGAGGCTGCTAGACATGGAACACTGAGGAGAGTGGCTGGAGCCCCTGAAGCAACCAGAACGTGGTGTCTGAGAGCATTGGGAAGAGAGAAGCAGATGACCTGGAAAGTCAGAAGGCAGAAAAAAATGTCAGTCAGTGAGAAATGATTAACAGCTCGTCCAGTTTATGCCAAGGACAGAGGGTTCTCTCAAGCATTCTTGTGCAGTCCTGGCTGTCAGCTGAAACATGCTGAAGAACAGGAGCAATCCGGTGTATGGGCCTGGTCCAAAACTAGCTTAGCTGAGCAAAAGGATTCTGAAGGTTAGGACTGGGCCCCCATTAAAGGGGATTTGTGTTTTTGTGTTTTTCAGGGTTGATCTTGTTATTCCTGTTCTTCATAAAAAAAAAAAAAAAAAAAAAAAAAAAAAAAAAAAAAAGAATGAAAAGAAAAAAAAATTAAAAAGGAAACATATGCCAAATAGGTGTGGCAAAAAAAAAAGAAAAAAATCTGGAATTTATAAGCCTGAGGGCGAAAAAGAATCTTTCCAAGTTATCTTCTTACCTCACCGTTGAATTATTACATAAATATGTGTCTTCTAATTTAGTACAAGCTCCAAATATCTACGAATGCAACAAAAGTCAAATTTAAATAAAAAACTTACAGTAGTGAAAATAACATATGACCAGTCATGAGATTGACAATAGATTTTATATTTGGCTCCTTCCTTTGTGGTAGCTGAGTAAGCCAACTCAGATTAGCAGGGTATGTTACGCCTATTACCTGAAATGGTTTTCTGGCCCACATCAAAAGCTGTGAGGGAAAAACTGCAAGTGAGTCTTGTTGTTGTTCACATAGAAAAGTGGGGTTTTCAGTAAAGACATAAATGGATTCATGGAAAGGTTTAATTCCCCAGTGTCTTACTAATGATGGTGTTTTGAAACTGCAAGTAAAAAATCACCCTTAGGGACTTTCTACAGCAAAAACATGTCATTATATGAAAGAAAGGGTATGTTCTCATAGACTATTTTTTCTCTGCTACACATGCTGACATCACTTGTTTGTTTATATTCTATTGTTTCAAAGTATGTGCAAAAATTAATTGATAATAATAAATACTGTCATCAAAGCACCATTGTCACTTTTCGAATTAATCTACTGCACAGTAATGAAACCAAGAAGCAGAGAAATTCAGTGACTTCTTGAACTAAACTGTAATTCCCATGACTGAGTACCTGGCTATGTGTTTGCAAATGACATTTTGGTTCCAGTATAACCTGTAACAACCAACAAAATGTTACTGACCCACCTATAATTCAGAGAGTGAGACAGCAGGCATGAAAACCCACTCACTCCTAGACCTTGAGGGACTATAGTAGGCAGAGCTATCGTGTAAGTAAATGCTAAAACACAGCCAGATTCTTGCCAATGTTGTAAACCCCAAATCATCATTCAGACCTGTTACACTTGTAGCCCTTTAGTTTGTATTCCTGGAGAAATTGCTGTGTGCAGTTGTTGTTAACACAGGTCCCAGGAAGAGGGACATGAAGGTAGGGAAACAAGATTTCTTGTCCAGATGGCTTTGGCCTTAGTGTCCCAGGCTGACAGCCAGCCATGATTTGGACTTGGGACATCACAGGTACCAAGACTGGTGGAAAGAAAGCAGGATAGAGCTCAGTCTGACCACCTAAAACTAAGTGACCATGCAGCACAAACTCCAGCTATGAGAAAAGGTGACGCAGGTTTGCAAATGGTGCTTCCTGCAATTACCTTAAGCCTGACCTCTATTGCAAAGAAGGTCAGTGAAGGAGGAAAAGTGCACATGCTTGAGATTTAAACACATGTGGCCTAAAGGTTTTGCAAAGCGCGTTACAAAGTAAAGAAAGCATTTTTTCTATTCACTGTGGTGAAGATAAAAAAAAAAAATCATGTGTATGATATATCCCAGAATAGATTTTATGTGCATGGCCAGGCTAAACTCAGAGAAACAATGAGGCAAAAAATGGTTTATATTGGCTGGTATTTTAACTCCTCCAGTCCTCACAGAATGGTTTTTTCCAAGTGAATTCATGAAGTTCCCCTCCATACAATTTCTCCAAAAATGCTAGTAATGACGGCAGCCACATGTGAGAGTTCTGCTAAGGGGGTCATATTTTAGTCCTGGTTCAGCTGATAATTGACCAGGGCAAATAGGTAAAACAATATCTTCACACTAATATTATAATTCTCTCTATATATAAGTGTAATGTGTACTGTTCAACGGGGGTTTTGTAATGTGTGATGTGACAGAGTGCACCTTCAACAAATTCACACATGGTACCAGCTGGGGAGAGTTGGGTTCTATCCAGAGGGCTCTTGACATGTTGGAGAAATAGAAATGACAAGAACATCATGAGTTCATCAGAAGAAATGCTAAGACTTGTATCTGGTAGGGAATAAGCCCCATAAGTAACAGTAAAGGCTGGTTATCAGCTGCCGAGTTTTGCTGAAAAGGACCTGGATGTCCTGATGGACAATAAACTCAACATGAGCCAGCTATGAGCCCTTGCAGCATTGAAAGCCAGCAACAACCTGAGCAGCAGAAGTTAAGGCCATAGACAGCAGGCTGAGTGACTTGGAACGTTTGAGATGCCATTTGGAGTGTCATGTCTGAGTTCTCCAGGACAAGAAAGGTGTCAGTTAAATGGAGAGAGTCCACTGGATGCCACCCTGATGGGAGGAGGCTGTAGAAAGGACATCAAGTTTGTGGCTGTGGGAAAAGTGTTCGTTCAGCCTTCAGAAGAGAAGCCAAAAGGGAGGCCTCACTGCTACCTTCAATTACATGTAGACATGTGGCTGGGGTTTTCTTGAAGTTGCAGTGAGGCACAACAGACATGAGTTAAAACACAGAGAAATTCCTGTTGGAAAATATCACTATGATGGTGGTCACACGTATTGCCCTGGCTGTGAAACCTCTTGTTTTTGGCAATGTTCACGACTCAACTGGACAGCTCTGCAATCCTATCTATTTAGCCCTATTTAGGGAAAGGACCTGGATCAGATATCCTCTGGGTGTGTCTTTCAATCTAAATTATGTTGTGATGTATAATTCTGTGACTGTTACACAGCATTACACAGATTAGTTAGAATGGAATTAAGATGGAGAAGGCACTCCTTGAACACAAAAATTAAAGACTTGTTGCAAATAACTTACACTCAATAGAGCTATTCTAAGTTCATTTCTATCTATATCAGTTTACAAAAGCAGCCTTTAATAATAATAATGATTATGTCATTTATACAAGATATAGTGTATGCCTACTCTTGTTTCAATTCTGGGTGAACTCTTGTGATTAGCTAGAAAACTGAAATAATATTTATTAAAGAGAAGTGCAGCCCAGCTCTCTTGCAGGAGTTAGCTGATCACTGCAAAACAAGATTTTCTTAATCTCAAATGTCAAAATTTGTTTTTCCACAACAATTTGTTTCTCATCTCATTTTACCAGGTGAGAATATGTTTGGTAATCTCCGCTTTCACTGAAATCCAGACCCCTGTTTGTGATAGTAAACTAAATAACACAAGAACACATTATTTTATAAAGAATGTGCTGTTTGTATTTGCACACAGAGCATAGCACTACAGGGTTCAGGATGTGAGCAGTTGTTTTTATCTTTACCTTTTTTGTAAAGATCTTTACCTTTTACCTAAATATTTTTATTTTACCTTTGTTACATTCCACGTGATAACCTGATTAAACAGAAAAGTGAATGGAAAACTTCATAAAATATCAGCAAGCTATACATTTTTTTTGTCTTCATCTGACCTGACAACAACCAGTTGTTGTGAGCAATCCTGGATGAGGGAGCTAAGTTGCTGCAATTTCTATAGGTAATCAAGAGAATGAAAATTAGTTATGCAGATTGGACTTATGGTATTAACATGTGATCAAATGTAGATAGGCTGCTGGTCAGAGGCTTTGGCTTTAGGTCATATACTTGATCCAGATTATTCCAGCCTTTTAAACTGGGCATTTATTCTCATGTAGAGATACTTTCCTGTAAGACTTCTGGCTCTGGTCCAGAAAGAATCAGAAATCAGACACACAAGAGAAAGTAATGTCTGAACCCTCCAAAGTATCAGATGAAAACTGGTTTCAGAGGCGACTAAAAGACGGATGAATTTTCCGTGTATGGATGATCAGGACACCAGATGGGGATAGCATTTTTCTTGGTGAATCTAAAGGAATGCCTCCTAAATGTAGATTGCATGTTGAATATAACACCAAGCCCTGAGTAGGATGTGTAATATATATATAAAAGGAATGCAATGTATCTTGGAAATATAAGGCCATGACACTGTCTCTCAATGATTCAATCATGTGCAAAGCCCTAAGTGAAAACCAAACAATTGGGAAGCATTAATATGTCTGACACTGCAGTTGTTAACATGTAAGTTGGGAGCCAGACTAGGATTTCTTTGTTGCAGATACACAAGTTGTTCCTCTGTTTCTCTGTTCTTGCCTTTATTCCAGCTCTTGTCCTGTCATTGCCAAAAGTATTCCCTGTCTGTTCTGCCATCCCTTTTCAAAAACAGCCATGTGAAGGAGGACTCCTGCTTTTCAAGGTTCTGTGATGATTTTGATGACTTGTCTATTCTGCTTCACATAGGAAACATGTACATATCCTTGTCAAACACCAGACGTAGTGTGCACTTTCTCTTCTATTTTTAATCTTTATGTCAGATTCAAATTGAAGTGAGTGTTTCAAGACATTTTTATGTTTGGATAGTTTTATTTGCATATATGCAAAGAGCTCATTTTGGTCCATTTGAATCTGGGGAAGCAATTTAGTGATGGGCAGTCTTGTAGAATACCTCATGAGATCACCACTTACATGACAAGAAAATCTGAAATCTGGCAAAGAGATGATAAAGAGAAGTTTGAAACAGGACATGGAAGGCCACTGAGTTGAGAGAAGTATTATGATTGGAGAGCTACTTAGCAATCAAGCTGGCAGAGCAGGGTGAACTTTGAGAGGAAGAGCCCTTGATTAAGCCCTTGATTATGCCTTATCAGCTCAGATACTAATTGATGAGTGAGATGGAGACAAAGAGTGACTGTAGATGCCCATTGTGTCCCCATCTGTGTGGTGTTTCTCCATGAAAGAATGCTTGGTATCTGGTACTCCTTGGAGTTTATGTGCCTGCTCCATATATCTACAAATGTGAGACATTGCCTCAGCTTTGTGGCCCTGGCATGGACAGGACATAAAAATGCCACTTCACTGAGAAGGTGGCAACCAAAGATTAGAAAAGCAAAGAGGTCCAAGAATCAGGCAGAAGACAGCACACCATCCTGCTTTGGTTAGTCCAATACTGCAGGTGTTCAGCATAGAAAGCCTAGCCTCCATGCCTGAATGGTACTTGGGCACTGAAGCAGGGGAATGTGAGAATGATAAAAAACTCAAAACTGCCTTTTAGAGTTGTGTGTATGTGGAGTCAAAATTGCACTGTCGTGCACCAAAATTGTTGGTTCCATATAATCTGGAGTGCAATGACAGGTAGGTTTAGGTGAAAGGGCTGGGGTCCTATTGTCATGATGCTAAAACTACTCCTGTCTGCAAGGACATAACATTTTATTTGGAATGACAAACAGATTAGGAAAGATCTGCTTTTTCCCTTGTCAATGCAGTGAAGGACACATGGAAATCACACACTGGAAGAGAAAGTGAGGAACAAGACATACTCTTGGAAGCAGAGGACAAGGTATCTGTAAGAAGGTGATAAAGAAGGGGAAATTGTGATGCTCCATTACCCTCTGAATAAGCAGGGACACTAAAAAGATCCTAAGGAGTAGATGGTGAATTTTTCATTTTGATTTATTATTAGGAAAGGAGTCAGTGTGTAAATGTTGATAGCTGAGAGGTAGGAGAGATGTGGTGACTGAGGAAATTCAGTGCCTACCCTTTTCAAAAGAAATTAGGGTGGCTGCAAGCAGAGGATATCAGCACCCTGATGAAGGAAAGGAGACCAAGAAGTGGGAGACCTGTTGTTAAGCTCACAGTAGCTGCCACTGGACAGAAAAATATTCCCCAAAGAGGTGTGATTCAGCTTCTGGGGAAAGTCCTGAGAAAAGACTGTAAATTTTCCTTCAGGCTATAGCTTTGGGTTAGCCAGCTGCTCTGTGATGGAACCTGAGCTGGCCAGGGAACAACGTGCAGCCGCTGGAAATGAGAAGCAATTGTGTGTAAAGGGCGTGTGGTTCTTGATTCAGACAGGGATGCCACAGCCCCAGGATGCTCTTCAGATTAAAGCATTTATTTTATAACCACCCAAATGAGACAGAAATAGGGATCTGATCTGAACTTTTCCTCCAGGATACATGTACTGCAGAATTATCTGAAAGGAGACTTCTGCAATGCGTCGGGAATGGACTTGTACACATTCCTAAAGCTGAGATTCTTATTCCCATGGCATGTGAACCTCTTGGTGTATATCAGGTTTGTTCAGGCTAGGGACTTCCCTGATATTTTCATAGTGAATGAAGCAAAATGAATTATAGGCATACTAGGAGTTAAACCACATTAAAATCTGAATTCACATGCCTCGCTCAAACTCTTCCTACAGCCTTAACTTTCTGGATCTAGCTGGCTATCCCATGCCAGTCAGACACTTTCCAGCATGAGTCACTATGGTTTCCAAATTCTTCTTTCCCAAATAAAAATGAAAAATTCCAAATGTCTTACAGTTTTTTTCTATAGAAAAAAGGGACGGACCATAAAGTGCATATAGTCGAAAAATTGTTTTCTATTTCCTTTTACATCCCCAGTCTAGACAAGAGGTACTATGATGAACCTTGCCTTTGCTGCCAACACCAACAGCACTTACTGGTCTTGTTACCTCACGCCTGGCTAATTCCCAAGGACAGTCATAGCTAACGAGTAGCCCTTTCAATGGCCATTCCAGCAATTCATTTGGGCTACCCTTTCCAACAGCATGGAGAATTCTTGAGAGAGAAGGTTTTTCGTACTGGGCAATGTTTCACTCACTGTGTTTGAACGAGAAGGGCAGTCAGGTTGTAAAGATTTATATAAATGAGAGCATTGTGCACTGGAAAGGAGATTGGTATGTTTGATCTCAGCTGTTATTGATTTACCTTTTCCACACGATAACATTCATCAGGCAGGGTAAGTAAAGGCTGGGGTGTTCCATTTCAATTATCTATGGTTAAAATACAGACATTACAGGGTGGAGCATCAATCTAGTTTCAGTGGGCTGAAGTGTGAAAACATTTTCCTACCAAGTCATTACATAGGATGACATGACTTTTTTGAGTCCTTTCCTGTCTCCTCCCTATCCACCCCACCCTTTTTTATGTTTTTATGTCTTTTTCATTGTTTTTGAATATTTGTGTCTCTGGTCAAGGGAACTATTCTGCCATTTGAAATTTCCTGATATCTTTGCTGCTGCTGTTGCTCTCTTGTCATGTGTGAAACACAACAGTGCTGGTAAGACACTGGTCTCCCTGCCTGACACCTGGCTTGTATCAGCATCCCAAAAGGTTCATAGATTTATTAGAGCAACCTCCTGTACCTAGGAAGTGACTCTGCTGTGAGAAGAGGTTGGACTAGGGGATCTCCAGAGATGCCTTCCCACCTCAGTCCTCAGACCGCAAAGGAATGAATCTCCTCTCCTTCCCCATGGTATAGTTACAGCATAGGGCTCTTGCTTTGTGTTGCTCCAGACAACTAAGTACTTTCAAAATACACTCATCTTATTTTAAAGGAAAACTAAGAGTAACAACAACCACAAAAAAAAAAAAAAGGACAAAAGATACTATCACCTCAGGAGTAATTTCTTTCTCACTATTGGCTTCAGAGGAGCCTACAGTGACTTAATCAGGCTTAGGTATGTAAATGGAAATTTCCAGAGCTAAATGAGATGAATACTACCCCAAATATTTTGATTTTTCATTTGAATGAATGGATGTCTGACCAAAGATTCTTTCCTTCCATTGAATAATGTTTTCAAAATATTAAGAAGTTCCCATAACAAAACTCGAGCACTTCACATTTGATGTGTCTGTTTAAAACACATTTTATTTTTACTTCTCTATTTGCTAAAATGCTAGAATCCATAATTTGCTTGCACATACCTGCAGGTGTATTTGTGAAAAGACAACATTAACATTAACTTACTTTATTTTAAGACTTGTTCAGTGTCCACAGGTCCTGTTAGTCTGTGTCAAAGACATGAACAGAACTTCAATAGAACATGATTTCACCAATTTCAAAAGTGTTTGAATATGTGAAAATGTTGATCTTTTATGTCCATCGCATATCCAAGTTACTTTGATATGGTGGACATGACCTTAGCTGTTGACATCAGCTTAAAAGCTTGAATAGAAATACATTTCACTGAACCTGTGGAAAACAAGCTGTGTGTGCTGCATGATGTAACTGGCATATGAAAGTGGTAAAATAATAGAGGATTATAAAACATTGCAAGCAATGACTTATACTTTGAGTTGTACTTGGAGCTGCAGGTGCTGAAAGCACAACATTTTCTTGATTATTTTGCCAGATAGAGAAATGGAAAAGCTTATAATAAGGATTTGCACTAATAAAAGCTCCTATTCTTATCTGAATGTACTTTATAAAAAAAAAAAAAGCCACATGCTTTCCTTGTCTAGAGATGAGGTAGGAGCTCGCAGACATTCCATGCCAGGCTCCTTTTTTTATGCATTTTCTCTGGTAACTCCTTCTCTCCTTGATCTTGTCACTGTGATAGGGAACTGGTGGCACCAAAATTCTTCATTAGTTGTGCTTCTAATTCGTTAGGCAGAGCTAGGCAACAGCAATTGTCTACAACACAAAGATTTAAATGGTGTGCACAGGCATGGAGGGGATATTCCAGGACCAAGCTCATAATATATTTGCCCTTTAAGATAGCCTTTCCACTCACAGCACCCCACATGATTCAAAAAGCTTTTGGACAGGGAGACACACTCTCTGGGTCATCTCAGGCCATGGAATCCATTTCTGGGTCAACTACATGCAGCTACTGTATAAGCCAGAGGTTTTACTTAATAGATGTAAAATGGGTGACTGTTGCAACCCCAGGCACATTATAATAATGTTGACTATTGTGCACTTGATTTCTAGTAAAAATGTTTTAACTTTCATAAATTGTATTTCTTTATGGCATTTTCTGTTTGACTGAGGTTCTCATGACCACAGATATCTTCATGGGACAATACTTTAAATGCAAATAGCATCACCTCTTTAAAGTTCTATGAAGACTGGTCTTCAAAAAATGTGATGTATTCTGGAAGAATTTTTAAATTTTGTTTTATAAAAAGATATAGGAGAAAGGTAATGGTATGATTTTTTGTATTTACCATGTAGTGGCAACAATACCATGTACTGCCATGAAAGATATCCAGCTGATGAGGAAAATTAGATTATTGGAAGAAATGGCTAAAGTTAGAGCCATTTAACTGATAAGGACAGGTATTTATAGGAGATGGTAAGGGTTTTGCTTGAGGAACCTACACTATTAGGAGAAATAATGAAATACTTAATACTTTTATTGGTGATACATGGCACATGCATTGTTTGGCACTAACAGTGAGCAGATTTGCGCAGGGCTGGACATGTTCAGGTCTTGATGATTTCCCTTAGAAACCTTAGCTCTGTGTTTGTCTGTGAGCTTGGGTGCTACAGCTTTTTGGGGAGAACATCAAAGAGAAAGTTTTGCAATCCTGTTGTCAGCAAAGATTTTTGACCTTGCTACCTAAAAAGCAGGACAAGCATGGGATGGTGGAGACCTGGAGACATGTCTCTGCTCCACCCCAATGAGGTAAGACAGTTTTCCAGTGGCTTGGACTGGCAGATAGGAAAGATGACTTGTGCTTTTGTGTATTTGTTTTCCAAAAGGGCCAATCCTTTGCCAACCTTTTCCTTATCCTTTAGACTTCTGCTCTGTTTAACTCTCATACAGAGTTGTTTTCATCTGTGCTGGGCAAGGTTTTTGCCATGCAGCCTGTGAGTGACAGTATGGTACCTACAGGTTTTGCAACCAGCTGAGTCACCTTCACTCAGCTGCTCTATGAGGTGAAACAGCTTTAGTGTGCCTGGTGCTTTGTCTGCAGTGCATAGCGGAGTGAGGGAGGGTTATTTTTTGGCTGGGGAGATATTTATTTTTGTTGAGCCTCTGTCACATATGTTTTGCAATTGCCTTTCTGGCCTTCCTCCCCCTTTTCCAGTATGTACTTCAGTGGAAGTCTTGGCACATCCTGACAATGTGACGGTGTTTATTACTCATGAACATATTGTCTCACTTTTGATTGAATGTCAGCACTTCTTTGATCGCATTCCTTCTGCCTGGATTAATTAGGGCAGGAGTGACACACTCCTCCATGGGCCTTAGCTGGCCTTTAGCCCTGTATCTTAGCAGGGAGGTTTATCGTGGAATTGAACCGGCATTAAGTCATGAGGAACTGGGAGAACGCAGTGAGAGGAGATCAAGATCTTGCTGCTCCTGTGAGCAGAGCCGTTCATATCTGGCTACATCAGGGACGTATTTCTGCCTGGTTTACTTAAAGTATGTCCCAGTTTTGCCCCTTTGGGCCATGCAAAGGGAAAATTTTTCATATTTCTTCTCTGTTCCATGCTGTATTGTCTACTGGTTTTGTTTCTGACTGTTTTGCTTGCTCTATCCAGATTTTCTCTTGCTCTGTGTTTACTTTTACTGTCCAGCAAAGATCAGACCATGCACAAGCTCCAGCAGTTCTCCTGATGTGTGGAACCAGATTTCAGGCTTGTGTCATGCCTCATTCCTTTGCTGTGGTGTATAAAGTCACAGGGAGAAACAGAAGTAAAAAGACTGACTGTGACCAGGCCTTTCCCTTTCTACAGTCATTTTTTGTCTGTTCCTATTTCTTTTTCCCCCTTTGAAAACTTCCAGTGTAGATTTAAAAACAGCTGTGGTGTATTCTTGAAAATTTTCTATTGGATCAGGGAAACTACCTGTTTTGAAAAGCTGTCAACGTAAATTACTTCTCACTGGCATTCATGTATGTTGAATTTAGTTCAGACAGTAAACTTGTATATGTGTCTAGTATAAATTTATTAAACAGTGGGTTCCTGATCACGGCTTTTTGGTGTTTTTTTTTTGTTTTTTTTTTTTTTTTACATAAACAACTGGGTTTGAAGTGGTTATTTTTCTGAAATTTCTGCTTTTCTTCTTTACCATGTGTTTTCTGTACCTTTGTGGTTTAAAGAATTTTACAAATCAAACCTAGCCTTTCCTTGTTTCAGATTTCTCGAGTGGTGGACAAAAAAACGTGTGTAAGTATGAATGTGCTGGTACATGCCTGGTCATGGGCAGGGTTATGGCAGAGATGGTGGGTGAAGCAAGTGTTGTGATCCTTTGGGTCTGTCACTGACATACACTGACTACATAAAAGTAGACAGTAACCTTTTTTTTTCCACGTTCAGGTAAGTTTGCTGCTTCTCATTGCACGGTTCCTAGGAACTGGGAAAATCCAGGAAAGGGTTTCACATGTCCCAGACATCCAATAGTTCTAGAAAAATACTTATTTTTGTTTTTGTGGTAATAAAGCCAGGCAGTGGGGAAAAGCCAGTCATGGTCCTAATTCATGATCAAAATAATAATAAAAAATATTAGCCAAAATCAACCAGAGTAAATCTGGTGAAGAAAACCTGTTGTAAATCTGCTCTGGGTAAAATATTTTTGATGAGTTTGTTTCTCTAACCTTTTCCTTCATTAAGTTTGTTACGATCTTTTTAATTTTTTTTTTCAGCTATAAAAGGTTAGTATCAAATTACTGCAGAATGGCGATGTTCCTGACTCCAGATGTTCTTTTCTGCTCTTCATCTCCATCATCTCTAACTTCATGTCACAATCACAGAAACATTGCAAGAACCTGACTTCTCTTTCCTCTGCATCTCTGCAAATACCCGTTCATGACTTAATCAATTTGGATCTCATCTCTCCAAGTGCCTGTTGCTGTGTTCTTCCTAAGTCTTTCTTTCTAATCATGCTCTGCAATGAAGCATGTTGAACAATGTGAAGAAAACAAAAAAGAAGAAGTAAAGTCCAGACTTGTGTCTGGTATAAATCAATGAAACTTCAGTGACCCTATCACTAGAATGATGTTGATTTTATACCAGTCTAGAATGTCTGTCCTGGCATATGCTATAATTCTTCTTTGCTACATGGAAACCTTTCCTATTTGATATTACCAAATATTTTTAAAAAATTTTTGATTTTATCTATTCAGCAAATGACAGCTTCACTATGTATTCACCTAGAAACAGGTATTGTACCATATGGAAAGAAGTAACATCTACTGCTTATTATTCCTAAATTGTTTGTTTTCTGCTGCTTTAACAGTTTTAGCCATGACCTAGAGCTAGCTGACTATTACTTATAAATAACTAATAGCTGGTATTCTGTGTGCATGATGAAAATAGATTTGCATAAATTATGTGACAATTAAATATGGCAAATTCTCACAATTAAGTAGACACTTGCCAGTGATTCACTGACAGAAAAAAACAGCAGATGCCTGCAGATACTTTATTCACAATGACTGTTTTTTTCCAGTTCTCTCAGAGAAAGCGTGACTGCTAAAAAAGGGTTTATCTTTCTTCTAGACCAGCTGCTTGTGCCACTGTCCAGCTCTTCTATTTCAAATTTCTTTCCTTTTTTGTTTTGTTTTGTCTTGTTGATCTCTCTATTCAGACATTCCACTTGCATCTACCTTCTCCCCAGCTCCTCTTCCATTTACTCAGGCTGAGGTTTCTTGAAGTACTGATGTCTTGGAATTTTTATGAGGAGATGGATAACATTGACATTTGCCCCATGTCAGCTATCATAGAATACCTGAGGTATGAGGACATCTCTGGAAATCATCTAGTCCAAACCATTTGCTCAGAGCAGGGTAAACTAAAATATATATTTGGATGTATTTTCCTCTCTGGAACTGGAGTGGGTTGTGGTCTTTCTACACCAGTTTGACGGGAGAAAAACGTTTTGGTGCTCTGCAAACCTGTGTGTTTATGCACAGCACCACAGGCTGCCATGCAGACATGACAAGGAACTGAAGATGTTGGTTAGCCACCCATGTTGCAAGCCCCTGAGTCCCCTCCTGCCTTTCTGAATGCTCTTCCATAATGACCAGAATGTGTCCACTCCATAATAATGTCCTGTGCATATTATAAAATGTTCATTGGCTGAATGTATTTCAACAATACATTTAGGAATGCACATGGTATAGTGATATTCTGGGAGCAGCCTTTTTAAGAGAGTCAATTCAGCTCTATTTTTGAAACTGCAATTCAATGCATAGTTAATTGCTGGCCCAGCTGATACCACTTATTTATCTCACTTCCTGAATTAAAGGCACAAACAAGTAATAGGGTTCTAAGTGTCATTATTTGCACACGAGCTTGAATATCAATGCAAAATATAGAAAGTAGAAGTGTTTTCCTGCATAGTCTGTATTGGATAATTTCAGCTGTCTTTGGCTGTGTTACTTCTGGATCTTCTGGAGAGTGTGATACTAAGAAAGAACATTATAAACAAAGCATATGCTATGGAAAAATAAGCAAAACAAAATGAAATCCCCAATGTTATTTTTATTTCATATCACCACTAAAGAGAAAGAGTACTAAAGCAGAATAATCTGGAAATCTGCCTAGGCTGTCAGGTTTGGCAGCTGATAGATTTCATACTTCATTGATACTAAATGAACAAATCACAAATCTCAGATCTTGATAAAAATTATATATTTTTCTAGGAATTATCTCAAAAGGCTCCCTTGAAAGCTGGTAGAATATGGTAAAAGCACTGGATATTTTTAATAAGCATAACTGGTTCTTGGATTAGGATGGATGGGTGTACAAAATATATCTAGATTTGAGACTACAGCCCTTTTCCCATTGCTTTTTCATTTAATAGATAGAGAAAGAACATATTGTTCTCTAGCTCCTGGAGATAATTTGACTGTGCCACTGATCTTTAAGATCACCTGCTCAATTTGCTTTTAAGAATTATCAATTGTCTTTGTGCTACACTATTGCACCACTCTGTGTTATCCTGTATTAGGGAAGAGGAGGTGTGCTTTCTGTCCAAATCTGCTTTCTGTAACAGGAACATTGTGTACAGAGGTGGCTGAACCAAAGGTTCAACGCAAAGATAGCCAAAGGTTGTATCTTTGGCTTAGTAAGAAGTGGAAATGAAAACTAGAGTCAAGTTTGCTTTCCATTGTCACCATACTCTTCAGTTGCCTTTGGCTGTAAACTGATCAAAGAGATTTATTTCCACCTTGGCTGTTACTTTGAGCTTGTTTTTCTGCTTCAAGGTGAAGTTGCTCAAAAAGTGATTTCAGGGATGTCTTAGTGTTTGCCTAGTGAAGATAAAATATCATACAATCTTTTCATTAAGTTTTGATCTAAGTTTTGGCCAAATTGTTTTATCTGTGAAGCTTTGAAAGTGAGATTAAAAATGTCTGACTACTGCTATCCTTTAGAAAACCAACAAAACCTCAATTTTTTAGAGTCTCCCAGAAACCCCATTTCTGTGGTCAGCACAAACATCTCTGAAGGCTCTGTTCACATTAAGTGTGGGTCAGGCTGAAAGTGAAGCATCTGTGTGAGGCTGCCCCTGGGACAAGTTATTGTGCCTTCCAGGGGACAACAGGGTAAATCCAGAACCTACCCTGTCTTGTCCTCAGCATGCTCCTGACTGTTGCTTCAAAACTTAGCAAGGAGAAAATATGGGTGTTCCAGGGATAGCCTGGCTGGGTGGGGAGAAGCAGTGAGGAAAGGAATTGGTTGAGAAACAGTGACAAGAAGTGAGTTGGAACCAGGGTTAAAAAAACCACAAAAGCAGATGACCTGGGGACAGGGAAAAGTGGGACATGTTGAGGAGAGGATAAAGGGTTGGAGCAGGCCAGGAAGATGGCAATATGAGGCATAGGACAAAGAGCTTGAAACAAGAAAGACCGCTCTTTCTAGATCAAGCATTGAAAATATATACCATCCTGTTTAAAGGGAGGGCTCTGTGCTCATGTCCATGCACTTGGCTGGGCTGTAAGCATGATGTTCATGATGCCTCCTCCAGGTTATTGATGAAACAGTTAAACAGTACAGATTCTGGGTTTGTTCCCTGCATTACTTCACCTCTGCTGGCCTCCAGGTTGAGTACAACCCACTAATCACTATATGCTGCAATCATCAAACCATGTTTTCTAAAAATCCCCTTGTCATCCAATGCAAGTCTCAAGATTTAGCTTTCCTGACACCATTGAGCTCTTTGTTTACCTGCTGGATTGGAAATATTTTTATGACAGTTATATCTGAATTTTGTACAGCTTCTTTAAAGAGCATTGTGCCTCTTATTCAGTCTTTCAGTATCTACAGCAAGTGCAGTAGTCATAAAGACAGAAAGGTGAAAGAATAAAAAAATACATAGTAACTGTAGGCCTTTTAATGTAAAGACGGAAACACATAGCTCAAAATCAATTTAGGTAAAATATACAATCAGTTGATTTGCAGGTTTAACAAATTCTTTTGATTTTTTTTTTCAGGTGGAGAGATGATTTAATTTTAGCTTGGATTCATTATACAGCCTCTTCAAATTTGAAACCAGCAATTTCCTGACCTCTCATCTGCTCTGCTTCTGATCGTGGGACACACACCTGCAGATCTTCTACTCACAATTCCTGTAACCTATTCTCTTCTGTTTTTAGTAACACATACGTAAAACACAGAACTAAAGATTCTTACTCTTCTGTCTGAGAAAAAGGAAGAAACTCTGCATCTGGAAGCATGGTCAAACGTTTTTCCCACTGGACAGAAAAAGCATTGAAAGAAGAATGATCTAGAAGATCATAATTGCCATGAGCATTAGAAATTTTACTTCAGCATTCTTAGGAAAATAGTCCCTATTTGGGGATTTCTGTCCTCATATCTGACCTCCTCTCAAATTTTCATGTGTTAATTCTCACAGCAGCCCTTTCAAGCAATTGTGCACTTGCTATCCTCATTTCACAAACTGAACTGCAGTCATTATTGTGAACTTCTTAATTTTATGCTGGAGGTGGATTTAGACATCTTGGCTGAGAAAAGCTCACCAGCATAATTACCTTTGGTAGTGACCCAATGCCCTCTGCTCCACAAAGCTCCTCCATAGAACCTGTGGGCGCTGTCACTTGCTCCCTTCACTGCCCACAGTGCAGGGATAGACTGAGAGGGCCATCTCTCCAGGACTGCATCCCATGGAGCCTTTCTGGGCTCACCAGAGGCACTCGGAAAGGGATGAGGTTGATTTGAAGGGCAGCAGTTGTGTCCCCTTTCACCCAGGGCAGCTGGAGAAGCTGTGGACAGAGGACAAGGCTAGCACAAGGTGTTTGCTAGCTCATAAATGAGGGCAGCAGTGCAGCAGTGGGGTGCCTGACCTAAGCTTCCATCTTTTTTTATAGCAAGCAGTTTTCTTCTGGGCAGTTACTTGTTTAGCAAAGGCAACCCCTTTTGCTGCATTCTGTACTTGAGTATTCCAAATGAAGGGAAGAGAGCAGAGGTGCTTGCTGGAGCACTGGGGCTCCCAAAGCACCATATGCACAGCCAGACTTCTCCTGTTAGGGACTCAGCCAAGCTTGGAGGTGCAAGGCGAACTGCTCAAGCGCTGAGTGAATGGTAAGAATGTCACTGTTTTGAATGCTGTGTGTCCAGCAGCTCTGATAATCTTGAATTAACCCCCATCAACCTAAGGGAGATGAGGAGAAAAATTCCTAGAATGGGAATCACAGAGAATGGGCAAGAGAAGTTTTGGATGAAGTTTTGGATCCCTGGAAGTGCACAAGGCCAGGCTGGTTTGGACTTTGAGCATCTAGTCTAGTGAATGGTGTCTCAGCCCAAGGAAGGGATGCTGGAGCTAGATGATCTCTAAGGTTCCTTCTGATCCAAACCATTTTAAGATTCTGTGGCAACACAAGGCATGCAAAATACCTAGGTAAAATCAAGAAATTGATCTATACACGAGTGTGCACACACACCCATGAACATGTAAAAGTTTGTGCCTATATTTAGTGATATTATGAATATGTAAATATAGACAGCAGCACACCAAAATGTCTTCTAATTTTATTAAACATATTTATATTTATTCCATTTGAATAATTGGACCATTTTTGTGATTGTATGTCACAGACAAAAAGAGTTCAACACCTGATTTTCTGTATATTCATAACTTAGTGTCAAAATACAGATTACTTTTATCTCTTCTTTTTCTGAAAACATGGGGTTAAGCTATTTGAATCCTGGATTTTCAAACTTGGGAAAGTGACCTTATAATATTCAGAAACCTTTTTGACATCACTTTATTTGGAACCCTTTCTTTGACTAGAATTGAGGAACATGATAATTACAAAATAACTTATGAAGACTAGCTTATTGCTATGCTATTTACTTAGTAATCATATTAATTATTCAGTTTCTGCTTTAAATACCACTTTTCAAAGAAGAAATATTGCCTCCTTTTTAGAAAAAAACAACAACTTAGTATTTGCTCAAAAATCAGTCAGTGAACTAATATTTTCTAGTGCCAATCCTTTTCTGTATTTTTGCCTAGCTAGCCTCATTTTCACAGCTTTTATGTTCTCCACTTCTCTTGCCAGACTTTGAGAGCTGTGAGATTTTTTTTTGTTTGTTTTGCTTTGATAGCCTTGATGCTAAAATTCAAGATTTCCAGACACTCCTTGACCATTGCCAAAGGGTTAAAGAAGAGTATTGGCTTGTTTGGTAGGTTTTTCCATGCTTTTATGGCTCTGCAAAAGGCAACATCCAAAGCAGTAAAAACAAAAGGCACTGAAATGCAGATCTACTGTGTTTTTTCCACCTTCGTCATTGTATGAGGTTTGCCTCTACACCCATTTTACTGTGGGAGTAGCACAATGAATACTGCTCTTTAAAAGGGATCTGTCACTGGCCAACATGACGATGATGATCATGAAGATCTAGTGTGATTCTCTCTTCTAGTTACTATGTGGTCTCTTCTTTAAAGAAAGATAGAGAATATAGAATTTTTAAGTGAACATCAATTGCTCTTTTTTTTCCAGAGTTTTTTGTTTGTTTTGTTTTGGTTTTTTTTGAATGAAGTTATGATTTCTGAATTGTCTTCTTATTAGATGGTATTCGTGGGCCATTTTCATACATGCCTGTCTGATACCCATTCTATTCACTGGACTTGCTGGCAGCAGGTGCCAAGGGTTATCAGGTGGAGAGCTGAGAGGATGAAAAAGGATGAAAAACTTAGAGTGTATTGGCATGTTTGATGGCAGTGTCATATTCAATCAAAACTAACATTTATAACTCAGCTTCTTCATGGCATTCTCAACCATGGTATAAAAGGCCAAGAATAAACATGTCAGCTTGAGATAGCAGCTCATGGGAACATCTGAGACAGGTTTTCTTCACATCTTCAGGATGAAAATTAAGGGGGAAAAAAAACAAACAGACAAATGAGAATATACTGAGTATTGGGTTATGAAATGACAGAAAGTACCTTTCCTGTCAATAGAAGAATAATGCTCAATTGAACTGATACACCTTTCTCATGGCATTCTCAGTCTGGTGCAAGATAGCTGTTTCTGAACAGGGATATATATTTTATAGGCATTAAGGAGAAGGGAGAACATGTTAGTGAGTTTATGAAACTGTCTGACTATTTCCAAAGCCAAAGTCAAAAGCCCAATCATTTGGTCTCTTGAATTCCGCTTTTCTCTCTGAAAAAGAAGGGTTCTTGTTTTTTCTTAATTGTATCTATTTTGCTGACACTCCCAGTTTTTCCAATAAAGAAACAAAGTAATCTAATTTAGAAATGTCAGGAATAGTTACTCAGTGTCTCCAGCAGGTATGAATGCCATGTAGTCAATATGCAGGAGATCAGGGAAGTGACTGCCTAGTAAGATGAAAAGAAGGAACAGAAGCAGCTGGGTTAGTAATTATCTCTCTAACTAGAGCACACTGCAAACTAAACTAGCTGCTGGTGCAATTAGGTCTCCTCATGCTAAGTATTGCTGACTGGAATTCCTCTGGAATGGCACTTTTTAGGATTACATGCTACTTTAGGACCTTGTCTTTGTGCTACCCCTCATGCCTGAGATGACCACAATGCACTGCCACTCTGGCCCCAGGCAGGCAGGCAGTGCTGAGACATCATCATCCCTGGGCTACAATGACCAGAACAAGAGTCTGGGCATTACTGAAAATAGTAACAAGCCTACAGTTTTTGCTTTTAAGGAGCCGGGTGGGAGCAGTGATACATTAACAGATGTTTCATCCTATTCACATATTTTCCATATGACAGATCCTCCGACAAGCAGCTGTCGAGTAAGAGAGGGTGAACAATGTTAGCATCTATGCCTTGGATTGATTTCTTATCTTTTCAGCTCAGGCATACTTGTGTTTCAGGTCCCACTGATTTTAAAATTTACTCTCCCACAGCATTTTAAATGTGTACCTATGCAGCTCAATGTGATTATTATTAAGCATCAGAATTTATGTTCAGCTCTCAGACATAACCTCCAGAAGATGGGTCTTTTCTTTTCTTACTCTCGGTCCCACTGTGACTTTGCATCTGAGTAAGGGGTGTAGAATTTGGTCTCATCATAACAGTTTTTCAAAATAATGTCTTCCAAAAATAGCTATTGCCTACGTCATCAGTCTCCAGTGGCCATAAATCAATACAGCTTGATAGCACTGACTTGGACAGAGATATGTTAATTATTCTGCCAGCCAAGAGGCTGGTCTACATATATGTAAATGAAAGTCGATTTTGGTTCCCCTAATTATTGACATTTTGATGTTAATGGTCTCAATCAGGTAGTTACCTTTCTGGGCTGACAACAAATTTTGTCTCCTCTGCTCTCAGAATTCAATCCAAGAAAATAACATTTTAATCTACATTATTTTGGCCTCTTGTTTGAATCTCAAGATTCAGAATTAATCTGACTTTGTACAAATTACCCACAGTAGTAATTTTTCATTCTTATGAGACCCCTCTGATATCGTTAAAATTAATGGCATATGGTAATCCTTTCAATTTTCATCCTTCTTTGGGAAATGAGTCAATGACTATTTAATATCATCTTATTATAGTTCCCTAGTAACTTTTAGCTTAATCAGTGATGGCTACATTTGTTGAGAGAATTCTGCTTATGTTCTGCTCTCTTCTCACAGGGTAAATTTCCCCAGTCCAGTAACTCTGAGCTTGCACTAAGTGACACACGTCCCAGCTGCCAGGCAATGTGGAAATGCTCAAATCCAAATTCACAAGTCAACTGTCTATCAATTGCTGTGACCTCTTCTGAACACTCTCATCATACTTCCTTTTAAAGTAGATTTGACCACATTGATCCTATCTTTCCTTCTTTCTGTATGCTGTTGTACTCTGAATTCTCCCATCAGGAGTGACCGGTGATGCTGTAAGCATCAATCCTGGAGTAACAGACTGCCAGATGTTTGCATTGCATAGAAAATTGCCTTGTAGTACTAAGATTAGAAAAACCCCAGTGTGAAAACAAGTACAAATATTCCCACTCCAGGCTAACAGATGCTGTTCACAAGTTGCTTTTTGATCACAGATCCAACTGAGCCGTTGGCTCAGTGGAGATGATGTGTTTAATGCAGAGCATGCTTAGAAGCACACTCAAACCACTGAGGTCTCAAAGCTGACACCTTTCAAGTGTGTTTTAATGTGAGGACTATAGGAAATAGAGTGTGACAAGGAAGTGATGAGAACTTAGAAGTATCTAGTGCTATTTTATTTTTTAAAAAATTATTTTTTGTTTTTTATACTTAATATTTATGGAGGCATTAAAAAATCAGCAATTATTAAGAGGCTTCACAGGTAGGAGAACGGGCCTAACCTGGAAGAGGGAATCAGTATGATGATGAAATTTTTCATAGAATCATAGAATATGATGAGCAGGAAGGAATTCACGAGGATCACTAACTCCAACTCCTGGCCCAACACAGGACCATCACAAGAATCACACCAAGTGCCTGAGAGCATTATCCAAATGCTTCTTGAATTCTGTCAGCCTTGGTGCTCTGACCACCTCGCTCTGGATGCTGTTCCAGTGCCCTACTACCCCTTTTCCTAATATCCAACCTAAACCACCCCTGACTCTGCCTCAGGCCATTTCCTCAGGTGCTGTCATGGGTTATTAGAGTGAGGAACTCATTGTCTCCCCCTCTGCTTCCCCTTGTGGGAATATTGTAATTGCAAAGAGGTCTCCCCTCAGTCTCCAGGCTGAACAGACCAAGTGCCCTCAGCCACTCCTCATACAGTTTCCCCTCCAGCCCCTTCATTATCTTTGTTGCCCTCCTTTGGTCACTCTCCAATAGTTTAATGTCTTTTTTATACTGTGGCACCCAGAACTGCCCCCAGCACTGAGGTGATGCTGTCCCAGCCCAGAGCAGAGCAGGACAATCCCCTCCCTTGCCCGGCTGTGATGCTGTGCCTGATGCCCCCCAGGACAGGGTTGGCCCTCCTGGCTGCCAGGGCACTGCTGCCTCATACACAGCATTAGTTTGGAACTAACACTCATACAAGGTATTTGGCTTCCTTGGAGCAATACTGTGTTATCAAAAAAGAATTGAGATGTATGTAGAGGGACCATGGAAAGATTTAATGAGGTAAAATGCCTACCAATGATTTCCTCCCACACATTGTAATGCTGGTAGTGTGAAATGGCTCTCAGTCCTTTATTGGGAAGATTGTACTTTGAAGATCATAACACACGTCAAATGATCATATTGATCAAAAAGAACAAATAAAAAGAAGAAAATAAATTCATGCGTTTCAGTGGTTTCCCTTCATGGCATTCCATGGAGGAGGCACTTTGGAGAACATAAGGGTTTCAACTTTTTCTGCAATCTTTTAATGAATAAGAAAAAGGAAAAAAGATTTGCTATATTTCCAGCTTTTGTTGTTTTTTAAACTAAGTGACACTTGCTTTAGAGAAGCCTGAGAGCTTTTTAACTGCTAACAACCTATGAGTGATGCCAGAGGAGAAGCATATTTTAGCTCCTTAACCATTTTAACATGGGAATCTGTCATTTCTGCTTTAGGAAAGCCTTGTGTTTTCATCATTAGAGCTATGCTGCAAATGAACTAAGTATGCAATTACTAAGAAATAGTCAAACCACTGAAAAACAAACTGCTTCAACATGTTGTTGTGCTCTAATTCACTGTAAGGACCCCTAGAGGAACAGGAAAGCTAATTTTACAATTCCAAAAGAGCCCATCACACAATAATCATGTGCTTTCAGAAGAAAAAGATAAAAACTAGAGAATTATTGCTAGTTTTAGCTTGAGGTAGCTTCATTTTACAGCACTTAACTTCTTTAAAGACTGGCAGAGGGTCAGTCCTTGCATATGAATGGTTTTCATGATGGGGATTAAACTATGTAAAAAGATTTATTATGTAGGATTAATGGATCCCCTTCATGATGAGGAATTTATTGCCAGTGCAGCTGATAGAAACTGTAAGTAGAAAAAGCTTTCCTTTTCCTTTGTAGATTCTGACCAAGGTGTTAGGCTCAATGCTGCTGTCTTTGCTGAAGTAAAGCTTCTCTGGAGGAGCACATAGAGAGACTAAGAGGTTTTACATGTGTGAAGACTTAGCAGTTTTCTGGTTTATCTTATCATGTAAGACCACTTTTCATTAACTGTGAGTAGAAAGTGACCTTAGGTAGGATTTTAGTGTCAAGCATTCCACGTGGTGCACTTTATTTAGCGTGTATGATCTTTAAAGTGTTCACATCACTGCTTTGAAGGTCCTTTGTCATCGTCATTGTAACAAAAACGGTTGTAATAAGTAGGTATAAAAAAGTACAAATACAACACTCAAAATCTGTACTGGGTATTTCCATCTTAGTTTGGGAAGGTACTTCATTATGTGCTTAACTAGGATCACAGATACACATATTTACTGAGTAGGACCAATTAAAAAGCAATTCACTGCCATCAAGTTTTGTCTGCATGAAGAACTCTCTGTTGGTGGCAGGTTTGTCTTGTATCACAAACTCTGTTTCATGGACAATACAAAGCTGAATGCTGCTTGTTTAATGCAATCATTGTGCACAAACGCCTCGACTTAAAGTGATTATTGGCATGAAAAGAACAGGGGGTTCAAGGAAATTGTTTTTACTTCTATTCTTTTATCCTTATATTTCTTCTGACGAATGAACATCTCAGGATCTAACCCTACACGTTGTTGCCATCCAGTCCTTGTATTTCACTGTGAGACAGAGACCTCTTTGTGGGAACAGCTGTGGTCAAAATCTACTTCATCTCCACTCCAAGAGATTACTTCTCCTTCTTCAAAGCCACATTTTCCTCCCTAGCCTCTTCCTCTGCAACCCAGATATTTCAGCATTTGGCACGGCTGAGGGGTTGAGGAGGGTGGAAATTCCACATGTTAACGAAAAGGGCAGGAACAGTCATAATTTCCTTGTTGTGGTCTTTTTTGATTTTTTTTCTTGCTGTGTTTATGAAATCAAGAAACTTGTAATCTTATTATGTGACAGTAGGAATTGTCAAAGCTGCAGCGCTACTTAAACATGTATTTGTTAGCATACTGACATAAAAATGAATGAAAGAAGTGTTCAGAACAAATCTGGTAAGTTAAAAGCTCATTCTGCTTGGTCACTGCATTTTTTTAACAACAATGCATTTTATTTATTTTAAACATATTAAAACCGCATTTTTGAATTAATGATGTTATTTGCACCAGATTCTGAAATGCTTAAGAATGTGGCATAGTTTTAGACACCCAGGGCAACTGAATACCTTGGGTTTCTTCATTCCTGACCACCCATCCTGGAGCTTCAAGCTGACTGAGATAAATACTTATCACTACATCCCTGAAAGCCATCTGGCCTCGATTGCCTTGCACTCATCATGGGAACTTTTCACACTCTTCGGTGCTGTTAAACAGAACTATGAAACCCTTGATTTTTAAACTTTTTGAATCTGCACTTCGTTTCCTGCAATTATCTCTGTGAAGCATTTCAGATCATATTGGTAAATGTGTGCTTTTGGTATTATTTGCAGACCCGCTTTTCCACAAGGATGCAGTGTGGCTGGTTGAATGTGTTGTTAAAGGAATGAATGTTCCACCAATAAACACCTTTGTGCAGCCACCACCTCTTTAAGCAGAAAGAGAAGCTATAATTTTGCCTTTCAGGACAGAGACAAGCACCTTTAAAGCTGAACAAATATAAAGCCACATTTTAAGCTAACTATACTGTTGACTGAGGAGTTTTGTCTTCTGATGGATGAAAATCACATTCACAGATTAAAGTAATTTTCTGTGGCCTAAAGGGAACTTTCTGGATCCAGTCATTAAATTTTTGTTTAAACATTTTCATATGTGGAAAAAACCTTTTTTTTCCTCGAAAAATGTAAATTTTTAATACAGTCCTTGAGAAACACATCTCATTATATCTGGGATTTTTATATTGGCTGCAGACAAGTGATGTGATGAGATGAACTTTAAAAATGCAGAGATCAGCAGAAATTATTTCACTGTGTAACACCTAGAGAAATTCTCACAGTAAGCTTTTGGAAGCCTCAGATCAACAACGTTTCTGTTTGCATCCTAGCCCTGACATTGAAAGTATACAGGGAAACAATTTCTGCTCTGTCAGTGATGAACCAAGCAATCCACCTTCCAATGTGCAAAGTGTTATAGGTATGTCAGATCTTGCCTACATTTCAGCATTTTACAAGCTAATACCTCAACCTGGAAAAAATTAGTAGGAAATTGCTGTTTACCAAGTGTTAAAAATGTTTGAGTTAATAGCTGTGTTAATGCACAGTGGTTGTCACAGAAGTAATTAGGTTATCTTTTGTCTATCATTTTCTATGCTGCCTTCAGCAGAAGAGAAATAACTTAGAAATACCTACAAGCAAAACACACCACCTTATAAATACTATTTTAAAAACATTCACTTGTTTCAAAAATATGAACACTGTTCTATGAATCTGTTAGAAGGAAAGGATAAAACACACTTGAATTCTATTTGAATTAGGAAAAACAAATTTTGAACAACTTTCTTTGGCTAAATGCTAATAAATAACATTAATTAAAAATGAATAGAATATCCCATTCACCTAATTTTGAGAACTAACTGAAAGATTTTTCAGATCCATACCCTGTTTGGTTTTATCTAACATATTCACAAGAAGTTCATCAAGAGAAAACCTACCTTGCAGATAGGTGATGCATCTTTGCAGTTGAATATGCTTTAATGTGCTTTTATTCTTCTGAGAACATATTTCTGGGACTTTGGAGTATGTAAAAATAGTTTTAGAAACATCACACAGGAGAAAAAGCAGTGCCCCAGATACACACCTTTTCATGCACAGGCACTGCTGCATGAAGTCCTATTGATCCAATAAAACATATTTTCTGCTTAAATTTTCTCAAGCTACTTTGTAGATTTGTCACAGGCCAGTAAAAGCACCTGGTCAACTGCATTTTGTCCTTTTTCTACATTCTCTGTGCCCTCACATTTCTCATTTGTGACTGATACTGTCTTTCTTGCATGAATTTTCTCTCCTCTTTCCCATTAACTGTGGACTTTGGCATTAGTGAGGGTGTAGAGAGCTTTTCCTTGTTTTCTTGCACATTGCTGATGGGGAAATATCAAAGGCTCTGCTACAGTTTTGATGCTGGTTTGCATGTGAAATAACTCCAGAAGTAAGAGAGATACAGAATGAGTGTTTGCAAGAGCTGAATCAAAATGTCTATAGCAGTCATAAAGCTTATATACTACACAGATAAAAATGCCTGTGTTTCAAGAGAAATTAAGAAATTTTGTACTTGAAAGTGCTATAAAATACAACCATTTCTTTAACATATCAGAATTTTTCTGCCTAATTGGATTAGGATCAACTTAATTAAAAAATGCCTGAAATATTTAAGTTTTCTGTGATACAAAGTGAGCTAAAACAAAAACACCAACGATAATATTCATGGTTTGTATTAAGAGTTCACATCTGCAGTTAAATTGAAACAGATGCTTTTCAATACAGGCCATTGTTTTTTACTTGGATGTGACAATATGTTTTGATGTTTTCTCCTTAATTATAAAATCATGTAATGAAGTCCCTTTAGTATGTGTGTGGCAAATTGCCAAAGCCTCTGTTTTTCCAAAAGTCTTTGGAAAAATTTCTCATGATACCTTGGTTAAGATTGTTCATCACAATCAGATGATTACCAGTTTGGATTACAGAAGGTCCATTTGGGTATTCTGGAGAGCTCTCAGCAGGACTGGAAACATAAGAATGCATCTCTTAGGTTTCCCTAAGGTTGGGCAAGACCAGGCTTTCCTGAATAGAAAAGGCTCAAGATGGAACTTCTCAAGAGAATCTCCTGTTAAGTATGTCTCTATTATTTCCAATGATCAGTGTGCAAGTGTTTGGTTTTGTGCTAGATCAATTGAAATCAAGTGATAACATTTCATGAACCATCTGAGCCTGGTGACTGGGCAGGTGCTTCTCACTGAACACAGAAGTCTGAAATCGCAAAAGGTTCTATCACCCAACAGAAAATGTGAGTGACTAGGAAATATTACCATGTCTGCTTGTTAATTATAAGTCAGTTTGTGCTGTTTGGCAGCAGTGATGAAGATATGAAAGCTAGAAATGGAAAATTGCAAATAACTTTAAGTTTCCTGACAACAGATATAACAATAACAATGGTAAAAAAAAGCTACTCCTAAAAATGATATTTAATTTCTTCAGTGTAACTGTGAAGTGCATATGGCTATGGTGGATAGAGTGAAAAAATAAACAGATCTGAAATCCTGCCCAAAGATCTAAATCCTTTTCAGCTTTCAGAGATTTGTCTTTGAAATAGAAAACAAACATTTGTTGAAGAAGCATGGGTTAATGAAACTTTGAGGAAATTGGACACAATTTAGATAATTCTGGACCTTCAAATTACACAGGATTGTACTGTGAGGCTGGGTTGATTAGCAAGAAATCAGCTAGGAGGCCTAGGATACAGACAGGTCATACACCATTCCTGGCTTTGGATAACATAATGATGTTGCCTGTTTTGGTTTTTCTTTTCTAAAACTCAGAGTGCTTTTGACTGGTAATGAGACCTGATTTGATGCTTTCATGATCTATGTATGATAATCCCAATACCCTTTTATTTCATTGTAATAATTATTACTTTTTAGATGTGCTTTATTTTGTATTTTCTACTAAATTTCACCTGCCATTTGTTACTTGTTGAGTCAGATATTTTTTTCCAATTATCCAGAAAATAATTCTGAATAATTTAGAAAACTCCATGAGCTTTTCTCATAAGTTGTCTGCTTATCTACTTCTGGATCACATTAATACTAGGGCTTTTCTTTCTCATGGTTTTTGCAGCCCACTTCCCTTTCTCTGAATCCTGCATGAAAGAGTTAGGCTTGAGGTGATAAAGGATTTGCAAAAATGTTAATACTCTAAATGAGATCTTGAGTATTTGGGGAATATCATCTATGCTATAGATTTACAATTCTTCACTCTTGTTCCCTTCAGGTCTTCCACTATATATTGGTATTATAGATCCTTAACAAAAGTTTGCTAGGAGAAATTCTCGTATGTTTTTTGTCTTATTTGGAATAGCTACTTCTACTGTTTTCAGTATCACCATTCAGGTTTGAGTGCATATTTTTATAAAGATCTTTCTTATTCTGCTCCCAGAGAGATAACCTTTAAAAAAATTCACCTGATTTTTATTCACAAACATGTTAATGACATCTCAGCATCAGATTTGTTGAAGAGCCACATGAAAAAACCAAGATTACTGCCACACAAATTATTTCTCAAGTGATTCTTACACCAAATTAATGCTGAGTTTCTGCATGGGTGAGAATTAGGAACAGCTGAAATTGGCCCTATAGTATTTTTTTTTTTTCCAGTGCAGTGATTCCACTTGAGATGAGAATAAGGACCTAAAAAGCAGAGAAGTGGCTGGGCAGGAGGTATGCAGTAGGAGCTTGGACCCACTGGCAGAGTGGTTGAACAGGTGAGGGAAGCTTGGAACAGGTGCAGCAGGTGGGTGGGAGAAAATGACAATGTGCCAGTGTCAGTCCTGGGGCAGACTGAGCTCAGAGCAGCGGTGTTTTATGGGGGCTTTTGAAAGTGTTCTTGTCATGAAGTGAGACCAGCATGGGTGCTTCTTACTCTTATTTAAAGGGAAATTGTTTGCCCATACCATGAACCAGCCTGATCACAGCAATCTCTAACACTTTTTAGCGGTTGTGCACCACACACAGCCGTTTCACAAAGGAACAGATCAGGCTTTTCCTGACTGGCAGCCATGCAGACACACCACATCCTGGAGGTCAAATGTGGCCCTTCCTCCCTCAAGTACCATCACCACTGGTGAGGTTGAGGTTTGGTGGAACATCAGAGTAACCCCTGAGCTTCCTGCACACTTGCAGTGAGAGCCCCAGTGCCTGCTTGGGCAAGGAGTAAAAGCAACAGATATCACTGCTCTGACTCAGAGCTGTGTTGCCTGCAGACCAACCAGACAGATGCATTCCAGGGTATGAATTGGAATTCACTTCCATATGGGAGTCAGGCTACGTGATCTATCCCCTTGATCTCTGCCATATCCCCAGAGCCCCGAGTGAATGAGGACCTTGCATGGACCTCTGTGCTGGTGGCAGCTGGGGAGACGAGGCTTCACAGACCCAGAGAGTCTTCCTGTCCCCGCAGCAAGCAGAACCATCTCATCTGCTGCGATACATCCCTGGGATGCAGTAAAGCCTTGCTCTAATTTCATCTGCTGCTGATTTGACCGGCACATCCGGAGCACATCTGGAGCAGACTCTCCATCCCAACAACTCCTTCCCACTCAGCACAAACCTGTACTAGGCCTTCTTTTAAAGATTGTTAAGCAAATTGAGAAATCAGTATTTATAAAGCATTCTGAAGATGGGAAATGGACCTTCCACCTGAGAAGCTTCTGCTGTTCCTGACTTGTTTGCGTACCACATGTTTTTTACTACTCTGATATTCCTCTGCAATGTCACATTTTCCCCCGTGTAATGGAGGAAGATTTTTGGGTTTCTGTTTTTGAATTTGCCATTGATATCTTGTGATCACAGATATAACTGCTCTGGACTTTGTCAATGTGTATAGTGGTTATAAAAAGCATCTAGCCAGCTAACAGGAAATGTGAAATGGAGGGACCTGATGAAAACTTCTGCTTGTTTTTTATGGGCTCATGTGAAAGGCAGATAAAAACATGCCAAGTAAACAACGTTTTACTGCTGTTATTGTTTAGTTTGATATTTATTGTTTAGCATGATGGAAAAATATCACGATATGATAGAGGACAACTCTAGCAAAGGAAAACCTCCCTCAGTCCTTTTGGTCTCACATACCAGATAATTAGAATACAGCATACTTGATGTGTCTGGCAGAAGAAAAAAGAGAATGAGAGGGAAAATGTGCATTCTGCAAATCTGTTTTCACCAGGCACTGGCCAATAAATTATGTCTAGACTTTGTCCCTCAACCACTATGAAGAAGGTCTGGACTGAACCACCTATAATAAATTAATTGTGGTGAGAAAAAAAAAAAATCACAGTGGGAAAAGAAGCAGGGTCTTCATTTCAGCTTCCCATATAATTTCTCTGCCAATAAACAGCTTTACTATGATAGCTCAGCCAACAGGCGCTCTTCTGAAAACTTGTACTGAAGCCCAGACTTTCTTACAATACCACAGTTCACTGACTTGCCAAATAGTTTCTGGGTAGATAGCACATCTGTATCTGGATCCATCCTAGTATTTTCTTATACAGCTAGACTCCATCTGAAGTATTTTACATAAAACCCTCTGTAACCTCTTCTTGTTTCGAGCTTTGAAATCAGAAGAATGATGAAATATTTAATTATCTGCGTGTCCTGCCAAGGCTCTTTCATTACTTACCTATAGCTGTCTGTGTGAAGAGGGGGGAAAAAAAAGAAGACATTTTCTGAAAACAGGACTGTGTCTGGGAGGTCTGTTTCTGGAAAAATGGTCAGCTCCAGCTCTCCCTTGAGGTGTTGCAATCCTGTGCCTTCTGCACGGGAGGGGAGACAAAAGATGTGACATAGCTCAGCTGAGTTGCAAGTGGGCTGGGCAGGAGCCAGCTCCCATGTAGCCCATGCACGGCATGGAAACTGATAGATAAAAGGGCCCACAGCTTTTAGAGTCGGGCAATTTGCACCTGCCAAATATATACCCACATATTTGTGGCCATGGAGTGAGTTATACGTGTGAACCTCAACATATGCCACTTCTATTCTGTGATTTATATTCCCGACGAGGTAGTCAGAGAGGCAAACATGCTCAAGTTTCAGCAATGAAGTGCAAACACAGATTTTCTGACTAGAACTTGCTCTTTTACAAGTGCATCCCATTGCACAGCTTTATTTCAGTAAGATGAGAGAGTCTGGGTCAGAAGCAGGAGAAAATAAAATATACAACAGCAACTTTACAACCCACTCAGGGTTTATGTGACTCTTTGCTTTTACAATGTAATTTCATTCACTCTTATCTTAAATACATCATTCCTGTACCTGTGAGCCCAACCTGCTGCTGTGGCAATGTGGGATGGTGGAGCAGTTTGCCATCCTGCAACAGGACTTTGTGACACAGAACCTGTTTAAGGCAAGCTTCACTATTAGCTGTTTAGTAGTAGACACAAAGGTAGGAGAAAAAGGAAATTAAAATGAAACAGTGGATTTTCCACCTGACTTACCTCAAGCCCTTCAGTCGCATCATGCTTGTTAGGCTAGCAGGCTGAAACCGAGATGTGCCAAAGATTTTCTGCTCCTCCGTTGTTTCTCCCAAGCAACAGCTCACTCTCTCTGGAAGCACTCTTATGAAACGTTGCTAGCATCCTTTGTTCTTCTGTCCTTGGATGGCTGTGGGTCCTTGATTGCTCTCAGACAGAGCCAGAGATGGAACCATCATCAAAGCTATCAGTTCTGGCTAAACCTCTTCAAGATTTGTAAGTATTAGGGCTTTATCCAGGCTGATGCTTGGTGAGTTAGGCCAGTGTAGTCATACAGAAAATATCTCTGTAAACAGGCTAGCACACAACATTAGATTGTTGCATGACAGTGCCAAATCTATTATAAGTACCCTTTGAAAACTGCATTAGAGCAGTCTATAAGGTATTAAGCTTGCCTGTTTAGTCATTCATAAGCCAGGGAATAACGAAGTTGAGGTATGGTGATTGAACATAAACCTTTAGTGTGCTATTTGATGCATCATCTCTTCAATGGGACTTTAATTACAAATAGCATACTATTTCTCAAAGAATACCCTCCTACTTTCCCTGTCATCATAATTATTCCCACATGCAGGATTTTGTAGTGCTTTTCATCATTACATGTTAATTTTTCCTTCTGAATATATAAGTAATTTAATTTTTTTCTTATTTAGAGATATACAAGCATTCATACACCCCCAACATTTTTATAGCTGCACCTTAAAGCTCTTTCTCAGACTAAATTATATACATCTCTTTATAAGCAACACGTAAAATAGGATTTTTGATTTTTATTTAAGACTTAATCCTGTTGAAGTTCATAGAACTTATGTAGTTGAGGTTAATGATTTGGATTTATATTCTCAGGAACCAAATTGTCTCTGAAAGTCAAGGAGATCGCACTGCAAATTTTCCAGATCCCTTGAAAATCATATACATTGCATATTTTTAAATAGTGATTTTGGGTTTATGATATGAGTTATCAGAACTTTAATATTTTAACATAAATTGAAATGAAAGTGACTTTAACTCCTTTGGGAATAAAAATCATGGATGGAACAGGCTCCTGGCTGTACTACAGAAAGGTATAGTTCAGCAGCAGCCAGGCTAATGCTGCAGTATATGAATATATCTACAGAGACATCATACAGTTCATCTCAGTAGGGTTTCTTGATGAGCAGTGTTCTCACAAGGGGACTTGAGGATGACAGTGTTTGATGGACCACGGGTGAACTGAAGGCCTAGGAGAAAATCTTTAAGCTGCCAGTCTTTGTGTGGGATGGCTGGGACAGAAATGGCAGCGGGAACTGATGTGATCAGAGCTGCCTTGACCAACTCTGCAAGTGCACACTAAGGGAAGAATTGGTGTGAGTCTCTGCCATGTCCTGTAGACCCAGGTCAGTCCGTCACTGCCATTTATTTTGTCCTTCCAAACATGAAGTTTATGGGGTGGCTATAGGCTCACCTCTTCGGGTGGTGAACAGGACACTTTGGGAGGACTCAGAATGGGAAAGATAGGGAAAGCTGATCAGGAAACAATAGGAAGAAAAGACTCCTAGGAGAAGAAAACCTGAAAGAAAATATGTGGACACTACCTGGTACTGAGTAAAGTGTTAGATGATCAGAGGACTACTTTTCAGATGTCTGGCAAAGGCTTGGACAAACTTGCAGCTGGCTTCTGTAGTACTTTGAATGTACTGTAACCTCCTGTGTATAAACATATGAAGCACAGGATGACATGGGATGTGTGAAGTACTGGGACATGACTGAGGCAGAGTCATTTACATTGAAATGTTCTAATTGAATAGTCCATCACTTTCATACCTACCTTAACTGTATATTTTCTTTCCCCTTCCCGCTCCCCCAAAGCTGTGCTATTTCATTTTTTAATCCAAATCTGGGATGCAAGTGTGTGTGAAATACTGGCATCTTCATTTGAATTTCCTGGGTTTGCTTTTTTATTAGAACCCCTTGAAGAGGAGAATAAAGAAAATAATTTGGGATGATCTGTATTCAAGTGTGTCAACAGGTACAATAAGAAACCCAAATGAAGTTGTGCACATAGAAAAACATATGAAATAAATCAGTGCAAGTTAAGAGGACTTACCCACCCATCTTTGCTTTGCTGGAATGAATAGTGTGTAAGTTTCCACTAGATCATCCTTTGATTGTCAGGATTGATTAAGTATTTTCTGCTTTCAACTCTGAAGAGATGCTTTTAATAATTTTTTAATATTTTATCAGAGCACTATGTATGCTGGCTCCCATTAGCAATGAAATCTGTCCAGTGAGATTTGAATTTGACTGAAAGCATAGATTTTGCCTTTCTTCAGTTACTCTCTTCTTGTGTACAAAACAGATGAGTGGCTAGTGGCAGAAGGACACCAGAAACAAAACAATCCCCCAAAATATACCTCCAGCCAGGTTACCAAATTTGAATGGATGTTATAATTAATATATATTTAAGTCCCACTTAACTGAATGCTTTGATTGTCATTACCCAATCAATGGTATCTGAATTATGATTTTCAACATATTTTCATAAATCTAGTCAATGGGCTTTACAAATGCCTGTCTTTAAAATGCCATTCAGGTCATGCAAAAGCATGTGGGTGACTGGCTGAAGTATTTGCATTGCACACACAAGCAAGCTTATCCCTTCTTGGGTGTCTTCATTCTGCAAATGAAGAGGGCACCTGAGGATAAATATCCCTGTTTGGCCTTACAAAAGCCATTGTTGCCCTACTCCTTCCTGCTAGGCTCTTCCTGCCTTACCTGTGCATTCTGAGGATCCCCCTTTGGCCCAGCAGTTCACTATTCCTTACTGGTCCTGAAACACCATATTGCACCCATATGACAAATGCCACCCCACCCTCGGTTATCTATTACAAATTTCTTTGATCAACTTACTTAAAAGCCTCCTTCTAACTTCACCTGTACCTGAAGTACAGAAATTTCCTATCAGAAGCAACTTTTCTTATGGTAGTTTTGGGGAGCTGCTGTTTTAGTGGGAAAATCTTTGCTTGACTATCACACGGCCACTCTACAACCCTACACTGGTAGGGACACTAATAACTACTCACCATGGAGGCAACTACTTAACTTCTGGGTGATGATCATCCCCAGCCAGTTCGGATTTTAAGGAACCAGTTAGTTTAAAGCAGGGAACTGTTATCCTCGAATGACCTATGACAAGCTGAAGTACCTCAGTAGGGAGAAAATAAACGGCAAAAATAAGAGGCATAACAGATATGTTGCTGATCCAGGTAATATACTCAACTTTGAAATGGAAATGAAGATGAGTTGAGAAAAGAAAAAAACCAGTTTTATTTAGATTAACATGTTAAAAAGGGCTGAGGAATCTGAGAGCATTTGGAAAGGAATGAAAGGACTTTTTAGCAGAGCTAGAACAACTCATTTTAATGAATTAAAGATTTGGGTTAAATTGTAACAGACATAACAAATAGTTAGGGCATTAAATAATCATCACCTGGCCTGTTAACAGATTTAGAAACCTTCTGACCTTGGAGAAGTCAAGTTAATCTAATTTGTTGTAGTTTGTTTTTTTTTTTTTTAAATCAATAATCAACTTTTCCTCTTTTGAAATTACACATTTAAATAAAGTACTGAAAACAATTAATTACCCTTTGAAGAGACGGGTGGATAAAATCCCCTTTTTACAGTTCAAATCTGCAATCATTTTCTTTCATGATTCCTTCAACATGTCTCAGTTCTTGCTGAAACTCTGAACAATTTGGGAGACTTTTTGTGTACCAGAAAGGTGGTGTTTTCTTGGATTTATGTAATCACAGGTTTTCAACTGCTTTAATGCCATTAACTAACATTTCCAAATGTTTGGTGTGTAGAAAGATCAATGGCTTTATTAATCTAAATGTATTACTCCCCTCACCCTTCCCTATTTCAAATCTGGTTTCTGTTTAAAGCTCTCCATAACCTCAGCCTTATTCTAGGTTAAATGTTGTATTAATCAAGCTGTGGATAAAGGCCACATATATGACTGAAGCTGTGTTTATTAGCTTTAGAGAAGCCTTTGATTTGGTCACACATTCTTTGCTCTTAACAAAGCTTCAGAATAGTACAATATGGGGTTTATGTCAATCCCTAAATTGGTTATCATCATATTTAAGCAATAATGGGAAACAAACTATGTTCACTATTGTGGCATATGACCTGATTTTAAACTCTCTGGTGCAGGTGTTATCTGGTATGGTATTCTTCTTCTTCTAGTGCTCTGGTTGTTTTCTTTGGAAATGTCATATTTAATATGCATGGATAAATAGAATATCTGCTTTCATAAAGAACTTTTATTTTAATCCTCCCTTTAATCATAAAGTAGACTTTATTTGTACTCTCCAGCTTATGCAAGATGTGCTCTGAGGAGAGGAAAACGGGAGATGTTCAAGCAGTTAATTGCTTCATGGTGTTATGAAAAGCTGTTTTGAGCCTGTGTGCAGCTCCAGCCTTCCTGTGGCTAGCAGGATTTCCAACTGCAGGGCTGTCCTGTGAAGGCATTCTTGGCTTGATTCTGTTCTTTGATGTGCTGGGTACAATCCCCACCCAGGATTAAGCATATGATGTAAACTCGGTCTGAGCCTCTAAAGGAGAAGGCCACCCTTCTAGATACCAGTCAGCACAGAGGGGCTATAGGTGACACCTACATGCAGAAAGTGAGAATACTTATATTCTGAGAACATCCTGGCTGTGAATACCTGCTCTTGTGCTGGTAGAATAGGGAGCAGAGGAAACAAATATTTTACCCTCTTTTAGTGCATCAGTATAACAACTGACTATTGTGAATATTTATATATCAACATTATAACAGATGTGTTAAAAACCATTATTATCTCTGTAAAGAATGTGGTCACCAGAGCTCAGAGCAGGGCTGTGCCTCCCACAGAGACAGTGGGTATAAAGATTAGCCTTCAACCCCATCATGGACAAATTAATATGGTGCCTGGAGGGCAGGTTTCAGGACTTTGTTGTGGCTTGGTCTCCATGTCCACTTTCTACTTACATGGACAATAATTTCTCAAAATTCAGGGTGACCCAAAGGTTAACATAATTCTCCCTTCGAATAGTCAATCCTTGCAATGTATAGCCGCTTACTTTTGCGGTCTCTGAGGCAGTGACTCAGCCCATGACAACAAGCACACCTGATTTAGAATATAGTATTCTAAATTGCTGAAGCCTTTTTAAAAATTTTTCCTTCTCCTGCCAAGACTCATTGTCTGGGTGCTAAAGGTGGAAAAGCATTACAGTTATAAACAGAGTGCAGTTTTTAACAGGAGGAGATTTGACATCTGAAACTGGCACTGAGAGATGTGATGCAGTCATTGGCACAGGGACACTTCATGCCACAGCACCAGTTGACACAGAGAATGATTCTGTGATAAAAGTGAAAATAATTTCTTCATCCTCTGTTAGAATTCCTTCATTATGAACTCTTGGATTATCTTGGAGATGTGGACAGGCTTATGCTGGAGGCTGGGAATACTGGAAATAAATCTTTTCACCTTTTAGAATGGGTGCTTTGTCGGATTGTTGAGTCTTGTTTTCCTGTTACATTGTTACTATTAACTAAATCTTAAGGCAACTCTGTGTAAGGTTATTTTTTCCAGTAATATCTGCTGTAGCTGTCTAGATCACTTTGAGAACTGGAATCTGCTTTGATGCATTATATGCACTTTTTAACCTTCAAGCAAATTATTTTCTTAAGAGCAAGGGAGAAAATTTTTCAAATCACCAGTTTTCAAATATTTCTGAGAAGGAAATCTGCATCAGTGTTTAGCACAACTAATCTCTGCAAAATGAAATATCCTTCATGTAGTCACCATATTTGATCTAGCTCCAGAAATGCCTAGGAAAAAAGTCATATCAGAGGGTCTCACAGAACTGCAGATGTGACATTCCACTATAAGTGAATTAAGGAGAAGCTATTCATGCCACCAACAATCATAAGATGTAGTGGTTCCTGCTAAGCATCTTCATGACATTATTTTACTCAGGTGAATGGCATAAAAAATTGCCAAAATCGTGGTTTAAGTACTACAAAACTACAAAACTCCCACCAGAGAAAAAGACACTGAAAATAAGTGCAGATTTGAGAGGTGTCCTGTAGATCTGAGAAGTTCCACATGAAAACTTTTGCTTTTAGAAAAGTGGAGTGGGGCTGCTATCAAAGAGACAGGAAGAAAGTTAACAGGAGTGAACACTGGATTTTCTACATTTTAGCTTCTTTGCAAGGCCATTCATATACATCATTATGGCATGATTTCTGAAGTAGTCTGGAGGAGCTTTGTGAAAAGTTTGTAAGGTCACTTACAGACAGCAACATCAAAACTTTTAAGTGCTAGAATATCCCTTCCCTCTTCTCTTGCTGTCCATCATATTCAGTGGAATGAGAGCAGCAGGACCAGGTCAGAGTTAAGGTTGGCTGCCAAATTTCAAAGCTTTCAAAACCTCCTTATTTCATAACTGCAACATTGTAATAACACTGCTTTAAATTAGCTGATATGTATTTACTAACTTAATCTTAGTACAATGCAGGGGCTTAAGGGTCTGGGAATACTGCACAGCTTTGATCTCTATAAACCCCTATTAGCACAGGTACTGATACAATTATCTGCAGGGTCACTCTGCATACTTACAGGCTAGCAGTCCAATCAACAGATCAAACTACCTCATTTATCATCATGTGATCTGTTTCTAATTAGTTCACTCCAGTTAATGGTTTCTTAAAACTGCCTTTTTTGAGGTTTTTTTTTTTTCAGAAACACATAAACCACTTGAAATAACTTCTCAACATTGGCTAAATATATAATTTATTTTCTGGCATGTTTCCAGTTGTATGAGTTACACAGAATTTATTTACTTCATGAAATAGGTAATTTCTTTGCTCTCAGAAATGGAAGGCACAGAACAATGTTGGGGTGATGGTAGGGTCTGACAAAAACCTTTTTAACACATTCAGTGCATTTTCCTGGGTCATGGAGTCTGACATTTACGGTTTTAAAATAAGTCTAAATGCACCCAGTTTTATCTCCTTCCAGGAAAGCATAATCATGAGATTTACTGAATGATTGGTACTCCGTGAACAAATGTCAAAAGACTTAAAAGTACAGGTTGTACTACTAGTGTGGATTGGAACAAAAAGGAAACATCAACAGTTTTGCATGCCAGTCGTAAATTGCTGGTCTTAATTAAAGTGTAATAAAATTTTTAATTTGATCAAAGCATGTAGCACCTATTGTAAGCCTACTGTTTCATCAGGGAGATTTATACCCTTTGCTTTCTTCTCAGTACATGTAGTAATTGCATCTGCTTATTAGTAGATTTGCTATTAGAAATACACCACTCCTGATGGTCTGTGGGCCAGGATTTAGTGTTATTAGGCTTGACCTGGTTTGATTCCCTGTCAAAGAAAACCCTTCAGCCTCAAACATTCTAATAACCAGCTGTGACCAGTGTGCCAGGAGGAGTGAAGTGGAATTTAACCAGATTGATATACTGGTGTGGAGGGGCTGTAAAAAGCATGAAACTACCAGTCTTAAAAATAAAGATGTAGTTAAACTCGTAAAGAATGGCTGTCTCAGAAACTCATAGTGTGAGCTTTCATCAAAAACTGAAGTGTTAATAAGTTGTCATATTAGTTTCTGCAAAGCAAGCATTCACTTCTGAGGGAGAGTACACATGGACACAAGCCAGGGTTGAAAATACTGCTTCACTTTTCCCAAAATGAAGTGATGCCCAAGTTTCTGGTATCATCAGCTCAACACAACCTCTTTGCTTCCAGGTGACATGCTAGGCTTTTTTCTGGGAATTTTTCTTTTTCATCAAGATTTGAAAGGGAAGGTAATCTCTGAAACAAAGTCATGGTTAGCACCATGCACAGGCAGACACCTGCACATTGTGTGTGGCAGGGAAAGATATGCAGGCACAGTCTGTACCTCCAGATTTTCTGTGTAAAATTGTGGTGTCCCAACTCAAATAATAAAACATCTGTGTGATAAATGCTTATCATGCAACTTCCCCTAACTTTTATAGGATGAAGCTAAAGATAGGGTAATAAAAGACCAGCAATGGAGGAAAGAAATAATTTGGAGAAGGAGAAAAAGGTTAAAAAATTGTAACTAAGGAAAAGGGATAGGAAAAACAGTGTTTTGTCTCTTTTAAATGTTGGTGACTCAGGCACTGAGACAAGCTCTTGCCCTTGGACATCCAAGCCTCGCCAGGAGCAAAATTTCCCAGTTTCACATGTTTCCTTTTAGATCATCAGAAGGCAGGGGAAAAAAACCCAACAAAATGAGAGAGACCATTCTTTCCTATTTTCTCCAGATTTGGAAAATAATAATTCCCTAGGAAGCCCCTCTCCGTTCAGTGACATCTATATTGTTTACAGAAATAAGGACTCAGAAATTCAAACTTCTGTGGAAAGAGCAGTGTTCACATCCTGTTGTTGCCCGTTTGGCCATCAAAGCTGGCTTTAATATCTTATGTTTTTTCCTCTGTAAGGAGAAGTTCCTATAAAGCTAATTATTGTTCCCAAGCTCAAGAAAATCTCTCAATTTTTTGACACCCTCTTTGCAGTGCTTCTTCGTATCCATGGAGAAATTTTGTGCTAGGATGGGTTTTGTTAGCAGTTGGCACCTCTAATTATAGCTAAGTGGATACTCCTGAAACTGAAGTACAAGTTGCTTTAGCCACCTTTTCATGTCACATCCAGTCTTGTCCTTCTGGAAGCACCTGCTATACCTGCTATTTGTTGGTGTTGTGCTGTTTTAGACAGTGATTCATTTGTAATGAATTAGACTGAAAGTAGATGTGATTATAAGACATTCCCTTATATTCAAGATAGGTTTGTTCCCTGACTTCTTTGCTTTCTTCTTCTTTGTGGAAACTACTTGCCAAAGTGGGAAATGTATGTGCTCTTTTAGAAACGCCAAGAAGTAACCACAGTGTGTTATCTGTCACTACATGTAAAGTCATTGAAGGTAGGTCAATTTTATCGCAGGATATTATTTTTTCAACAGAGTGAAGGGATATTGTTGTAATGATGACAAACGTGAATCTATGTCATAATAGAGTGACTTTTGATATTTTTTTTCCACTTGAAATTTTGCTACTGTTGTTTCTTTGCTCTTTGCTTTTTGCTTGTAGTGCAATGTGGATACGTTAAGAGTCTCAAGGACCATGTTCAACTGTTTAAGCTGTTAAATGCTTCATGATTCTTTGGTTCCATTGAGAGTCATAAGGCTCTTACAGTCTCTACTAAAGAGTACTGTAGAACAAATATTATGTCATATTGGCATATACTGTACCTTTTGAGCCCTGCCAATATTGCAGTTTTGTCTCACCCACTGCTTCATGAGCAAGGCACATGCAGAGGTTCTCATCCACACCTACATGCTGAAGTTTCAAGATTATCCTAGATTTCAATTCTAACTTTTTTGAATAATAAATAGGCATATTTTTGGCTTTTACCTGCTGCAAGGTGACAGATACCTGCAAATCACAAAAGAAAATACAGTTTCAATTTTCAAATATCAAAGATATCACATGGGGCATGAAAAGTAAATGGCACGGTATGCTCTGAGAATAAGTGCCAGAGTCTGCATAAGAAAATGTTAGCATGAATTTCATAGTGTGGATAATAAGTTCTTTGCAGTGTATCCAAGACCATCATGAAGAAGACTTACAGAAATGGGTAATATTTTTATTTTACATTTTTTATCCTTCTTTGGAGTGGAAGGAGTTGCAGTATCATGAAGACAGGCAGGAAAATAAATCTCATCCAGTAAGTAACGGGAATAGTTTAATTTGTCACCTTAAGGAAGTGGGAAGGAAAAGACATAATTATCTCCAAAATATTTGAATTACACATATATCTTAAATGAGTTCTGAAGAATAATAAATTCACAGACTTGGAACTAGAACCATCTCTATTTTTCACGGTGTTTGGGTTTTCCTTGAAGGATGTGGAACTCCTATTTGCACTGTCTTGGAAGCTGTTTTTGTGGTTTTGAATCTTTACATAGAGACAGTTTTGAATCACATGCTGTAGCATATGTCTAGCCCAGCTGTTCTCTCTGTACTTATATGGTCCCATCACTCTAAATCTCTGAGTGGATCAAAAGTAAAAACAAAATTACTCTGGCAGTACCCATGGTTGAGGAACCTTTTGGTGTCCATCATTAATTATATGGGTAAATAAGAGTTGATGATTATGAAGTGTTTAGTCTCAAATCAGGCAAAACTGCTTGAAGTTCTCCTTCTGCTGAGTCCCCGCCAAGGGCACCTTTTTCATTGCACCTTTTTCCAGGAAGCACAGAATGTGTGCATTTTCCGAAATGTATGGGTAGTCCTCATGTGGCACTGATGTCTTCAAAGATTAAAACTAATTGAAGCTAAAATCCTCAGTGCTGTACAGCTGTATTCTGCCCAGCCCTGGAAAGGTTGAAACATTCCAGAAAAGGAGACTGAAAGCAATTATCTCTGCATTTTTTGTCTGCCTTTTACACTGTTAGTACCAGTGAGCCATCTCTACTTACATACTTTTCCCTAACCCACAATAGTTCTAGATCTAAAGTTTAACACAAAGACCAGATCCAGCAGATATTTTTACCTTTTTTTATACACTGTGCTATTTTAAATGGGAGAAAAAATAAAGAAGGAACTGTTTTGATCAAAGCATTTTTCTCTGACATAGCTAGGCATAATAATGTATCCTCACAAATACCTCAGCTTTCAAATGCAAGAAGGCATTCTCACGTTTATACCATAGAAGGTGCTACTGGGATATTCCAGATTCCCTTCATTCCCAAGAGATCTGCTAATCTCAGATAAATGAGGGAGGCAGTTTGCTTGGCCTGAAATTTCACAATACTGTGATGCACTTGGGGAGTTGCAGGACCCAGGCACAGGGCTACAGGCTCCTCTTCCACCTGAGTGTACCACCAGCTGGACTCAGAGGAAGATCCCAGTCTGGATGAATTAGCATAAAACCACTTCTGAACAGCCACAAACTTTAAACAGTTTCAGCTGCCCCTTCACCCATTTGAATTTACTATTGGTATTAAGATACATGAAATAGCCTTGTTTTATGCACTTAGTAGATAGATGTATCAGATGGGTGGTGTCACCCAGGCAGTGTAATGGGAAGCCATGTCACCCATGGATGTTGGGCAGAGACAGAGGGAAAATTGCGTGTGCTCCTCCTGGCTCTGGCTTGTGGGAGTTGCCAGTCCAAAACACAACTTTCTATCAGAAAATAAAACTGATAAAAAAATGATCAGGTGGAGCTTTTAAAATGCCTTACACAATCCAGATTGCACTTCCTCTCCAAGACAAACAATCTGTCAAGCCTTGGAGAAGTGGGGTGGTGTTCAGGACAAGTGGGCTGTCCCAGCTGGGCATCAGGACTCAGTAGGTGAGTTCAAGGCAAGATCATTATTCTATATCCTTGGGTAGTCCACTGGGGTAAATGCTGCCTGAAAAGACAAGTTTTGAGATCTACTGATGTACTACTTTGCTGTGGAGTAATATCACATATTAAATCTTATCAAATATTTATAACACATGGTCTAGAACTCTGTTCCTTGACAAATGGCTGAACTACAGTAAAGATGTCCTGCATGTTTCCCTGATGAAAACATTCTTTTCAGAAGTTCAGCCTGCAAATACCAAGTCATATCAAGGAAATCTATAGCAAATTGTCATGGTTTTAAAGCAGTAACTAAAAAATCACTAGAAAACTTACTTATTACTTGCGGTGAGATATGGATTAGAACAAGAGCAAAATAGACTTAAAACTTACAAGGAACAAAGAAAGTTTATTAACAAAAACTACAATAATAAGAAACCAGAATAAAACCTCCAGAAGCCCTTTTTCCCCCAGCTACCCAACCATTCCCTTGTTCACATGACAACATAGAGACTAAAAAACTTTGGTGGTTAAAACAGTCCCAATTCTTGCTATTGTCCTTTCATCAGTCTTTGTAGAGAAAAAAAAAGTCTTCTTCTGCTAATCTATGGAAAAGTAGATAATTGAAAGATGTACACTCAAGGTATAGGGATGATTGGAATAGCTGTTCCAGGGAGGGAGTTTCAGGAACAAGGGGTTTTTGCTACTTCAGGAATAAATATTACTATTTTAGCCCTTTTTTGAACACTCTCGGAGCTATACTAACAGACATTAATGACATCGTAATCAATAAAGACTTGGAGAGTATTCTTTTGCTCCTCCTTCTAGCTGCTAAGGTTGGCTCTATTTCGACTGTGTCTAGAATACCACAGTACCTCCCAGAGCCAGAGAGGCTCCAGCCATGGTCCCTGAAGGACAGGCTGGAGGATGGTGTTGATGCAGTACAAATGATAGAAAGGCTTCAGGAGGTAATAGCTTTAATGCACCAGAGCTGACGACCAACTGCAGCAATCAGTGTGGCTGAAAGCTTTGGATGGGCCAGTGAGAATGTCTGAATGGTCTGACATGCACTTGGTTTGGAGGGACAGTAAACACTTTGTAGTGAATAAAAAAAAATCTCTGTTGTTTTGGTCACAGATATTTATCCTCAGAAGTTCCCTCTTAGACTCATAGATACATCTGAAAGCAGAGAGAATCCTCATCACACGTACCATCTCCAGGCCACCAATGCCTCAAATTTATCTGGACATCATCAGTGTGGAGAGGGAAGCATGATGTCCCAGTGGCGGAAGCTGTATCTTCTAGTTTTCTGTCAGACCCTGGGCTCAAGTAGGCAGAGATGTTCCTTGAGGTTTGCCAGGCCCTTTGTCAGGGATGCAGCTGCAGAAAAGAGACTTTTCCTTTTGACAGTAATTGAAAAGGCAACCTGAAAAAAAATATGTCTTCCTTTTTGGAAACATTTAGGACATGAGCTGTTAACATTTCACAGGTTTGGAAGTCTGACATACATCTGTACATCTCTGGAGCAGAACTCATCCTCCAGTTACTCAAGAGAACTTTCCTGAGCAATTATACCCATGAGACTCCTACTCAAATATTTGTGTGCCAAGACAGTCTGAACAGTCAGGACATGAGCAGTGTGATTCACTTTCAGATGTAAGAAAACAGTTCTTGAAAAGTATTACTGTATACAGCAACTCTGGCAAGAGGTTCTGGAGGAGTCCAAAGTCTCCTTGCTCTGTGCTAAGGAAGGCAATATTACGGCGAGTCTGAGCTCTTTTCCTCTGCAAGAACAGCAACTCTTAAGTAGAACAGACATGAAGCACAAAAAACCCCCAGGAATTCCAGTAACCACCCTGAGCCAGATTTTAGAGGCTACATCCAACACAACAACATACCTTTCTTTCATATGTTAATGAAATATCAGCCAATAACTTGTGTAGAACAAATCCTCTTATATGTATACGCATGTAGCTGTAAGTCACCAGGGTAGACCAAAGCTCTAAAGCAAGAGATCTTCAGTGAGGATAAGTCAGCTTAGTAACATTTTCAGTAGACATCAAGTGAAAATTTGGCTGTACAGCTGAGGATTGTGTTAATGCCCCAGTGCTGCAGTTTTCTTAGCTGTTTGTTTTCTGTCATGTGGTGACTCTCATTACCTATATGCAGTTGTTGCCTCACAAATTCAGCTGGTGTGGTTTCCAGTTTGGATCTAGATCTGTGAAGCCTGAAGGAGGGGCATTCCTCTGGGACTAGGTTAATACTGCCTTCTCTAGTATGAATGGTCTTTGTATTTATTTTGAACCTTATTTTCTGGTGGTTTTGAAATGGCATTAACTGCTGTATTCTTTAAGCGGTGCTGAAAAATCAAAAGCATTTAGTTTCCAAGGATTTACTTTTTCTGAAAACTGAGCAAGAAAATACACTGTATGTGGCAAAGGGAACAGAGTGAATAAACCAACAAATCCACACACCATCAAAATATCAACAGTGACTCATAAGGCTTACAAATTGCTACCTATGAGTTCCAGGTGTCTGAAGTAAATTATTAAAACTCAGCATAAACCAAACATTGTGATAGAGGTCAAGTTCTTAATTTTGCTGCTAACAGTGGTGTTCGACAAATGCAAATACAAGAAACCAGCAACCATTATTGACAAAGCAAAATTCTTATTCAGCATTCCATTTTCTATTTTAAGCCATGTCTAAGTTATAAGGAAGGTTTTCTTACCTGGCTCCTAAGAAAACAATATGCTCAAAGGTAACCTAGTCCCAAGAAACACAACAAGATTATTAGGTACCTAAATCCAATGTATCTGCAAACCATTTGGGAATGTAATTTCCAAAACAGACTCAAATGAATCTATCTACTGTCAATCACTTACATTTTTTCTACAGGTAATTGAGTTATCAAAATATCCTAAATAAAAATACACTTCCCCAGAGCAGACAATCAGTTGGGCACCTGATCGTCTTTCCAGAGGTATACCAATGAATATGAATATATGAATATACCAAACATGCAGGCTTTGCATAGTTTTGTAAGTCACATCAAATTCGAGTATCAAATATTTATAGCTAGGTGAAAAAACAAAAGGGACTATATACATTCTGTCTCAGTTTCTCTGTCACTTTCAATATTTTATCACTTAAGATTTTTGTCAAAATTTTCCAAAATTTTTCTTCCATATCATGATCACTGTTTCTCTGAAGGTTTTTCTCATATTTTTCTGCTTCATCTCTTCTGTCTTTATGAATCACAGAGTTTTTCCAAGTCTCTCATATTTTTCTTTTAATACAACCTCAATACCTCCTTGTCTTTTAATTTTTTTGGGAAAAAAAGTGAGAGGTAACTGGCTCTGTCTAAAATGTGGCTCGTACAAATGCCAGGTGTAATAAATAGTGCTCCATTATCTCTGAATGGGAATGATATGACAGAACTCTCCCATATATACCCTAAATGAAGTTATGAAACTAAAGAAATGATAAATGGTATTCTGATAACCACTCAACCTTCATGTAGCAGATTTCCTGTACCCTGAGAAGTCCAGGAGTGTAACATATTAATCATAACAGCTAGAACTCATAAGAGTCCTGGGAAAAACTGTCCAGATGGTACCTGCTGGAGTTTAGGGTTAGTAGTCCAAGAGCAGGAGAGATGGGAACAGGAGGCCATTGCTGTGAAAAACTGAGGTCACTCACTTATGACCAGTCTTTATGAATGTATTGTGGGTTTCTGTGCAAGACCATGCATAGGAAAGGGTAAAATTGAGGATGGAATGGGAAGTGGTTTTGCTGGTACACATATGTGGTCTGCACACTCCGAACATTGCAAAGACATGCTCCTTCCTTGCCAGTGCCAGTGCTTTGACCTTTGACTAGTGACAGTGTACACCTTTGGAAAAATCCAAAAAACTCAGAGGAGGTGAAGAGTGCTGGTGGTACATAATTGAAATAATTTGCCTAAAAAATTACTCTGTATGTCTGCTCTGTGAATATATGTATGAATGTATTTGGCTTTACTTTGTGATTGTCATTCTTGTGTTTGATGATGATACATGTACTGCTGTAAAATGGAAATCTAGGTTTTAGCAGAACTGGGATGACACTGTACATCTAAATATAGATGAGGAGTAGCTGTGCAAGTTGTTAGGTTTATCCTGCATTTAGTGGAGGTGATGAGAGACAGCTTTCTGGGCTGAGCAGGAAGGTCTCACTTTCTGAGGTACCAAGATTAGGAAGTTGCTGTGTGTGTGCAGGGAACAGCCTGGAGGACACAGAATGTTTGGAAGAGAAATGAAGCTGTCCAAAAGCTGACATCTTTGACAGAGAAACTGGGGAGAATGGGAACATGCCGACAGACCTGCGAATCTCTGAATGCTAAATGGAGAAACTGAAACTTAAAAGGAGTGATAAAGGGGAAATTACTGGATTAGGAATTACTGTGTTAAGAGGATCTTCCATGAGGGAAATACATGAAATGACTAAGAGTAATTTCACTTCAGTGTGGTGAAGTGCTCTCAGATGAGCAATAAGCCTGTAATGAAGAACTTTTTAACATGCCACCCTTCAGGGAAAAGTTATTAAAACCCTTGCCAGTTCATTCTCTCCAAGGTAGATTTCAATTTGCAAGAGCTACTGAGCCTTCCATGTGGCACATCACAGCTCTGTCCCTTATTTAACTTCTGCCTAGAAGTGGCCACAAGCCTTTAATCTGGGATGGGTGGATATAATTTTTTTCCTGAGCTGGCTATCTGTTCTTCTTAAATGCTGTTAAATTCAGTGAGAGTCCTTCCTTAGCTAGTTCGGAAAGATTACTCAAATCCTCAGTGGCTTCAGATCAGCACCAAAATCTGTGCCAATGGGCCAAGGTCATGAGATGATCCCAAATCAGCCCTCAGAATTACAGTTGATACCTACCCTGTAGACATAAAGAAAAAAAAAATAGAAAATGTTCTGTTATTTGTGTTCTCTTCAAATTATGCAAGAGTAACATTATGCTGTTCTTTCACAACAGTGCTCTCCACCTTCAACTCCTTTTTCCCACTTGAACTGAAAACCATTCTAAAGGATAAGACTGGAGTTTACAAGAGACTTCTAGATGCCAGTCCTACAAATATCTTTGCACATGGTTAGCTTTATTCACAGGGGTGGTCTTGCTGATGTCAAGTTAAGCACATGCCTAAGTGTTTAGAAGACTCAGCCTTACATCTGACATCCAAGTAAACAACCATCTTAAATTCTCTAGGAATTTCTGATCAAAAAGGATGTGCTATTAAAAACATACCAAATCTTTCAATGTATCTAAGTTCAGCATAAAAAGTTTTTAAATTAAAATGACATTCATAGCTTTAAACCTTTAATTAGTGAAATCCCTTTTTATTCACTGAAGTTTAAAATGTCACTTTTATTTTAATATCTAAATGTCATTTTACAAATTATAAAAGGTCAAATACATCTCCATCAAACAGAATTTACTCTGTTGATACCCCAGTCAAGCATCAGTCACTCACCTTAATTTTAATCAAACTGATTCTCTTGTATTCCAGGATTTGCAGATAAAAATTTATTCCAGTAGTGATGAATTCAGCATTGTAATGACACCCACGAGTAACAATTTGAAAGATGGTCTATTATGCTTGCACAGCCTCTTCCATCCAGTGTTTTCAAGCCACTTTGTAAAACTCACACAAGTATTCTTAAGCCAGAGGAGCCCTACTGGCTGTGTGACGGGGGGTGGGTGCTGACAGGGGCTGCTGCACGGGTGTGTTCTGCGCCGCACCATGCACTCAAGGATTAAATTCTCCACGTCTAAAGGGCATTGTTTGGTTTCAAGCTTCTTTGATGAGGCAGGAATCCAAGAGGACTCTGAGCAGTAACAGATCCTGCCACTTACAGACAGACAGAACAGTGGCTATTTTGTGGTCTCAGGTGTCCTCAGACCTGGGAAGGGGCACAGTACCAATAGTCTGTGCTTCAAAGGCATGACAGCGTGAACAAATGGCTAGCTGACATTCTTTGAAGGTAACAATTTAGCTGATGAATTTAGACATCACGCTCTTTTTTCCTGTTTGTAAATTGTCTGTAAAGTAACTGTCTTTTCCAAATCTTTAGATACCACAGTAGCATTTGTTTTTGGCCTGTGGGCTAATGGGAAAATGGATTGCCTGAATATTCACCATGTATTGATTACTGCTTGTGCCACATGGTTGGCCAGCTTAATGGTGTGGTCTTTCTGTTTCCTGACTGCACACTTCAAGCTTCATGAGCAGGAATAATCTTTTTGTTCCTTCTTTGTGAGTTATTCATGAACACATGAAATTGCTAAATGAACACTGAGAGTTAAAAAAATATAACTATTTAAGTGGCTTTTGAGAGTCTTCATGATATTGTTATGCTTGAAAATATTTATTTGGTGCAGTGCCTTTGCATCCCAGCGTTACTAGGAAATAAAATCTTTCATCTTCCAGATTGCTGGGATGAATGAGTTTGCACATACCTGTAAAGCAGGATTTTTGTTCAGGAGACTCAAATCTGGTTTTGTGGATGTTGTATTTTGTCAGACCTAAACCATAAATTTCCATCAAAGTGACTCAGTTTAAAATAACTGTTTTTTTGGTTTTTCCAAATAACCAAAAAAAAAAAAAAAAGAGCTCAGAAGAGACTCAGTAGCTACATGAGAGAACATAGAATATTCTTTGAACTACAAATAGATTTTCCCTTCTATCTTACTGTAGAATGAATGTGTATATATAGAAAAGGCATCTGATATGCCTCAGCAGAAAAGATATTAGCCATGAAGTTTCAGAACACTTTCAGAGGTATTTTAAGAGCAATAGGTAATAATCTACATATTTTTTCATAAATATATGCTGAGGTTACCAGCTAACTTACACAGTAGACAGAATATAGGACACATGGCCTTGACTTTGAAAATCTACAGCTTTCTTTCCCTTTGACTAGAAAACCACCTTCACTCAGTCAAAGAAACATGTAATCACATTATCTTGTTTGACATGCCAAGCAAGAGCCCCTCTGGGAATGGTATCAGTGTCTAACAGGCAGCACCAGCCCACATGCAGCACCCTAACAGAGTCCAGTCAAATTTAGAAGGGAATAAGGAGGTCAAATATCCTATCCGTCTGCCTTGCAGCTTAAATCTTTACTGTAAAGCCAACAATCTGTGAAAACCATTTTTCACAGTTAGAAAAGAAAACTCACTGATTCATGTCTCTTGAAGGCTTGAGGAGTGACTTCTAAACCTAAGATTGCACTTAGCTAATGCACCTTGCTTTGTACTATAGCCTTGAAAGAAAATCGCAGAATAGACTGAGTTGGAAGGATCCTCTCTTCAAGGAATGGGCTGTACAGGGATCAAGTCCATGACCTTGGCATTACTAGTGCCATTCTCCAACAAACTGAGCTAATCATAGCATGTCAACAGTTTTCTGGAACCTTAAAATTAGCCCTTTTTCAAGAAGATTTGGATTATCAAAACTCTATTAACCTATGTACAGTAAAATTAGATTAAATATTAGTAGCACAACTTCAGGTGAACAGAAAACCCTTATGCACAAGTTTTAGGAAACCCTAGACCATAAAAGCTGGATAATTGACTAAGGAAAAAAAAAAGATGATTTTTGTATCCATATTTTTGGTGCTAAAAATGGTGTAATGAATGTGTGCAAAAAAATCATAGCTCCCTTTTATGGGATTATTCTATATGATCCTGAGTACTGATGACCAGTGGAGTCTCATTTTGACAAGGGTCATTCAGGCTTAAGAGGGAAGGTTATGCCTGAACAGTGTTACAGAAGCCTTTGCTCTTATCACTGAGAAAAACTGCATCTGAGTCAATTTAAGTGCCCCATGAAAGCATCTGACCTCTTTCTATGGCTACCTTGCTCTAGGTCAGGCTGTCAGAATTGGTGGCATGGCTCCTGAAAAATCTTTTTCATTGCCAGAATAGTTTTCTCCAAGCATAATCATGTTCAATTACTTAAAATTATAAAGAAACACCTTTTCAACTTTTTACTCAGTTTTCAGGAGTCTCAAAATGCACCTTTTCTAAGCAACTCTAGAACAATAGCTCCAACTGTAGCTCTGCACACACCCTTGCACTCTGTAGCCCAGATGATCCAAATCTGCCGGTCTTGTCATGCCCTTATCTCCGCTGCTTGCTGCTCACCCCTGACCTGCTCCAGCTTGTGTTCAGACCTTGCACATGCCCAGGCAGTAGTGATGGCTTTGCTCCATCCTAGCAGATAAACCATGAGCAAGAAAAAGACACTTCCCCAGCAGTGCCTCTGTCTGCTTGAGAGGTTACCTGTGATCAGTCCCACAAGATGAGGCCATACAGTATGGTGCTCTCTTTCCTGCTAACATGAGGGACAAAAAAGGCAAGCTGTTTGCTTGGGCTGCCAACCTAGCCCCCAGGAGTCCAGCATAGCACTGGTGTTGTTGTGGGGATGCAGCAGCCTTCAAGGTGGTCTTTGCCTCACTGTCTTTATTTTGGCTTTAGATTGTAAGTGGGTAGAGATTTACATGCCCACTTTATCTTCTTTTGAGTACCTCCTCAAGCGTGAATTACCACGGTACTATCCAAGAGTCCTTTTCCCATGCCAGACCTCAGCACTGTGTAACTCCAGGCCTCGGCAGCAGCAGCAGTGAGGGCGCAGGTGTTGAGCTGTGTTAACTGGAAAAACAGCTTCTTCTCACATTTTAGCTTAAGCTTACAGTCTAAAGTGTTTGAACTCTGAAGATTAGTAGGAAAACTTATTGTTAAGGTGATCTACACTTAAAGAAAACCTCTTTCTCCTAGTACATCTCTATTGCACCATTTATCTGTGCAGAAAGCCATGACACCATCAGTGCTGCTGCTTAGTTCTGCCAGTGAGTCAGATTCACCCACCTCCTGCACTTTAGGAGCTTCTAGTCTCATAGCTACTAATGCTGAAAAACAGTTTGCCCTTTGGTGCATTTGCTCCACCCATGTTAGCGGTACTTGAAAAATGACTCCCAGTCTGACAAGGGGTGACAGCAGCTGAGGGGCGCATATGGGGCTGGGGCTGTGGGGGCCTTGTGGTGCTGGCTGGGCGCCTGCACGACCACCATCTGCCCCTGCGCAGGAGGGACACGGAGCCGGTCGCCACGGGGGAGCCTGCTGCCAAAAGTACTTTATTTCTCCTCAGAAAAAGGTGATGTGCCTTCCCACAGCTGGCAAAGGGCCTGGCCACAGCTGCTCGCTGGCAGGACACAGCCCTGTGGGGATGCCATGTGCCAGCCCCAAGCGCCATGCCTGGCCTGTGTAGGGGAGAAGGAGGTCCCTTTTCCAGGCAGCGTTTGGCAGGGCTTGCCAGTGGGAATGAGGGAGGGCCTGGGGCAGATGTGGAGGTGGCTGGCAGAGTAAACCTTGGGAGGAAATGCTCTGGGTCTGTGTATGTGGGGATGCCTGCCTGCTGAGAGAAGGGTGGGATACAGCAGGGTGCCTGGGGATGTGGGGAGGATCTCTGTGCTAGCATGGACACAACACTGTGGGGACATGCAGACTCCCCTGGCAAGGTGGGTATGGGCTCGTTCTTTCCACAGTGGAACTGAGTCACCTTCCTTTCTTTTGATGATCTGATTAGGCCTGTGAAATAAGGAGGAAACAAAAAAGAGATGAATGAATTTAGAAAAGAAGGGAATTATAACAGCTAAAGATTCCTACTAATTGGAAATGTTTAAAATCCTGGTTAAACAGCTGTCATTTTGATGTAGACCTTGGGAACAGGACACACATATCACAGAGGCTCTCAGCACAGTTGGGTCTCCTCTTATCTCTTGCAGTAAATAGCAGAGGTTAAATTGAAAAATCCCTTCTCAGTGTTCTTCAAAACTCCACAATCCCTGGAGAAATCATTCTGAAGCATCAACTAATGAGCACTGTCAAATGCCGAGCTGCTCTTCCTTGATCTGGTGGCAAATCACTCACTTTGGTGGCAGGTTCAGAAATGCCTCAGTTCAAAAGAGCCTCACAGATCTGATGGCGCATCAGCCAAAGGCCACATTTCACCTCTGCTGCTGCTGCTGCTGTACCACAGGTGAAACGTTTGCTAAAGACTTCTCCTGAGTATTTACAGGGTAATCAGGTGAAAAATACTCCCTTGCCATTAGCAAATCTTCTTAGGATACTGCTTGGAATAATAACTTCTAGGTGTTTCTGTTCAAATCACGGTATTTACAGTACAGATCCTGTGTAACAGGAAAGGAGAGCAAGACAGACATTGGGTAAAGAGGTCTAAAATATTTAATGTTTGGTTCTGCCTAACTTTATTGAGGAGACAGGAGCTCAGGTAAAATAAAGGAAGAGAACATGCTGAAGAGTAGATAGGTTTATTCAGACTGTCAAGAACAATAAACAATCCTGTGTAAACTCTGAACCATTGGGGAGTCTTCACAGTAACATGAAAAAATGCAGTAGGGTTCTTCTGAAAAAATCAGGAAACTATAATCAATCCCTTATAGGAGCTGGAAATGTTCTGAATTAATTTATTAAATAAACAATAAATAAGTTGCATGAGAATACCAGAGTTAAAATAGCCCACCTAAGGATGAAAAAAATACACTGCAAAATCAATTCCTTCTCTGAGAGCATTTGATTTAGAGAATAAGAGAAAAGCGGTGTATGGGATGTCTTTGCTGATTTAGACAGATTTATCCCACACAGGTCTCCTGAAAAGCTGAGGAAATAAACCTAGAATTGTCAACCTAAACTGATTGAACAGCTGTTTGAAATGCTCCTTTCAAAAACTTCAGAGGCTTTCAAAGGCATAAGTAGCTTGCTGGTTAGGTGTGGCTCTAAGTGTAGTCTTACAGGAGTGGGAGGTGGAGAGCATTTCTTGCTAAAGTCTTGGCTTTCAGCTTAAAAAAGAATTTGATACATTTGCTGAAGACATTACAAGCAGTTTGCAGTACATGATCAGATTTTAAAGTGACCTAAATAAATTAGGTGGATGACCCAAAATCAGTGAGATGAGATGAAAAAGGCCATGGAGCAGCCATACAGTAGTAAAGGAGAATGGATCTCATATGGGGTGCTTCAGAAATGTGGAGGTGATGTGGAAACAGAAAATCTTATTCTGGGAAACACTATCAGGCTGCTATGAGGAACATGTAAGATTCAGCCTTTCTGCCCAGGGAAGCTTTGGTGGGTACTTGGGATCTATCCTAGCAGCCAAGACAATGTAAACTGGAGCAATGACATTTTGAGAATGTCTTAGGTAAGTTGGAAAGAATATGGAAGAATTCAACAGGAAGAGCAGAAAGTATGGCCTGTAAGGCTGAAAAAGATCTGGCATCAGTCTTTTAATAAGGCTATATATTAATCTTTATGACTCTGGAGCATTTGGTGAGCTCTTTTTGGTTTAAAGTAATGCACATTCAGATTTCCCTTTTTCAGGCTTCAAATTTTCAAGAATGTAAAGGAAAAAAACTCACATGACATTAGTTATCAGAATTAGGGAAATAAAATTTTTTTGTTCGTTTGGGATTTGTTTGGTTGTTGTTTCTTCTTTTTTGTTTTGTTTTTTTGTTGTTTTGTTTGGGGTTGTTTGTTTTGTTTTGGGTTTTTTATTTGTTTGCTTGTTTGTTTTTTTTTGGTTTTGTTTTTTTTTACCCAGACATCCATTGAGAAAGGTACCATGCCCAAACTGCTGAGTGAAAGTAAACCTTTCTCCACATTGCACCATTTTCCATTCATAAATTCATTGCCTTCCTGCTTTTCTGTCTAACAATGATGTTAACTGATGTTTAGTAAATCAAAATGAAACTATTAAAGAGTGTCTATAATTTAATCACAAAGAAATGTGAAACATTAATGATTTGGAGTTTTTAATAAAATCTCAGAAATATCAAAGGTATTTTAATTAATTTCAGGAATTTTGAATCTGTGAAATTTGTATGGGTTTAATTTTTCTTTCCCTAAAGTAATTTGTAAGGAAAATTGCTAAATTTCAAGAGTGCCTAATTTAGTATCTGATCTCTTTTGGAAGTCTTACCATATTTTGAATTGTTTCAATAAAGTCTTTCTTTGGAAGTGCCCACTTACAGAAACTTCACAGCTGAAAAGAATAAATAAATTTGGGGAACCTTTCAGAAGTCAGCATGTTCACAGGATTTAATGTAAGCCAGTGTGCTAGCTAATATACAATGCAAGTCAGAAATTGCCTTCTGGAAGTACAAATGTTCAATAAAGTAATTACTGGACACTTAAAGCAGTGACACTTCTCCTGCCTATTCTCCTGTAAGACACTGTGGTGGCTAGGGTCCTTACCTGCATAGCATATTTTCATTTCTCACTTCTTATTCTGAATGAAAAAGGAAATATTTTTGAGCTTCATTTGTAAACTTCTGTCCATTCAGTTTTGATTCTGCATCACCAGCAAGGAGATAGACATTATTCATTCTGAGTGTATATAAAAACATTTCACCTTTTGTAAACTGCACTGAGAAAAGAAGAGAAAAACTGAAAATATGAACAGAAGTGTTGTCTCCAGAGTGAATTTATGTCACAGTTTTCATAGGCCATGATTTCTTTCTGGACATGTCTGACAGGGAAAAGCTGCATTCAGCAGTGGAAGACATGTCTGGCCTATGATGCGGTAATTCAGGATCAGTACCTGATCTGCTATGAGGAAAATACATAAAACTTAAAGAACTCTTTTTAATAAAATAATCCAAAGTATACTTTGTATTTTTTCTCTCTTCCATGTGATGAAATCTAGAGACTAGATTTTGGGAGAATAAGTGTGGGAGGTTTCAGTGCAATAAAGACTCATTTTGTGCTTCTTGCAAATATTCCCTTGCAATATATGCTGAAGAACTTTGATCCAGACAAGCATCTCTGTTGGAGTCCACAGATGTGTTTTTGACTGGAGAGATGAGAGTAGAAAAAAAGCAGGCCATTCAAAAATAGTGAAGTTAATCCTAGCTATTTGTAAAAGCCAAATGCAAAAATTTCCTTGGTCGCTCTTAGGCATGAACAATTGTTTTTATATATATGCACTATACTTATACATATGTACCCCCATGTATGTACTTAAGTAGAGCTCACATTAGTGAGCTTAGTACAGTAACAGATTTTCTATGATATAAACATACTTCCTGGATGAGTATTTAGAAGGAAAGGAATCAGGGAGGAAAACTGGAAGGAGGAATGCAGGGAAAAATGGAAGGTAGAAAGTGTTCAACTTTTTCATTGCATGGCTTCACCTCTAGAGTTTCTGGTTCATCTTCTGAAAAACAGCAAGGGAATGACAAAATGGAGGGAAATAAAAGGTGATAATATAGTCAACTATTATGTTACCACATTCCAGAAGTGCTCAGGGGAAAACAGGAAATGGGTTACAGCCACATCATATATAACTATACAAGATAGAGAAGGTTTCCATAAGGAAACACTGGTTTGCAAGCTAATGGAAGTGAACTGGTTTTGAAACTCCTGCACTGAGGTAAACTAGCACATCTCAGCTGAAAGCAGTGAGGATCTGGCCCATGATCCCTGTTATTCTTCAGGATTTATAGTGTGCTAATAAAATAAATGATCTGGCAGGCATATCATGTTTTTGGGCATGTGAGACAAGGAAAAGAAATTGGTTCATTTTTCCATTTGTATCCAAGACCAGTGATGAGAAGTTACAAAGTCTCAAAAGTGTCATTTATGTCTTAAAAAGATGTAGATGTGTATATTACTTGTATTTTTATGGCTACTATAGTGAATGTAATTACCTGAATAATTTGCCTTGGTGTTTGGATTTAACTACACAAACTCTAAATTGTAGCAAACAAACAACAGTAAATTGAAGCAAACAAGTTGTTCTGGGAGCACAGAGCCAAGACAACTTGATGTCCTGGGTTGTTATGTGAGAGAGACAGCAGCCATCCTACTGTATGTGCAAAGGTTGTGTTTATGGGCTGAGCTACACAGCATGATGTTCCTCCTCCTCCCACATCCTGATGACACACAGCATGGACCAGTCAGTTGCTCCATATCCTTCTCCAAAAAGGGAGCCAGAGTGTGAGAGGTGGGTGAGAAGTTCACTCCACCAAGTCTCACAACAGGATGGGCAAGAATCCCAGCTTGGACAGGTTTGGTCCAGCAAGAGGATCTGAGTGTGTCTATAATAACTTGTCTAGAGATTTTAATATGCTTAAAATACAAATGCAAGGAAAAATAATTCTTGTTCTAGTCCCCAAGATTTGCATTACATGAATGTTAGTACAGAACATCAGAAAAATAGAGAGAATTTCAAACTTGCTGTAGTCCTGAAGGTATCTGTGTCTATGTAGGAAAAAAGTGGAGAGAAACTAAGAATTAGTCTGTTGAGAATAGATCTAGACGTGCATTTTAGCCAGGAAGTCGGTTCTTATATAACTCCAGGTACATAAAAGATAATCAGAAGTAATTCTCTAGGAAAATTCTGGAGTTTGGAGAGGTGTCTGGAGATGGACAACTTCCAAGCACCAATTTTCAATTGCACTTTCCTGTTTTGTTGAAGTAACCTGCTTGAGATACTGTTTTCTGTCTAATTCAGGCAATTGCTGAACACCCTGAAGATGGGGATTAGCTGCATTTGAAGGATTGCTGTCACTGATAACATCATTCTGCCTAAAACTTATACGGGAATTTACAGTACAAACAGGAGATTATATTATTTCTTTGGGTAATGTTTCAGATCACATCTGGCCCTGAGAAGAAGAGAAACACTGTGTTCTATTCACAGTCTAGGCTACAAAATCTTCCCAGTGGAAATGTAGAGAAGGCTTCAGAAATGTAGGTCTGCTGTGCAACTCCTTCAAAAAACTTTGGCCTGAGAATTGTGTTGAATATGGCAAAATCCTTCATCTGAAATGAGTCACCGAAAGAGCCTTCTGACCAGATGGAATTCTGGATCTGTTTGTTGGATACTGGTGGAGTTGGTTATCTAGATCATGCTACATAAACGCAGGTTTTGTATTGCAATAGAATTATGTTTAAAGTGAAAAGCAGTTTAACACACAGGTACTGTGAATTTAACAGTTTTTTAATCCACAATCCGCTAAGTGACACTCGGAAAGTAACAGTGCCTGGAATTTGGAGATTAAGTGAAGATTCAGGTGCATTAACCTCTTTAAACAGAAATCAATAATAATGATATTCTGTCCTGGCAGTTTACTTCTAGGTTGAAGGCAAAAGTACAATAAGAATTCTTTCACTAAAACCCTGGTAATATTTTATAATGATGTGGAAATTCCAATGAAAAGTGTAAAAAAATGTGCAGAAAAATAATGCCAAGCAAAAGTGAAGATGATACAAAATATTTCCATGAAATAAAATGAGAATTCTGAGAACAGGAATAGGAATAAAATGGAAATGAACAACCTGGGGGAAAAAAAAGCTAGCTGCACTACTTTTGGTAAAGGAATTCCTATCATCCCAGGATATAAAAAAACATGGCTTAAAAGGGTCTCTCTGATAGTCTCCACACGAAAACTATTTTCATTGGGAACTTTCATTTTGGCAACAGCAGCACGTTGAAAGTACAAGGATTTGCCTTGGGAGTCCACAGGCTCCTCTGCCTGACAGATTGACAGCTCCAAAGAGGAGGATGGGATTGTGTTTATAATGGGACATAGCGGAATGCAGCTCCAAAATCCAAAAACGTTATGGATTTACATACATTTAATATCCACATTCCATTAAGTGACATCTAAAACCCAGGGAGAGACTTTACTTAAAAAGAAAAGAGACTCTGGATGATTCAGAGACTTAGTAATGGAATACAGAGCCATTCACCTCTAGGTCAACTGTCTGAGTTCAGCTCAAGTTATTATTGACCAAACATTTATACTAACTGGAGGCTGTGTGAAATATCAATGGCTTTATGGCTCTGCTAGATATATTATTTGTTCGTGTCTGAGGTGTCCATATGGCAAAAATCACCTCAGACTCCCTTTATAGTCAGGGAAAACCAGGTACTTTTAAGGCATAAATCATCTGCAAGATGTCTTCTTTAGGATGAGATTAATTGCACCCTAGAAGTATCTATTTCTCTCTGTTGACTACACAAAGAGCACAGGGTGACTTGCTTCTATGTAGATGTTTATACTGCAGGAGTCTAAATTTGGATAAGATGAATACCATACTAAGTGATTCCTCTCCAGTCACCCAGAGGGCTGCGGTAGGTCTGCAACTGAGCATGGGTATCATAGATCTATTTGCAGAGAAGTGCTAGCTCACATCTGCCCCTAGCCACCTGAATCTCACCTTTATTATGTCTCAGTGTCCTCTGGCAAATAATCAGCAGCCTTGCTTACTCCTCATGGCAGAGACGACCCAACCTCAGGGAAGGTGTATCTTGTTATTAACAATGCCCTTTTCCCTAGAACCTGCCAGCAAAATTTGTTAGTGATAGTGTGGGTGGTCTCCAGAAAGGCAGTAGGCTGGGACATGTGTCTTTCCCTGTGCTTAAGAACCTGTGTACAGTCAGGGGCTCTCTGATGCTCTACCAAACTTTCCTGCCTGGCAAATGTCGAAATACATTAAGTTGGCACTTCCAGTTTTAATCTGTGAATGGATAAATTACTTCCTCTTGCATCTTTTTTACAAGCCTTTGTTGAGTGACTGAAATAAGAGCAGATTGTGCAAGCCTCTGCCAAGAGATTTAATAATATTAGTACTAAATAATAACATTAGTTTCATTCTCAAGGAAGTGCTTGCAGTTAAGACAGGCAGGTTACGACAGTATGCAGAACATGACATGTGTGAATTAGTCATCCTTCTCTGCTCCTGAAACGTTGGCTCCGTTGTAGGTGATAATGAAACCAGAGGAAAATCTTCTGAAGGTAAGGCGTTTGTTTATTTGTTTTAGAATCTTTGATGGTATATTGACTGTTATATGATCCATACTGGGTTGTGAGATGTTGAATACAGTCTGTTTCTGAAAGTCCTGGTTCATGCCTGGCAGATGCTTTCTTCAGTAACATAGTGATGTCTTGCCTTTTACATAGCAAAGTGTTTGTCCTCTTCTCTTTGCATCAGCTGCTATGTGCAGAAAACTGGACACACAGCTTTTGGCATTTGTTCAATCATAAAGCAACTTTTATTAAGATTGCTACAAAAGGCTGACCAGGTATGTTTTAGTGTTGGATGTAAAATGACTTCTAGGTGTAAACTAAGACACCCCTCCAGTTTTGAGCTATTTTGTCCTTCCCATGAATAATATAAGCTGTTTGTGGTGCACTGAAGCATGTGCAGCTTCTCAAGTAACTTTGAAAATTATGGTAGATCTTTGAATGCCATAGCAGAGCTCTTGTTTATGTTAACAGCATTGCTTGCTTGCTGTAAGATCTTTCTGGTCTGTCACATTTATCTTTCATCTCTGTCTTAAAGACTATGAGTTGCAATGACAGAAGCAAGCACCCCTTCACCCCTTGAATTGATATTATTTACTAATTACAGATATCTGTCTCTTCCTCCATCTCAAAAACTCTGATAAAACTTTTGCAATCAGAGCAACACTGTGAGAGCTGTAGAGACCATACCTTGTAGTCTTCTAACCAAAAGCTTTGGACATTGTGGTTCTGTCATACTTATTAGAAGTTAATGTAAATCATACAATAAGGCCAGAGAAATTAAGTCAGAGGAATATGTATATGAAAATGCCAAATTTGGCTTTAGCCACAGGTACAAACAACTCTTGCTCTTTTGAGTGCATTTCTTGAGCAACCCCTGGGTCTGTCCCTCCCCTCACCTACTGTGGCCTCAGTGCAGCTGTCATGGCAGGGCTCCACTCAGGTCACTTGGCACTGCACTTGAGGGCATTGTCCAAATCTGGTGAAATTTCAGTGACTGTTTCTCTTACCTGGATTCCAGTTTGCTGTAGGTAAGGCTAATGCTCACTATGTGCTGTTGCAGAGTGGATTTTGTTTTAATAAATTGGAAGAGTCCATACTGTTTTCAGTTAAATCTTATAGCTATGCTACAGCAATACTAGAGTACTACACCTGTTATGTGCACACATACAATATCTCAAATATTTCAAATTAAATGACACTATATTATCTTACCTTAGGCTTTTCATAGTGGGGATACTTGTTACTTAAGTTTAGCTGATAAAACTGCCATCTTTACTTTAAGCTGCTGTAGGTAGATACACAAGGGATGCTTTGGGCTATCGGTTCCAGGATATAGTTATAGGGACAGCATTTAGGGTATGTGGAAGGGATTATACTTTGGCTATTGGGTGGGTTTAGACAACCAGTCTAGGCTAAAACCTTAACTTTAAGGTGGCTAATGTAGTTTAGATGATTCCATACATAACCTCTAATGAGGCAAGCCTTCCAGTGAACTGAAGAGTAACATAAAGCTCTCGACTCAGTCTCTTGAGGTGAGCAACAATAAATATGGTGAGCAAAATAGATGCAAAACAAATACATTTTATGAGTCAAGCTAAATGCTTTCCTTTTCCAATAAAAACAAAATGATGAGGTAGTGAAGCTATATTTGGTGGTGACTTTAGTAAAACATCTGTCAGACTTTCTCATAGCAAAAATTGTACTCTGCTAAAAGTTCTGTGAAAAGGTCTTCACTACAGTTACTGATAAACCAAAATGCTTTGTATTGTAAAGGAATCAGGAAGAGGAGTGAAGAACCGATCAAGAATGGTGAGCAATGAGATTCAGCTTCAGTCAGGCTCTGAGTGTATCTTACTTAAGAAAAAATGTTATATTTTGACACTTATATTTCTTGATTTCTTGGTTTCTTCTCTACACCTTGGCCCAGCCCACCCTCTACCCAGTACCTGTTTTTTAAAAATAAGTGCAGTGGTATTATATCAGCTAGATAGGTATTGTGTCCTGTATCCTGTAGGAAGAGTTTTCATAAAAAAGATACATGGATTGGAAGGCATTTCTAAAGGAGTGAAATGATCAGGAGGATGAAGGGAATGAGTGCTGAGATAGAATGGGAATTTTATTCTGCAACTTGTTTTCTAGCAAGACTGAAATGCATTGTAGTAAATGCTAGACTGAGACCAAACAGATGTTTGTAAATAATTTCCTTTCTGTGAAACCTTGAAAAAAATTCAGAATGGGGGTAAGAAAAATGAAGTTTACTTTTAGCATGTGTACTTCAGTTTACACTCTTAATTTTTCTAGTGGTGGTTGGATAGTTTTTGGTTCTTTTTATGATTGTTCCTTTATTGATTTCCTTTAGCTTTTCTAGCGTGTCAAATCTGAGTCTTCTGGTCCAAATGACCTATATCCATTTACCATCAATACTGTTCCAACTCCAGGCTTCCTGACACCACTTTAATGTGAATTCCAGACATTAGCACAGCACTGCAACATTGATCTGACTGATGCATATTAATACACAATGTGAACATACACAGATGTTGACCAATCTTTTCTTTAAACCCCTCAAATATTTTTCTTGTCAAGATAAAATATTGAAATGTAAAGTGTGTTTTCCAGAGGAGCAGGTACATTTAGTAAAATTACCATTTATTTTGAAAATAATTTTTTAAATCCTGTTTGGGAAAGTAGTTAGGCACATACTTCAGTTATGTTGACTGAAATTTAAAGCCATACCACCACGTGTCTAGAGAAGCTCTTTCTTGCTAAATACCTACCCACCTGAAACAGTTAATCCCAATACACTGAGCCTCTGTGGTCTTTAAGATTTTTGTCTCAGTGAACAGCTAGGTTCTTTATTCCCTTGACGTCTTGCTACTCTTCTTGGTCTCAAGCTCCCCATCTGCTCCTCCTTCCCAGATATGGGGATGCACAATTCAGCCATCCCAAGTCAATAGGAGAAATGATATCTGACTTTTCCTTTAATTTCAGCTCTCAGCAACTCGACTCTTGAACTCTTCTAAGATGTGGGCTGAATTAGTCCTACCTTTCTCTGGAAATATTCACATCTCTTTGCTTCCCAAAGTGTTGCTTGTGTTAATATGAGACTTCTTTATTTTTCCATTTTGTTTTGGTTTTTCTTTCTCTTCCTCCTATGAATATAAAAAATATGCACAATAAGAAAAACACATATAAGAAAATATATACAAAAATATTCCTTCAACAGCATTGTCTTTTTGACTAACAGCAAAGTTGTCAATGAATTTTTTGGTTTCACCTGATTTGGTGGACCCACATAACAAGCACATTCAGCAAACAGTGGACCTCACACAGCACTGTTAAAAGATACAGTGTCTTTATAATGATAACCAAAACACATAATTTTTAGTGCTATTGTTCAAATAATCACCTACTTTTTTTAAATAAAGACTGAAATCAATACTCCTCTGTAGTAACACCAGTTGGCATGTACCAACTGTGGTCATTTTTCATGTCTATATTACACTGTAAATTTAATGGGACATAAACTTCAAATACACAATATGAATGCATTTTAAAAAGTACCTTATATGTAATTATATATATAATTATTAAAGCTCATTTGGACTGAGCAACACTTAGCAAAATTCTTGTATAGTTTTTTTAAAGGTATGTTAAAGTCTGTCTGACTTTCACAATGGTCACACTGGTGGGATCAGAGGTTATCAGGAAATATGGGGAGGAGGGTAACAAGCACGGAGACTTTGCAGCTTTTGTCATTATTGTTACAGTGGACCACACTGGTTTTACAAGTAGTGTAAGAATGGAATTACTATTTAGAGTGAAATATTTACTGTCTGAATTTTGACTCAGAAAATTAAACCTAACTTACTCAGTGCTTCTGGCACTTCCAGGAAAATATTCATAGAATCATGGAATGGTCTGGGTTGGAAGGGACCTTCTAAGGTCATCTAATCCAAAATGCCTGCAATGAGCAAGGACATCTTCAACCAGATCAGGTTGCTCAGAATCCCATCCAAATGTTTGTAAAAGTTCTTCAAGGGATGTTCCTCTATATGATCAAGACTTTCTTTTATTTACCTGCATGAACCATGAACATTTGCTACACTTCATTAGCACAGCAATTTTGGTTAAAGAGTGGATAAGAGCTAGAACAGTACATAGCCAGAAAAAGTTAGAATTTCCTCAGTGTATGATTACTCTGACTACATATTTTGCCAATAGCTCCACAGACAAAAATTCCCATTTCCTCTCAATGATAGAGGGGATTTATTCAAAATTTTCAGCGTACAGCCATTGGCTTCCTTTTTCATTGCTGGTTGTTTCTAATGAGGAGGTATGTTAGTACACAGAGCTACCTGTGTGGTCTCTCAAGGCACTACTAAGCACTATTTTTTCTCATCCTTTGCTGATGAAAAGTCTTTCAACATTTCTGATAATTTGAGGAAATGTTCTTCCTTATACTTTGTGAACTTATGTAAAATCTCCCTTTTTTTTTTCCCCACTGAGTTGATAGCACAAGTTCTCCAAGCTGAGGATTTTATCTTCAGTTTCCATCTCTTGTTTATAGTGTCTGATACTGTATTTAATAAAAATCTGTCATAGCCCTAAAAATTTAATTGTGCAATAGATCTAGGGAAGAACTGTAGAGGTGGTCTGATTTAGTTTTGGACTGCCTCTTCCAGAGGCTGTGCATTAGGTACACCTAGGTGTATATATAAACCATGCTTTGCATGTTTTCTTCTTGTAACTGGAAAACTGCTCCTCAAGGGCTGTTGAGAGAAGGAAGTAATGGCACAAAATTGTGTTAGATTGCTTTTGCATCAAGATTCAGGAAATGTTGATCAAAATGATATGAATATCTGGCCATTCAGTTCTCTATATTTATTAGAGGTGGTAGAACCCACCCAGGATAAACACGTATAAACACGTATAGCTTAAAATACCCTATTAGGCAGGTAGAGAAGGCAGTTCCTGATGGATGGATAGTCAGTGGAGGAAGCCCTGACTGCAATAGCAGACAATTGTCAGAAAGACAATGATCCAGAAGAGCATTTCTGGAAGACAGTGAGAAAAGACTAGAGGATAGTCATGAATGAGGTTTGTAGCAGAACTGGGGTAAATTTAGAGATAGCAATAGGTGTTTCTGAAGAAAACTAACAAGTCAAAAGTGACACCAAGAAGCTAGGCATGAAGAGCATGGAAGCCAGACTGAGTAGAAGAGCCATGAACAGGGATTGAGTCATAGATTTTCTTGGTAAACAAAGAAAGAGTAGCAAATATGGCATGTGAGGGTGTATAACTGAGACCCCATTGGTAATGAATAGATGGTTGAAGTCATCAGAGTGGTGGGTGAGATTATACATGAACACAAAATGGAAAAGTAGAGGCAAGAATACTGAAAAGAACAAAGCATTAAAAATAAACCAAAACCCAAATGTTAGAAATTATAAATGAAGGTTGTAAACTGCATTTAATTGACTTCTGCCTCTGAAGGGGAGTGCTAAACCATAGCAGTCAGAAGGAATGAGATGAGAGGACCTACTCAGATGCTTTGAAGATTGCTATTCTGCACGGGAATGTACAAAGGCAAAGGAAGTAATGGGCAAACCACTGTAGCACAAATGGGATTGTGCTCTTTCACTGTAGCCAAACTCTGCAGTAGTGTTAGGGAAAGAATGTGTAAGAATGGAATGAAATTGCCCAAACAAGAATTTTTGCAAGTTCATGGGATATTTTCAGACTGTAAGCCCTGGGCTAAAAATTTTGGCAAAAGGGCACGTATTGTAATTCTGACTTCTCTTAAATTAATGAAGAGGATGATATGATACATCTTGTAGATCCTGGATTATGCTATCATTTATTTTCAGTTGTTCCACCTCAAGATTATTTATCTAATTATCTATATTATTTATCAATTATCTAATTTCCTCAGGGTTGTCTACTCTAAATTCAGCTGTTAATAGGACTCATTGGTCTGAGCAATCAGAAAAGCCAGCAGACAATTCACACTGAGAACTTTTTACATATCCATAGCTGAAAATTAACTTTAGGAAAACTAGGATCTATTTATAATGAAATTCATAGTCTTTCAAACTTCTGATTTCATGTTTTAGCTTCCTAAGTCATGATACAACAATGGTTTATGACTTTGGTCAGTGACAAGCAGCAATGCTGTGAGCATTCACTCTGTTCTGGTGACACCATGATACTACACACCAGGACACGCTATCTAGGTCCTGCTTATCAAACCCTGAGGCTGAGAGAGGGCAGGGATGGATGCAGACAACACCTGCTGCTCTCCACAACCATGGGTCACACTGGCATTGGCCATAAAGCAGCAAATGAACACAGTAAGTTTATTCTAAGAAAGTCCTAAAAAAATATTTTGCCTTTTTAAATTCCAAGTTCAATATAAAACTCATCTTAATTACAAGAGGAAAAGAAGTATTGGTGGTGGGGGTTGCAGTTTTTGGAAGCTGTAAAAACTGGGATGTTGGTTCTGGAAGGAGAGAGAGAGAGGTTTCCACAATAGAAGCATGGCATTTAACTTAGTCAATGAGAGAAGATAAAAACCTCTCAAAGGAAACATGCAAATAAAGAAAACCTCTCTAAATCATTAAGGTTTCACAGACAGAAAAAGGATAGTTGCATGGGAAGTGACAGTGAAAAAAATGAAGTATTTGCACATATTTGAGACCTTGGTAGGGTTGTTGTTGTCTGCAGTGTGTATGAGTACCAAGGAACAGGTCTTGCAAGCAGCAGCAGGACGTAGCTACATAACCTGTCCTTGTTCTTTGAGGTAATCCAAGTCACAGAAGGAGGCATGAAATGGACCTAGCTGCTCCCTGCATACCAGACAGATCTGGATTTCCCCTTGCCAGAGATATCTGGGAATTTACAATGGGTCCCCTGGGCAGATGGAGACACACATGCTTCCTACATCTCTGGGAACATCCCTGAGGACTATTTCCACCTTTGGAAATAGTCTTTTAGTGGGAATAATTCATCAATGCTGCCTGCTCAGGACTGCGCCTAGCTACACTTTCCAGATCACAGTTAATAACTTGTGGACAGCCTTCAGCAGCCAAAGAAATACATTGGAGAGAAACTCATGCAAACAAACACACTTAAATTTCTTTAGAATAGAAATATGCTACACGGAACAGGTTTAGCATTTTAGATGGTTATCAAGCAAGAGCTAATTCTTTCACCAAAACAGCTAAATAAAGGCTTCAGTATGTGCAGTGTTGATGATTCAGTGAGAGACTTTGAAGTCTGTCACCAACTTTGAATCCTGAGAAGTCTGTTTCTGTCCATGTCACCGCCACCCACATGTGTCTAAGCGTCTGTCTCTGTCTGTGCTTTAAACTGTTGGTTTTCCTCATGGCAATCAATGCACCATGGCCAGGACTCTGCAGTGAGCAGCATGGAGAGCTATGAATAGCCATTCCCTGGGGAGCTGCACACTGAGTGTCACTGAAGGGAGCAGGACATCTGGAACCCTGCACTGCAAGTAGCCCTATATATGGAAAGGGATTTGCAGGAGAGGAAGCTAAATTACAGAACCAGTACGCAGGGCACTTGGGCTGTGTTTGTGTCTTCAGTCAGCTGCATTTCAGCTTTGCTCCACCGTAGAGAAAAGCCTGAGCATGTCAGTAGGAATAATAACTGATCATTTCTTTTCAGTAACTAAAGTCATTTATTCTGTTACCTTTTTCTCACAGACCTTCAAGAAAGGCAAATATATCCATTTTGGAGTAAAAACAACAGAGGTTTTTATTTTGGTGTTTACATACAGCATCCTCCAGTATTTTTAAAGATAAAATAACATTTGTGTGAAGCATAAAATAACCATACTCTAATAGCTCCGTGCTGATATATCAAGTACTATTTTAACTCTCAAGAGACCTGAGAAACATTTATGAAGGCAATAATACATTTAGATGCTAATGTGCAGATATGATACCAGCTAATATTTGTCTCGTCACAAGATATAATTTTATTCATCATTTTGTTACAATTTCAATTTTCTAGAGCCATGAAATACTCTCTGCATTGGAAATCTCATCCTATTGCAATTGGTAAAGTTAATGAACTCACAAACTCATTTAGGAGGATGCAAAAAGCCACTCTTTACCCTGCCTGGGTGTGTGAAACCCAAATGCACTTCCAGAATATTGAGCAGGAAACCCAGGGTGGTCTTTAGGACAACTAATGTCATTGTTTCATAAGCATATGTATTTCAGTTACCTCATGAACTTAACTTTAATCACTTGATTCTGCAATCAGTTTTGCCTTCTGAGGGCTTTCAAGGGCCTGTGTCTTTCTCTGCATGGGTAGGACTGGGAGCCCAGAGCACAAGTATGATCTAAGTGTGAGGCTAGTCCTAATCTTTACCCAGCATGACTTGTGTTCTCACAGTGATATGCAGAGAGGAAGCTCCAGGACAGCAGGTGACAATGTCGGTCTCAAAGGAGAGTCTGGTACTGCAGAAGGCTCTTAGAGGAGCATCTCTGAGATTCGGCTCAGACAGATGGGTGATAAAACAGTCCTCAGAAATTATTCTTCTTATTATTCTTCATATTCCACTCTACTGCAGTTCTTAATGTTTCTTGACTACTGATGTTTTCCTGACTGTTGCTGGCCTACTTCAACTTGTCTCAGGTAAAATGTTCTTCCTTTGAGGCATTTCAGTTCACTCTCAAGGAACTGAAAACTATGGGCAAAGGCAGGTCACCCTTAACTTGTGAAGGTTATAAAAGTAGTCCTTTATTTAAAGATCATAGGCACAATAGTCAACTAAATGTAAAGGTAAGATTCATGTCACCAGTGAGGCTGGATAACATGAAAGGATCAGTTTTTCTGTCATGAGAATTGTACCATTTTAATAGTTTTTCACTGGGTTTAAAAAAATATTTTAGCTCCTTATAAATGTAAGGACATGCAAACATTGAGGTAATGGAATAAATTAGTTTTAGATGCTACTGCAGTATTATGTAAAAGGTCACCTTTTATTACAGCAAAAACTGAAGAAGGCAACCTGACTCCTTAAAGAAAATGTGAAAAAACCCCTCATGGTCTCAGACATTGTCCTACATGAAGTATTTTTGTTTTCTTTTGGACATTCATGGTTAGGGACATCAGGATGTGAGTGAGATCTTTGTTTCCTAAACGTTCATCTGCTCCTGCCACTTACTGGGTTTGCTGTGCACTCTCATAAAAAAGCTTACATTAAGCCCCCATGGAAGCTATTCATACATCATTACTTGGCTAAGAACCATGTTATGTCTTGGTTTTCTTACTCCAAATCCACCTCAGGTTTCCTATAAACAGGCTCAGTGACTTGGAAAAGCAAGCACTGGCATTTTTTTTATTCTTTGAAAGGCATTGTGTTCAGTCATTCCTAGTCACAGTTCCGTTATGGTGCTGCTTAACAGTTGCTCTTTTTAAAGCAATTTGCAGTGTAGAATTGTAAATGATGGTGTCACAGAAACCACCAGAACAGGGAGTCCTCAGAAAAGTCAGGGGTCTATGTATGGGTGTTGGTGGGTGTCACCAGTGTCTTCTTCCCTGGACAAAGCAGTTCCATAAGCTGTGATGGTATGAGTTATTGATCTAACAGGTTTTCATATGAATTTTGGGGTTGATGGGTGAAACATTTGCCTCAGCATGAATGACTTCTACTTCTATGGAGAGAAACAGACGAGGGTAATGGAAAATGCAGCTTAAGAGAGTATATTCCCTACTTATGGCAGTGTCTCCATGTTCACCTGTGTGTCCCAGCTGCTTTGCCTGAGGGCCATGGTTGCAAATGATGATTGCATGGCAGCTTAAATTCCTCTTAGATGGTGCTGTCATGGACTCCAGGTGTCAGAGGCTGCTCACATGGTGGCATCTCTGTCAGTGTGGACAAGTTCATGGCTTCTCAACATCATGGTATTTAGCAGTTCCTGACCAGATTTGGCCGAGGAAGCTTAACCTCATCCTCATATTCATTCTAGCAGTGATGCAAAGCAGACAGATGCTCCAAAGTACATAATGACATCACAGTAACCACTGCAGGAATGAAAGTTTATTGACTACTTTTCTAGTCCTTAAGTTTTAGATCCCTGATGAAGCACTCACTACAAGTCTGAATGCTCCATGTGGCCAAAAGAGTGTGCTCAGTGCCTAAGGCAGCTGCCTCAGGAAATAGCTCCACAAGTAAAACTCTCAGAGCCCTTCTCTAATGGAGATTTTTCAGTATTTCCTGAAGACCCTTCCACATAATGAGTCAAAAATGCTCACTCCCACTCTACTAATTGTTGAATAAAAATTGTCCTTAGAGTCCTCTGAAATACGTATTTCCCCTTTAAAATGTAACATTGCCACATTAAAAGACTGAAAAATGTGTACTCATTGTAAAACGTATGTTTTACTGTTGAGTAACATCTCTTTTACCTGTAAGGAAAAATCATTCAGAAAAAAAGTAAATCTGATGCCTATCTGGAAAGACAATATCTCAGCTAGTTACAAGCCTACAGATTATCAACATTAAAAAGCTTCTTTAAATTCTCTTAGCTGAATAGGCTGAAAGTACTTCAAAAGATCATAAAGCTCTCAAAGTCAATGCTCATGAAATATCTCCTGTTTGTGAGGATTTTCGGGTACTGTGGTATAAAGCATAGTCTGAGATAATCAAGAGAGTGAATATAATACAGATGGTGACAGAATGTCTCTCAGTCAGGTTCTTTCCAATTCCCCCCAGAATGGAGAACCAGGGAAGTACACAGTATTTGGCTTGCCATGGGCCTACTCCTCTTTTTGTCACAGCATGATTGAAGAAAAACTGTTTTGAACCTGTGCCTGGTGCTTTGCAAGCCAGAGATAGACATTGGAAGTGCCACTGAGACAGCTTCTCTAGTTCAGTATCACATGCAAATTCACCTGTAATGGGAAACCTAGGAAGTCCACTTTATAGTGGTATTTATATATTCTCTCATAAGTGTTTCTTATTTTCGTGTTTGTTTTTTTTCTCCCTGAGATAACTTTCAGGAGATGTCATAGTGTTGAATGCATTTTTCCCCAAAATCACCTTGTCCAGAAGTGTTTGCAGTCTTTTGCACAGCACTCAGTTTAAGCAGCCCTTATGTAAGGGCAGATAAATTTTCAGTGTTCATGTAGCAGCTAGTAAGGATGGATACTTCACCACTTCTCTGGGAAACTTGTGCCTCTGCCTGACTTTTCTCATGATGAAAACTTTTCTCCTTAAGTTCCAGCTGAAACTCTCATGTTTCAATTCACATCCATGGTGTCTCTTCTTCCCACCATGCACTATTTGGAAGAACCTCTCTCCATCACTCTGGTAACCTCTCTGTAGACACTGGGAAGATTCTGCTCTGCTGAAGCCATCTCTGCTCTAGGCTCAAAAAGCCCAGCTCCCCTATTCTCTCTTCTCCTCAAGAAGCTCAGGGTGGAAGCAAGGAGAGGGAGTGGGAAGGAAATGGTTGATCCATACTATGGGGCCATTGTGCTGTTGGGGTCTCTCCTTGTTTTGCCCTGAAGCAGAAGAGTTAGCTGTGCTTAAAGATTAATGGCATGGCAAAAATTCCATTTTTAGCCAACAAACATCTTCTTGAAGTAGAACTTCACAAAGTAGAAGACCTACATTAAAGCAACCTCTCCCAAGGAGCTGGAGTGAGATTTACAGTTGATTCATGCTTCTGTAAAATTACTTTAATAAACCTGGAAGTTTATCAAGCATTTAGGAAAGTTAGAAAAAAATGCTTCAGTGCAACAAAGCTGTTCTGCTACAGCTAAAAATATATTTTTAAATGAATGCTGCATTTTTTAAATTAAGAAATTGGACAAAGTCCTACAGAACCCTGTTTCAGGTTTGGCATTAAGCCTCCAAAAATACTATTATGGTCAGTTTCTGCTACTGAAACATTTATTACGGCTGGATGTAGGCAGGCATGGTCAATATGAAAGATGCTTCTAATCTTCTCTGCTCTTGATGAGCATGTTTTTCACCATGTTCCAATTCAGTAGCCTGTCTCACTGCAGAACAACCTCCCCACCCCCACCCCATCAGATTTTATTACTTAACTCACAGATTTGTATGAAAGCTATTTTTGTTCCTAGCAGGGTGCAAGGAATTTATTTTTTTTTTAGATAATTACGATGCTGGTGTTGCTTGTCTGCATTTTATTTGGGATATGTTTAAATTTATAAGTTGATAAAAGTGAGTTTTCTGTTTGATCATTAAATGGCATGAAAATTGGTGAAGCAAGACCACAGAAATAAAATGGTAACATAAACATCTGATACTGTTGGAGAAAAAAAAGCCTTCAGAAAAATAAGAGTAGAAGAATATCTTATAATTATTTCCTCTATGGGACTGGAGACTGAAATAGATCCTATAACCTCTTGTCATTAGTTAGACAAGGTTCTAATTACTGTGTGCAATGTTGATCTATTATGCACTGTGGCGGAGCTTGTAGCTCATATTAAGAAATCTAGCTTTCCTTAATTGAAGAGAAGTACTTTAGGCTTAAAAAGTTAGCTGCTGTTTCATGAATGAAACCTTGTATAGTCATTTACTGCATGCTTCATACCTCCCTGCCTTGCCCCAAAGAAAGAAGTCAACTCATATTTTGTTTGAAACCTTTCTGGGCAGAGTGGATATACCTCTAGGTTTTGAGAAACAGACACAAATTAAGCAAAGATGTAGTATCTCATCTAAGATTCCTGAGAGCTTTCTATTTGTTTGCAACACGCAAAAAAAATTCTGCATATTCAAGTATTTTTTTCTCTTGTGCTGTTTTCTGCATGATTGTTGAGGGTAAGAAGAGGAACTAACTATACACATGCCTACTGTTGCTCTAATGGCTTTCCATATTCTGGTCCTTTTTTAATATTGTTGTGCTGCAAGATATTTGGAGCAGGAAGTTAAAGTAAACTTCAACAGTGCACCTCACAAAGACACTGCTTCTCAAGGGAACAGCTGGGCATTACTGAAAGTCTAATACAAAGAATGTTCATCACTGTCATTAGTTAAAATAAAAAGAAATAACTACTGCAGTTCAAAATTTGCTTTAATACATCTTCCAGAATTACCCTCATAAAATTATTGGGAAAAAAGATATCAAGAAAGGTAATGGTCTACTTGATATGAAAAAATACTTACACTGATCTTTCTAATTACTGTAGATAATGGAATTCTCTCTTCTAGCCCGTCTTCACATGTGTGTGAAGGAAGACTCATTTTTCAAAGCATAGATTTACCACATCTTAGCATCTGTTTCTGTAGCAACAGCTAAAAGCACAACTCCAATATAAACCCAGTGTACATAAACCAGAGTGTTTATCTTTACTTTAAAAGGATGATTGCTAATCCTTGTGAGAATATAGAGAGAATATAAAAACCATCATGTACTATAAGCTCTGACATGGAGAACACCACCTACTCTTGAACTATTGATTTGCTCTTGGTTCCAAATAATCTGTATGAAAGCACAGTAGTTATTAACATGGCACCTGTGCCTGTATCTGAGTGAAAGGTAGCTTCTCTGAGATGTGTTTTGAGTGCCAAAAAAAAAGGTGCATATAAACCCAGATGTGTAGTTTTTTTCTTTCAACTTTCAAGCTCATGCTGCACATTATTTTGATTAGTCAGCTCATGTGGTTGAGGGTAGTTTTTGAGTTTGATCTTACCAGCTTTTCTTTTCCAATTAAAGCAGACTCATTTAAACTGCCTTTATAACTATTTCAAAGTTTCATGAATGGGTGCACACATGCACATGAACCCAGGTCCATACACAGTCCTCTGTGGCTTCAGGAGTTCTTTGATAGCAAATATCACTGATTTTCCCACACTGTTAATCTCTGATTATCAAATTTCTCAGGATTTCTCAGGAATCTCCATGAATTATTGTTGGAATTTCATGTAATTAATGACACACCATGATTTTTACAAGTCTTTTATAAAATATAAAATTTTATATTTTGTTCTTGAATCCAACATATTAGAAATTTCTAAGGAGAATGAAAAATGTTTGACCAACTTTAGCAAAACTGATCAAGTCATCAATGTGTAAGAATAGGCAAATTTAGATCTTCATTTTGTGAGCCAAGATGGAGTTACTGAACAGTCATGTGTTTTTCTAACAGGAAAAGAATAAGGGACCTAAAATCTCTAAGTAGCAGTACAGCAGGGCATGGTGTTAACTTGTTATGCTTCTAAACAATGTAATTTAATACATGAGGAAGAAACCCTAAGTCTGGTGGTGGCCATCAATATTTCTGACATAAATACAGACTTTACAAAGCTGAACAGTTTGGTCCCAGTTTTTAATTAAAAAATATATTTTCAAATAAAAGAGTGATCTTAACAATTACACAGCCTCTAGAATCTTACATCAGAAATAGAAATAACCCAGATTCAGAAATAACTTTCAGGCCCATCAGTCAATCAAAAAAGGGTGCTACTGAAAAAAGATCCAAGTATCTTAGTCACAACAAAGACAACTATTTTCAGAGAGGACTTTGCACATTCTGTTTGCAGCTGCAGCCCAGCCCTAAAAAGAGAGGTCAGCTGGGTTTGGAGGGATTCCAGCGTGAGGATCTGAATGAGCTCTGCAGCCTAACCCTCCAGCTGAATATGAGCAGCTCAGGATTTTAGTTCACTGTAGACATCAGGGGAGCTTTGAGGTGTCTCAGCTGTACATCTGAGTCATAAATAAATTTCCATTTGGGTCAGCAGAACTAAAACATGTATCAATTGTTTTCTTGCTGCCACTCTTCAGAGCACTTCCAAAGAAATGATGTGGAGTAATGCTTAAGACTTAAATGGTATAAAAAGCAATATTTTTAATCAGATGAGTTGTATAAACTATAGCTTAAAGGACTCTTATGTGCATTCAGTATCATGTGAACACAGGAACTACAGCATAAGAAGTCAGGGGAGTGAGAATCAGGGGGTCAATTCCTCAGCTGGTACATAATAATATACATACACTGACCTGCTATGCTTCAGATTCACTGAAGAGTTGAATGGTAGTGTCAGAGATTACTTAAAAAAGGAAAAAAAACCCACCAAAAATATAGAATCTATAGTTTAAAGGCTTAAATATTGAGGGTGATGGACAAGATATATAGATAACCTCGTGGAGGCACTTTTCATCTGACATGATCAGAGCAGATCTTTCCTACAGGAAAACAATGATAACCCAATGGTGAGGTTTTCCCACAGAGAGCAAATGCAGAATGCTACAGGCTCTTTCATGCAGTGCAGCAAGGATAACAAGAACAGGTGGGATGCTGAAATTATTTGATTTAAGCTGGAAGTGAGACACACAGCATTTAAAGGGAGAAGATTAAGTAAAGGGTCATATTATCAAGAGAAATGGTGAATTCTCCGACTCCCTGTATTTGCAAACTGAGCTGAAAACCTTGGTAGCTGTTGGAGTTTCTGCAGATGCATCTGAAATACCATGATGTATGATTTAATGAGTCCTTCTGGCTGTCATTTTCAGTGGGGTGTGAGTCTCCAGATAGGGCAGTGGGGACCAGCTTCCAGAAGTGCATGACAGAAGGAACACGGCAGTAGGCTACAGGCAGCTTCTGCTATAAATAAAGACACAGCCACACTCAGTGAAGAGGATCTGAGGATCTAGGAAGTTTAGTACATGCTGAAGAACTTATTTTTTCTATAGTTTTTTAAGTGAGAAACAGCTGAATGTGGGGTCATTTTCTCTTACTGTTTGAATGACAACTTGTCATACTCCTTTGAGCCCTTTGCGTCTCACTTTGTTTATGAAGGCAAACACTTATGTCCCACATGGGTTTGTTGTGTGAAGAAGTGTCTTTGTCTCAATTTAAGCACATCTTTTACACTAAGTTAAAAGAAAACCAAACAAAAAATGTGCTCTACTTTCTAATTCCTTGGGGATTCAGTGGACTTTCAAAGAACTTATTACATCTTCCTTTGCCTGGCAAAACATTTGCTATTGTTAAGGAGATGCCTTCTCCCTGAAGGATGATTTCTCTTTGCCCAATAGGAATGGAGCACTTCTGTGGACCTGGATGGCACATTATCACAGAGATGTTCTGATTCCCATGTGTGCCAGAAATGATTTTTATCAGGTTGATTCTTACCTTTGCATAAAGACAGGTCGTCTAATGCATTTTGATGAATGATTTGTTAACTACTTATCTGTGAAGCTTTTTCTATTTCTGTCTTCTTGGAGGAATTACCTCTGATCTTTCCATTATACATACATCCTACAGGTGTTCTTGAACTGCCACAGGCAAAGTTCTAACCCACAGATCTGTATAATTTTATAATTTGAAAGAGTGATGGGCATACTTCTGCTGCATCCCATGGCATTTGAGGAAGAATTCAGTTTCCCCAAGGCTAAGGAATGACCCAGGGTTCCCTGCTGGGGGAACTTGCTGTTGGATCACAGATTTAGGATGGTTTAGTGCAGCTGAGATCTCTGGTATGTAGGAAATACTGGAGAAGATACAGCTGCAATCCAAAATAGAGTCATAAAAAGGGGGACTCAAATCTAGGCATGGATCAGGGAGGAGAGGATTTGCATGGCGGTATTAATGTCAAGTTCATAAACTCCTAACTGGGTTCTTAACACTTACTTTCCATCAGAGTTATTCATTCAGACAAACATACTACCATAAACAAAGCCGCCAGACAGTCAGATACAGAACGTGGAGATGTGTACTTCTGACAATGTAACTTTTTCCTAGAAAATAATCTACTTAACAGATCTTCTGAAAACAAGGAAGACAGGAAGACGATCACTGAAGAAGCAACAAGTATGGTTATTGTCAGGGTAAAATATGTGTTAAATATGTTTCTGGACAAGCCAAGTGACCTTTGCCTGCTGGCAGTTTTCTTCAGCAGAAACTTAAACTGTGTTTTAAATAGCAAATTAGATTGCCCCCCAAGGACAACAGAACTCGTCTTCCTATCTGAAGTGCTGTTACTTGGCACAGCAAGTTAAAATAATTTAAAAACAATAATAAATAATCTAGTTTAAAAAAAATGAAATTTTTGTAGAGTTATTCAGAATGTATTTATAAAATGTCTCTTGAATTTATCAGTGATAGTGCTTTAATCCAGGGTTTTTTAAACATTCAATCAGCAAAATGCTATGAACATTGATAACACGAGTAGGGAGAAGTGAGGTTATTCCTTTGTCTTCATAAAGTCAATACAGTGGGTGAAATGAGAGCTAAACTTAAAACACACTACCACTGGAGATGTCTATACTTAATGCAGACATTCTCAAAAATTCATGTCTGTTTTTTCTGACAGGCACAATATTACTACACAGTTTTGGAAATCTAGTTCAATGCAGAACACATAGGGGGTTTTGAAGATAATACATTCTCATGGCTTCCTCTTTGGCAGGTGTCACCGATGTCCTTACTTTCTTGAGTTGCATGTGATCTTAGGAACATGACACCTTACATGTCTGCCTCTTCATCCTGTTTAATTTTCTAGCCCTGATGGTTTCTGGGTGAAAGGTCTGATGCTCACCTTACCTCCACACACAGAAGTGTCAGTTCATTTGCCACAGTCTAAAGAAAATCTGACAGCCAAAGCCTGGAATGAGTGGGAGGGAAGGACTGGTGACATTTCACAAAGCAATTCTTGATGACTTCAGGATGGCAGGGGGTATGTATGGCTCATAACACACACACTAGTGGCAGCAGTCTTCGTCTCAGTGACTAGGAGTCCACAGGGCTGGATAGCACACACCCAAGGGTACTGAAGGAGCTGGCAGAAGAGCTGGCTAAGCCACTTCCAAACATTCACTAGCAGCTGTGGCTAATCAGCACATTGTATTGTCTACATGAGTCTACATGAAGAGCCAGAAGGAGGACCCAGGGAACTACAGGCCCGTTATCCTGACCTTAGTGTTGGGCAGTTCATAGAGTGACTCATCTTAAGTGCCATCATGAAGTGTGAACCAAGGGATCTGGCCCAGCCCGCAGGAGGGTATGAAGGACAGGTCCTACTGATATCCTGTGACAAGGCAACAAACTCAGTGGATGCAGGAAAGGTTTTTCCAAGGTCCCATGCTGTTTGCTTGGACTGTTGTAAAGCCTTTGACACATTCTCCCACAGTGTTCTTCTGGAGACACTGGCAACTCATGTCTTGGGTGGGTGTACTCTTTACTCAGTAAAGCACTGTCTGGATGACTGGGCACAGAGAGTGGTGGGGAATGGAGCTACATCCAGCTGGAGGCCAGTCACTACTGGTGCTCCCCAGGGATCAGTACTTAGGTCAGCCCCTTATCAATGAGCTGGACAAGGGGATTGGGTGCACACTCAGTCAGTTTGCTGATGACACAAAGCTGGGTGGGAATGTTGATCAGCTGGAGGGCAGGGAGACTCCTCAGAGGAATGTGGACATGTGTCCATGAGCTGTGGCTCTCAGGAGCACAGGGAGAAAGGGATGCCAATTCCTGTGTTTGGTACCTCAGGGTCATTGCAGTTTTACTTTCTCCCATAACTCCTGAGGCAGAGAGATGGTTGGAGAAACTACAAAGATAGCCTCTAAAATTATTCTGAGTAAACTTTATAGTTATGAATGAAACTGAAGTTTTCATTCAGTTATTTCATACATTTATGAATGAAAGGCAAGGTAAAAGCATAATCCTCAAAGTTCCACATCACTTTTGGGCAAGGAAGGAATGAATTTAAATGATAATATTACAGCCTAAGTAGATGACTCCTCTTTCAGATGTTTTTCTCTTAACTGTAATCTACAACTCAGATATAACCAGGTCTCACTTGGAAATTCTCTACAGATGTTTGCCAAACATATCTCACATTTTCACACCAGATAGTGTTTTGTCCAGTACACATAAAATAAATTGATCCCTGCTTCTGCAGGTATCTGTGTCTTGCAGGGAAAGCTTTGCTTCTTTTGCCTATCGTATAGCCACAGTCCATTTGAAACAGATGGACTTTGCATTTATTTATCCCCTTTCAGCTGAAGACTTTAAATCATTCTGAACATATGAATGAACTATGGAAATTAGGCTGATAGAGGGTTTTCTTAGTTTGGTTTTCCTCGACATGGAAAATGTAAGAGACTCCTTCAAGAGCACAAACCATGTCTGGTCTTGACTACAGTGAACATTTCCAGTGATGGATTCTCACTTGTTGAAACCATCCCCAGTAAATGAGTAGCACCAATTTAAATCTTGAAGCAATAATATATTTTAGTCTGATTTTTAAACTAAATACTACTAGGGAGATGTTCAAAATTGTAGCTTGACAAAGATGAGGTCGCTGCAGCTCCATGCCCTTGAGTCCAACCTGCCATGAGCCTAGGCCTGTATTTACAGTAGGCACTGGCACACAGAGCACACTTACAATCCACAAGCATATGTATGTGCAGGGTCAGCCAAGCAGATCAGACAGACACACAGAGGACTCACATGAACACAAGCAGTGCCTCTGGCCTCATCTTCCTCCCCTCTCTGACTGAGCAGGGCAAAAGTCTGTTAGAGGGAAAATTTATACACATGTATGCACAGTGTAGATCCCTGCAGCAGCTGGGCTCAGACACACAGATTGGCTTGTAGTTGTCCCTGGATGCCAGGCTTCCCAGAAGCTGACAACTGGACATATGAGTTTCTGGAGCCATGGTTCCACTCAATTTGCTGGTGAAGACCTCCTTGTACACACCAACACACATACATCTGAGTAAACCACCAAATGCCGTAGCACTTTCAGCACATGTCTGAGACCTCCTGGACTCACCAGCAGCCACCTCCTCCAGGTTTCCCACTCCCAGACACACAACTCTCTGGCTCCCAGGTCCTTTTACCTACTTGGCAGCTTAGAGCACTTGATCTTCACTGGCACCCACAGGGTACACCTGTGCACAGCTGCAGTGGCCCCAGGTGCTGCATCATGTATACAGGAGTTTTTGACCCCTGGTCCCAGGCCTGTGGCAGCACTCAGATCCTCATGCACACACATGCACACAGAAGAGACGGTTCCTCACCAAGGAAGATGTAGAAAGGAATTTAGGATAAACTATTCTCATGAGCTACAGGGCATGGCCAGGCACATGTACTGACCAGCAAACTAATTACCCACAAAGAGCTTTTTTAATACACTTAGGCCTTTTTTCCCCCCCATAAACTTGTCCATCCCCAAAATTACCTTGATTCTCCCTCCTGCCTTCGTTTTCTCCCCTAACTGTCTTGGAATAAATTATCTATAGCCCCAAAACCCTTTGGAAACCCTTTGGCTGCATCCCATAATAGATATCACAACCACACAGACAGTGACCCTCCTCAGTCCAAAACATGCTCTGGAGATCCACTCTGGAGTGTTCTCTTGCCAGTGGGGCTGAGGGTCCCCCAGGACTGCCCTGGGAGTAGCTGGATTGGTGTTCATGTCCCCCCCTGACAGGGATGTTTGGTCTACCCTGCTTGCTGCCCTTCCCTGTGTTTATCTGTGTGTGTGGAGATGAGACTTTTGCAGGTAAGAGAACAATTTCCACTAGTATAAATCACCTGTTTGCACCAATGCTAGTGGGTTTGCACTAAACTCACTGTATTAACAGACTTTAATATGTTTGGCCAGATGCTCTTCTTGTGGCATAACTCCAGTAGTATCAAAGAAGAAATGAAAATTTTCCCTAGCAGGTATAACCAAGTTATTGAGGCTGGGAATATACCCCAGCCAGTGTTCTATCAATTTTCCCTTCTCTGTGCCATCAACATTAGCAGATGCAAGTTTTGTTTTGTTCTTTCTGATGCTGCAGTGATAGGGGAGAAAAAAAATCTTTATTTGAGGTTAATAGAAGGAAACTAAGACGTTCATGTACCCACATGTATCTATGTATCTATATATAATCTGTTTTGTTGCTCTCTCCTCTTTGGTTCATTTTATGACAGAAAAATGATATGGAAAGAGACACAAGTGCAGAGTGAGAAAGAGACAGCAAACACTTATGCAAGAGAGCCTTGAATATTTCAGACGTTACATTAAATCCTTGCTTGTTTTTCAAGTTTCTTTTTGTGCGCTTTAACAAAGCTCCCTTGAGCTTATGAAATCAGCCCAATTTCAAAAACAATTGCTAAAAGGAGAGTAGTTTCTTTTCCCAAGACTTCCCTTATTTTCCTAGACAAACTCATCCATTTTGCAATGTTCTCTTTGTAGAGACACTTTCCTGGTATCAGAAACTCAAATGACTTCTAAGTTAGTTTTATAAAAGTAAATATTTAACAGATGCATGACTGCACCTTGGAACTGTGGAGGAACATATTTTAACATCTTACCCGTCCACAATGATGTTTTCATCTGCTCAGGTGGTGAACACATGTGCTGTCTTTCTAATTTCATTACATACATAACAACAGTTATGAAAAAAGATAACACAATAGTGACAGCTAATGTGTTCCTTTTTGTGGTGTAGAATAATTTTTTCAAGTCTGCTGAAATCTACTTGCAAAAGTTAGAAAGGTTTTAGCCAAAAGGCTGCTTGAGCTGTTGCTGTAGCAGGAGAATGTCTGCAGCATTTTGGGAATTTCTGTATGTGAAGTTTCCTGCCCTACTCTTTTAAAGTCAGTGATAAACAGCTCTACAGCTTCAGTGAGACCAGAACCTTGTTGTTTTTATTCAAATAAATATGGGTTGAATGATCTCAGGATTGTGTATGTGCACACATAATTCTCCATTCTTCCACTCTCACTCTCCAAATCACACTTTATTAGCCCACAAATATTAAATTAATTAAAGCACATCATCAAACTTCATATGAACTTCCAGTTTGCACAAATAATATAGCAAAATCATGTCCAGAAAGACCCAAGGAAGTAGAAGAGTCTATCAGGAGCCTTATCTTAGAAGCTGAGATAAGCCATGTGTAGCTACTGACTGCAGCTGAATGTGCTATGGTGTACTCCCCAACAGGCTACTGCCTGGAAAATTAAAATGAGTTTATATTTAAAGAATAAAAAATTATTAGACAAAATCTTCAGTGATCCCACACACAGATGCTGTGAAATTTTTCATCAGCACTGCTGTATAAGTTTCTTGATAAATACCCAAATGTTTTTCTCATCTTTCCATAAACTTGTAAAAAGATACTTAAGCAATTTTCCCCCATACCTTTCTTTACCATTTCAGCACAATGTGGTTGAAGCATAATTGGAGCCAGATGGCTAACACTACTTCTTTTAATGGCAAACTCGTCAAAGAAAATCTTCATGAAAACTTTTCTTCAGCTTCATCCTATCATTACATTTTCAAAGAAATTTACTGTTTATAAATGAAAGAAACAGTGCTTTTGTTGAAAATGTTTCAACTTTTGGTTGTCATTGGTTGATTTTTTTCCCAAGGGTTTCAAGCGGTGTTTTCCTTGACAGAGCATAGGAAGTCTCTGCCATCTGTTGGGCATCAGGATGGCAAAACCTCAAAGTCACAGTGACCATCAGCTTGCTGTGGTGTCCCTGATGAGGAGAGAGGCTTCAGACCCATGGCCAATGCTCACAGAATAGCTAAGGCTGGGGTGGACCTCTGGAGGTCATCTAGTCATCTAGACAAGAAGATGACCTAGACATCATCTTGTTCTCCCTCCTTTGATGATGGCACTGCTTGGGGGAAGTGAAGCGCACTCAGGTCAAGGAAAGATGAGAATGGAGCAGCTGAGGTCTCCACAATACTCTGAGCTTCTCTTCTAAAAAGCACCTGCACCAGTTCTTCCTGCTTGAGAGAAAAATGTGCAGAAAATGTCCCTTCCTTTTGTGATTCCTTGGCATTTCATTTGGATAGGGGACTTGTGCAGTAAAGAGGTCATGTTTGTCATATCCTCCCAGGTAGCAGTGTCAGTTTTGGAGATGCCCTGGGAAGAGGAGAAAGATACAATACTTTTCATTTTTCCTTTGGTCGTTTAATCTCAGTAAAATGTACTTACTGATCAGTCCTTTTCCCTTCCCCACATCTCAGGACCTTCTCCTCACTGTTATTTTTCTGAAAACTGGGGGGATTCCCATTTTATCCCCAAGCAGAAGGAACCAATTCTGCAAGAGCAAATAGCCCTGAGGAAGGTATACACCAGGTAGTTTGTAAGTACTCTTTAACCTACTAAATGGTGGATCCCCATTTCACTGTTACAAGTAAATAAGTGAGGAATGTCATCAGGAGGTGATGCCTTGATCTCCTGGCTCACAGGTTAATTAGTGAACTCAATTTCAGGCTAATTTAGGCACTCTGGTTTTAAGTTCTGTTGGATAGTTGAATGTAGTTCAAGATAATTTTGTGCTGAGGTGCTTTGTAGACTGGCAATTTGCCCTGAGTAGTGTTTTGTGTCAATCAGGGGCAAGGAGCTGTACTTTGTGGGCCAACAGAGAAAAGGGCCAGGATATATTTTAATGGTGAGCAATCCCAAATAGGTTCCCAAATAGCTTGGATGAGAAAGATCTTGTATCAGCTGCAGGAACTGTCAAATTTTTTCCTAGGTTCTGACCCCTTGGACTTAAATAGAAATAAATGAGGAATGAGTAAGACAAATAAAGGAAAAAAATGTAAGAAATAGCAAATGTTTGGGGATATAATCAACTAAAAACCAAACAAACCCCCATGTGACATCCCCAAATCCGCCTGCCAAACATGTGATTTACATCTCCTGCAAGAGGATTTAAAAGAAATGTCTAATAACATATTTGATTCTCTTAACCCTCTCCCCTTTTGTTACCTCTGTCCATGACATTTAAGAGCACAGCTGGAGCCCCCCAAGCTAACTGAAGTCATATGATGCTTCGAGGCAGCCAAACATCCCAGCAGCAGTAAGAGGCTGACAGGCTCAGCAGCCTTAAAGGATGGCAAAGTGCTCTTTTAAATGAGAGGGAAACAGAAAGATGAGGGAGAGAAAGTGGATGGGGGGATAGGAGGCTGGGGATACAAATTATTTGATAAAATTTGTCATGTCAATAAAAATATTCTTTTTAATTAAGTATTACATGTTTTTATTTTTCTTTCCTTCTATTCTAATGGAGGAGTCATACTGAACTATTTGTGGTATGTGAAGTATTGGAAAAATAAACCTGGATAGAAGAGAGGCACAGATGTTTTCTATGTTCAATTACTTTTTTTAAAAAACATTCCTGGTTACCACCCTTTGCTGCAGGGAGACAGCTTTGTGGGCCACATACTCAATGTCCTCCTGTGCTTTTTGGGGTCTGTGTGAATCAGTAAGTGCTGCTAAATCTGGGGAAGAGAGGGACAAGAGCTCAGGACCTGCTCTTGGAGCAGACATTCTGTGCTATCAGGCTGTCAGCAAAAGGCTCCTCTGACTATTCCTGCCACAATCAGCACCAGTAGTTCTTTCCTGCTAATTTAGTGGTTGGCAGCAACTGTCAAAATTCCATTAAAAATAGGTTCAAAATATTAGGATTTGCAGCTGAATATTAGAATAAAATGCAGCCTAAGTGGTAAGAGGACAAGGATGCTGCTCCTTAGTTTGAGTCCATGTGGCTTTAACTTCAGTCAAAACTGGCAGCAGAGAGCCAAATGAAGTCGGCTGTGGAGAGGGGCTCTTGCTCCCTTACACTGTTGAGATGGTGTGATGAGCAATAAAGGATTTTCACAGCTATTAACATCTCCGTGACACTCTGTAACTTTAGAACAAAATTTTCTTTCAGGGATGTGGGCTTTTTACACCAAAACTGTCACATAATCATTATGAAAATATTAAAATTATCTTGAATCTTGAGCCTCAGAAAGGAAATTTTATACCTTGTAGAGGAAAAACACAAACATGATAAACTTCTTTATTATTCATTCATCATACAATCATAGAATGATGGAATGGTTTGGGTAGGAATGGAGCTTAAAGGCCATCAAGTTCCAACCTCCTTGCCATAGGCAGGAATGCCACCCACAAGATCAGGCTGCTCAGGGCCCCATTCAACCTGGCCTTGAGATTTTGTATCTGTATCTTTATTTCAAGGCAGCACAGCAGAACAAGAGGGTTGTGTGCTTCCTCTTGAACTGTTCTAGCTGCATAGTCAGTTCTGAGCAGAACAGCTCGCCCTCATGCAGAATGGCACAGTGCACTTTATTGGCATTTGGCATTAGGATGAGAGTTTAGCAATCATCTGTGTCACTCTGGCATGACAATTTGGTTATAGGCATGTATATGAGATTACTGGGAATAAGAAGTATGATTTGCTTTCATCTCAAGATGATCTACATGAGGGGCATCTCCTCTGCAATCTACAGATCTACATTTGTACAAATACATTATACATTAAGTCAGGAAAAGATACACTTAGAGAGCTTTGTGATAGGGTCTTTCAGAGAAATGTAGAAGAAGCTCCTGAGAAAACTTCAGCTCTCCATTTTAGTTATTTCAGTAGCAAAATCCACTAAATAGCAATATCCATGCATCACTTAAATTTTTTTGGTGGTGACCAAAATTATGCTATGTTATGTTATGTTATGTTATGTTATGTTATGTTATGTTATGTTATGTTATGTTATGTTATGTTATGTTATGTTAGAGATATTGGTTGGATATAATCACAGATAGACAGATTTTGCAGTCTCTCCATTGCTAGATCACTCACCTTGCCATCCAGTATGATGGACAATGTGGAACTCACACAGAACAGAGAGATCCACAGAGGGCAGTGATGCCTTTCTACAGAGAGTTTTGAAATATAACATTTTGGTTTAATTCTGATTTTGTGAAAAATAATGACAACTCTTCATGTAGGTAATCCTCTTCTGGCATTTTCTTAGTTAAATGTATTGACTGTGACATAAAGCAATTAAAACAAATGAAATAAAACATTACATTTAAAATTTAGGTTTAATATTATTAGAAACATTTGTATCAGAAATTCCTAGAGAAATAGAAGATACTAAACTAGATTACAGGAAAATAAAGAACAAAGATATTTAGTGCTGCCAGTGCTGGATATTGTGATGAGATCTTCTGACAGCTCTGTCAAAACTTCTCTGGAAAGGTCTGAGAGAAACTTTTTCCTCATTGTAAATGGATGCATGCATGAACCACCTCTCACTCATCTCACTTCAGAACTCCATCCCCATGCAACCTGATCTTCTGAATCATCCCCATGATTTTACTTTAACCTGTGGATTTTGGGATATCTTAGCCTAGGAATACTCTCCCCAGATCTGCCACAAACTTTGTGAGACCCAGAAATCATCTTCTGGTTACATCTGTAACAATGACTAAAAAGGGAGAGCACCACTGGTGATCTGCTCTAAAGCAGTCAGCACTTCAGTTTCAAGTATGTTTAAATTAAATTTTCATGGTCTACTCATTTGAAAAGTTCACACCATGGAAAAGAATTTTGCAAATTACTTTGTTCCCTTGGTTTCCAGCTTAGAAGGCACTGCTCCTTACTCTGAATAGGCACCACCAACTCTAACAGGAGAAAACAGAATAGGTCATTCAGGGAAATATTAAAGTTATTTGCTTACTCTGTGAGCAGATGACAGAATGAGCAAGATAAATGAGAAATTCAGAGCCCTACAGCAGTCAGGAAAGGGCTTGAACTTCCTTTAAATATTGGCAGTTTTGGAAGTCTGGTCAATTGATCCTGGTTAAAAAGAATGTTGTTGGTATCTCAGTAAGACGGTTAATGTGAATTAGACTAAAGTGTTTCAGAGGTAATGGGGAAAACTCGGTTAGCCAAAAAATGCATTAAGAAAATATGTCTTTAAAAAATGTAACTTTGCAGAGCTGTCAGCACGAGGAGGGTGTGTGTCATGCCAAATGGAACTTCAGCATCTTCCTGACAACTTTCAGGTTCCATTAGCAACTGAGGATGCCTGTGAATTCAAGTGTTATATCCATTAGTGAGCATTTCATGCTCATCTTTATTAACTGAATCACTGTCCATCTTCACAGACTATCTTTGTTTTTCTTAAAATGACACCAGGAAAAATGTGCAACCAAACTTTACAACTGAATCTGGTCTTCTTTTGCATCTACAGGAAAAGACATGCATGGATGAAATTTTTCTCTTAAGAAAAAATAAAACCAACTAACCCACAGATTAATTTGGGCCCAAGATGTGCTTTGGCACCAGGTTATACTGGAATAGCAGCCAGGGTCACAGATGCTCTCCTCTCTCTCCTCCTGCCTGCTGTATTTCACACCAGAGTCATATATAAAACCAATCCTTATATTCAGGGGAGGAAATACAGAAACTGTGCCCTCCTTACTTCCCTAAGGCTATACAAGGTGAGATTTCAAAAAATTTTAAGAGCTGGAATTCAAAATTGCTGGCTGTTGGGTACCTGAGTCTAAAATACTGGTTTGGACTTCACTCCCCCACTTATCCCCTGGAAGTTCATGCCAATTTGTCAAATGAGAAGTCCTAAGATTTGATGCCTAAGCACTCTCAATATTAATAAAGCTGGAGGAAGAACAATTATGAGGGAGCGTGGTACTGTAATTCAATAGGCATTTGGGCAGACAGGCAAACCTAGGGTCTGTACTCAGAATCAGACTCCTCTTTTTCATCCAATTGCTACTTTGTGTATGTGATTTTTTCTGAGCCTGAGAGAATTACAGCCTGTCAGTGGCTGGTCTGTTCCCAAGGGAAAGTCTCTTGAGAGCAGCTCTCGCTCAAGGTCTATCTTTGTAAACAATTTCATTTTCTCAAAACAGGTCTGTACAGCTGTGGATAGTGTGTTTTTCTCCTATCCCACCAATGGGACAAGAGATGGTGCTCCCTTTACCAATCATGTTAAATGTAGAGTAATACCTTATAAAAGGCTGAAGAGTTTAGAGAATAAAGGCCTTTCATAGCAACTCATTCTGGTGTGCTGCATAGAATCCACACTTCTACATCATGTCCAACAGTGACACAGATTAGTAAAAGGAATGGGAGATGGAAGATGCTCTATTGTATAATTTATGTCACTCTTTTTGGAAGACCAACTTTGAACCCCCAGGCCAAGAGGAGTTCTGATCTCAATCTCTCTCTCCCTGCATGATTGCTCTAGCCATTAGCTAGGATACAAAGACCACAGCAATGTTATGATGAACTGTGGGTGGATGACATGTCTTACACTGAACTTATTACTTTGGGGTGATGCTTTGAGCAAGTCTGCCAGGTATGGCTGGCTGTACACTTGGGATACTGTGTGTGTTTCAGGTGGCTTCAAGGAGAAGGTTGTTTAGATGTTCATCTCAGAAAGTACAATACAATCAATACAGAACTTATTTAATCAAAACTGAAAAGAAAACCTGGTCTCATTCTACATCTCTACTACAGAGGACATTCTCTTACATCTCCTTTTCTGTAGCCAGTATGATGTCCCCACAGTTCTAACATATAATTATTTAGCTTATTATGCCTTCAAATATATAAAGGCTGTGTTGCAGCTCTGTGATTTCTTCATGCCAGAAACTTGAGGGGAAGCGTTTCATGTTCTGGGACATCTTCCATGAAGATGGAAAGCCTGCTGACATAGTGCTGAAGGACTATAAAAGGCAGAGGGCTGAAGATGGGGCAGTGCCACCCATACTGCTTCTAGAGCAGCTGCTAGACTGAACTGTCCCCACCTGGGCATGGGATTTGTTTAGGAGGCAAATAGTTTGTTCACTCTGCAAGACAGTGCAGGAGGACACTGTTCCTGTGCTGGTGCACCAGGAAAAATGCAACAAAAACTGAGAAAGAGCTATTTTCCAGGCTGGAAATAGGCTCTGGTGGCAATGCCCTTACACAGGGGCACTTAATTACTTTTGTTTACTCCTGCAGTGGAGGGGCCAGGAGTGGATGGTGGGAGGCAGAACCAGGTCTCCCTCTCCTTCCACACTGATCCTCTGTACAGGAGAGAGGCTCTGCTATGACAAGTAAAAATGAACACTTATCTCTGCAGAGCCTTAGGAGGGATTCCCTGAGGAGAATTTAAGAATAAGTTAAGCTATTACCCAAGAAGCACCTTTCCAGAGCAGTTCTGGGCTCCAGCTGATATGTGCTATAGCTGGATAGCAGAAACATATTCTTTTCATGCTCTTTCCACCCAGCTGTCCCAGGACTCCAGAGATGTTTAGGTACTTTTCATCCTTTCTTTTTCCCTTCCATGTTTTGTTTGCATTAAGTCTGATACCTACAATGGTTCATTTAGCTGCATGCCCATCAGCACAACAACATGGGAGCCTATTGAGAAGGTTGACTTTCTTAATTACAGAAATAGGTGGTCTGGAAGCATGGAACTCTATCTTTCAGCAAGACAAATACATCATGCAAGGCAAAGTCAACTCCAAGAATGTCAGCTGATGTGTTATGGTCCTCAGTTGTTGTTGTTTAAGCAGAATGAAAAAATGTGTTTCTGTAGAGGTTGTTCCAAAGACAAATGTCTTGTCCAAATGAAATATTTTATGTAATAACACAAAGTTCACCTGCCACATTATATGGAGTAATCTTTAGAAGCCCACCCACAAAAAAACAAAAAAAAATCTGCACCCAATTTGTTGATCCATAACTACATCAAGACTCTGAGAAAGAAACATGATTAAGCATCATATTTTAAAAGACAAGCAGTGTAGTACAAATTACAGTGTACCACATCAAAGGAAACCCAGGAACACAAAATCCACGGAACAGCTTGAAGAAGTTATTTAGAACAGGAGCATAACAAGGATCTGAGGCCCCATTTTGGGAAATTTCAGTCTACCCTGCTAGATGGTTTTCAGGTGGGCAGCACGACCATACAGAGTAAAACATTGTACTTGATAAGTGCCAGCCATGGAATCAAAGATTTACACTGATTTATATACAAATATTTATGGGTCCAGAGCTGGCATCCTATGAAACACTGCTTGACGTCTCACTGCTTGCACAGGATGCTCCAAGGAGAAATGCATAGAAGAGCTCAGAGCTGATGGGGTTCACCAACAAAATGTGAAAAGCCATCAGAATGTCTTGAAATGGAGTAGTAGTTACTATAGCACTTGTGCAGTTTGCTTTGAAGGCTCCTCTGTCCTGTTTGGGTTGTTGCTGCAGTGGCTGAGATGTGCCTGGCTGTAGAGCAGCACCTCATTCTCTGCAGGAGCCAGGTTCCAGATCAGCAGCCTAGGAGCTGCGGGTCACCCAGACTCTTCCTGCCTGTCCTGGGGTGACTTTATGATACTGGTATCCCCAATCGTCTGGTTTATGTTATATATTAAGTTCTGCACCTTTAAGACTGGCTTTGAGAGCAAGAGAGGGGGAAGAAGAAGCGCACAGTGTGTTAAGGAAAACATCACTCCCCCACATCCCGGCTCTGGACTGTGGTGTCTGCAGCACGGACAGACAGCGGGACAGAGCTTCTCTCTGGCTTTTAGTTAGTTTTAGCTAGCTGAGGCAGAGGAGTTCCCTGGACCTTTGTTTTTTTCCCTTTTTCTTGAATCTGTGCAAGCCTGCTCTGGACTGAACACCCAGCCTAACCCCGGGAGCTCACGCCTGTGGCCCACCGGGGCCTGGGCCTCGGCATTTTCCAGCGCCGGAGGGACTGATAAGAACCTGAGTGAGCCGAGCTACACCACATGAAAAGGACTTTTCTTCCTAGATTTGCCATCCCATCGAACAGCAAGAGGTTTTATTATTTAATATTACTCAATTTCTGTTAAATAAACAGCTTTTTCCACTTCTCTCCACGGAATTTTTTTTTTTTCTTTTTTTTTTTTTTTTCCCTTTCCCGGAGCAGTTAGTGGGGAGGGGCATTTCTCATTTGGAGTTTTCCTTCCTGATTTGCCCTAAACTAGGACACTGCCCCACGGAGAGGCCCCCCACAGCCAGTGGGCCATAAGGGCTCTGCCACAGCCACTGCCTTTCAGAAATCTGTCCTCTGCCACATGAGCATTCTGCTCTTAAATCCCAGTCACACACATCAGCAAAAGTTTCCTTCCCATGCCAAGCACAAATAAAGGGGAGAATAAACTAGGAATCGATGTACTAATGGACATAAAAACTTGTCAACAAAGTTAATGAGGAGGGAAGATCATTTTGAGGCTGACAATCTGCACACCCATGTTGAGCACCTATATTTGCTTATCTCCCTCCAAGCTCAGATCAATCTCTTTCAGAGTACCTCAAATGCCTGAGACACGCCAGACACCCATGGACCACAGGAAAATGTTTTGGGGTTTCCAAGGGTCTGGAGGAATCAGCAGGTTGGTTTTTTTTTTTAAATTAATTAAACATGTTCTCAATCATGTGAAAAAATATCTACATATAGTTGCCTTGCAATAAGATTTTCCTTATCTGTGTATCATGCTTCCAAAACACTGACTCTTTAATATTCAGGTAAATATGTTGCTACAATTTCAGAGAGTAAGAAAAAGAAACTCTCCTTTTTGATAGCAATTTCACTCTTTTATAATGAAAAGTATGGTAAAATAGATTTTCCATAAAAATAACATGCAGGAAAATCAAGAAAATTAAGTATTAGGTTTTTTTAATTAAAAAAACCAAACCTGCTAAAACTTCAAAATAAACAGCACAACTATGACAATAAACCTATTTATTTTATTTCCAAAAGGATTACATCTTTTTATCTAGATAATAGTAGGATAGAGGTTTCTCTTTAGTGGCCCAGGTAGGCTGAGAAAGTGAGAGACATTCTTGTTGTTGATCAGGACTTCATCCAAAAGATGTAAAGTTTGTGCTCCTATTTCAGGGTGATTAAAAAAAAAAGTCAAATTTTACTTACTGATTTTCAATTGCCAGTTCCTTGGGATTTTGATGTAGATTTTAAATGATGTCTATTAACTATGTTCATATCAGTGCTCTGAATAAACTGTGGTCATGAAACATCCTTTGAGGGGTTTCTGTTGACACAGCAGCATGCTGGAGTTTTGAGCCATCATTCAGTATAGAACACTTCCTACTGAAATGCCCCATCCTCTTCTCACAACCCCATGCTTTCCTAGCCCTTGATTTATAATCATATTTTGTACTGTTTGAGAGCTTTAATGTCTGCAGCTGGGACTCTAGATGCCACCCTGAACCAGGTTTCCTTAACACGGAAAATCTGGAAGAAAAAAAAAAAAAAGAATGAAAAAAAATATAAAGACAACTTATTTGATTGAACTCTTTATCTGGATGACTTCAAATACTTTGACATCTATCTATATTTTTATTTGGCAAATGAATCAAGAATAATTAAATGGGAATGGTAACATCTGTCACCAATCAATAGACTTGCAGTAAAATTAAAATGGTATTTCTTTCTCCTGAAATCCACTTTTTTTCATCTGATGCCATTCATTGAGATCAGATGCATTTCACTTTAGCTGTGTCAGATCTTGGAATTACATAAGTAATAAAGTCCTGAAGGCCAATGGCATGGGAACAATGGAATGCGTAACAATATAATCATCAGCAAAATCTATATTTAATGGGTGGCATTTTAACATTCTAAAATGTGATGATTTTAAAACCTCTTTGTTCTTTGTCATTCAACGGCTGCTAAGAGTTTTAAACTTGTGCCATTTCATCTTAGCTGATGCCTTTTTCTAATTTTTTTTTTTTGTTTCTGACTTTGGAAATTATTATATAAGACACATGAAGAAGACAAGTGAGGCAGTATAAATGGATAAAACAGTCTAAACTGTGCTTAGCAAATGTTAAGCAGAGCCAACAACTTTTTAAACTTGATGGTCTCTTGATTGTTCTCAGTGAACACAGAAAGAGGTTTTCTTGCTCCAAAAACTTCCATTGCATTTGATAGCAACAACTTTATTGCTGGGATTGCTTGAGCTCTAGCACTTTTTAAATGAAAATGTTACTTTGCAAGAAGAGAAAAATTCTAGGTCAGTCAACAAATTTCAGGTCTATTCACCCTAGTAAATGACAGATACAGCTTTTTATAATTTTCCCTTTTCATATGATCATAATATAGTTTGGTTTGGAAGGGACCTTTAAATATCATATAGTCCAGCCCCCTGCAGTGAGCAGGGACATCTTCAACTACTTTAGGTTGCTCAGAGCCACTTTCAAACTGACCTTGGATGTTTGCAGGAATGGGGCATTCACCATTCTCTAGGCCACCTGTTCCACTTTCACCATCCTCATTACAAAAATCTTCATCCTTATATCTAATCTAAATGAATGTTCTTCTAGTTTGAAACCATCTTGCATCTTGCCCTGTCACAAGAGGCCCTGCTAAAAAGTCTGTAGGCACTGGAAGGCTGCAATAAGGTCTGCTTGGAGCCTTTTCTTCTCCAATATGAGTGCCAGCTCTCCCAGGCACTCCAGTCTCTCCCCACACCTGTCTTCATAGGTGATGTGCTCCAGCCTTCTGGTCAAATTTGTGGTCCCCTCTCAACCCAATCCTACACTTTCTATTTCTAACATCAAACCCAAAGCTATTTTAAGCCAGTGTCAAGGGGATGGTGCCAAGTACATGACAGGAAAGGCAGGAAGCATACAGATGAATAGGATCCCTTTATCAAAAGGCTGTGCCACAGGGACAGGAGCCCAAATATGGCAAAATCCTTTAGAAACCAGTGCTAGGAATCCCTAGGGAAGACAGATGGGGTTTGTAGGCAGATGAATTTAAGTAGAAAAAAACACCACACACATTGGGACTCTGGAGGAAAGTGTCTCATGTTGGATTCATCCCACATAACTCTGAGCAGTTGCTGTTAGAAGCAAAGGGCTACCACTGACTGGCTCTGCCTCTGTCCTTGCCTCTCCAATGACCTGGCTACAACTCTGTTAAAAGAGATGGAACCTTCCACAGTGCCTTAAAGTAAGGAGGACAAATGATGGCAGTGGCTTAAGCAGCAGCCTGATTCTAATAGAGGACTTTTCTGATGGTGTTCATAATACTTGGGATCATTAAATTTCTCCTAAACTCTGAGCTGGCACATTCTACAGAGCAAGGGGAAAAAAAGACAGCAGAAAATGCAGAGAAAACACAGTAGGAAATGGCACATCTGACACCAAGGAGGACACAGCTTTGAGCAGGGACCAGTAAGTGTGCAGAATTTTTTTTCAGATGAGGAACTCTAAGAATAACCCACAATCAAAATGTAGAAGGAGTTTCCCCTGAGCCACACATGTAAATGCAGAGAGGCACATTGCAGGTAACTGCACATGACCTGTGCAGTTCATTCCTCCACTGGTTTGCTTATGTGAGTGTTCCCTCAGATCCACACACACAGACATCCCTACAAAACGCACCCAGCTGTCCTACCACCTGGGCTTTTCCATGCATTGACTAATCATTTGTCTTCAGAACAACCTGAATGCATCCTTTGCTCTTTCAGACTTTTCTGTCTTATCTTGGGGCCTGATATTCCTACTTGTTCACTGCTTTCATTCCAACCATCTTTGCAGGCCCAGAAAAAACCTGGCAGTGGTGTTGCATTCAGAAAAGCTACAAGGATTTTCAAGCCCATCAAATGTGATTAACCTTAATTGAGTAGTTGTTTTATTGAAGCAAGGGCCAATACTTAAAACTGTAGCAACTTTACCAGATGAACGATTTTGACAGACCACCATAAACCTGGCTTTTTATCAGCTGCCCAATAGGTTTAACATACTTTTTGTCTGAGAGCAAAACAGGTATCAGGACATTTCAGTTAACAAAGTGAGCACCTTTTCAGGCTGGAAAACATACATTATTTGCTGTATTTCAATGTTCTCTATGTCCACCTCTTGCCTTCCTCTGGCTGAAGTGCATTACCTCTCTCACACATGAAAGGAAAGTCCTTCCTTTCCTATCCTATCATTCCAGGATAAACTGGGGAGCAGAGGACTGAGTAATGCAATACATTTTGGAGAAAAAAAGGAAGTTCAGACTCTGGGTTTCTCTATGGAATCAAAATAAATCTTGGGATTTTCAGACACCTGTAAGGCAACCCCTAAGATTTGGAAAGGATGGAGGCTTTATCTGAGAGGCAGATGAGATGGAAGTGGCTATTCTTAACCCAGGATGCCACTAAGAATTGCAGGACTAGAGAGCAGGAGTGTGGAGAAGGGTGTGATGGGTAACAAGGAGATTGATTTTCAAACCATTCCATGTAGTCTGTCTCATCCAGTGCTCTGAGCAAACTCAATTTAAAGAGATGCTGTATTTTAGTTTAAGTGTTTGTACTTTAATAAAATCTAGCTTTAGAAACTGGAAACCTTTCAGTATTGCTTAGTGCACTCACTCTCCAGAAACAGTGAGATAATTCTGCCTCCAAGTCCTGGCCAACCTGAGGCAAACAAATGCAGTATTGCTTAGTGCACTCACTCTCCAGAAACAGTGAGATAATTCTGCCTCCAAGTCCTGGCCAACCTGAGGCCCTGCTGCAAACAAATGCAGAGGTTTGAGGGAGACACTAGGGCAGAGCTACTAGAAACACCAGAAAGGTGAAAAGAAATCAGACCTGAAGACTGGAGCTACACAGGATTTTGGAGATTGAGGGCTACTCTCTATGCTGGGTCTCAGATATTTTTCACTCATCTATTTTGTATTGTCAGATTTTGAGTATATTCTGTGTTCTTCAGAGGTTTCTCTATGCATTACAAGCAAGACATCTATTTCTGCATACCCAGAAACCTCAGATCCATTTGATGTGAATGCACAGAGAAATTCTACCACGTGGTTGTGAGACATTCATTAGAGCTGTGTGGTTTCCAGAAAAAGCTGGGTGGACTTACAGTACATGCATGTATCAGTGACACAGCACTTCCATATTATGTGCAGTGTTTCCAAAAAGCACTGGATCTACACCACACACTCTGCAATACAGATTTGCACATGTACAGCCAGTTGGACTTGTCCAGAGAAATTGAACTTCCTGGGCTTTTGCAGACCACGAGGAAAGCATTTGCTGCTGCTCCGCTTGGATTTGCAGTGCATACATAATGTGGTGCATGTGTCCATATTTTTGTGTGGAAACACCTGGGCAGAACTATGGGGCAATAAACAAATGCTCAAGACTGTGGAAAATTAACAGAGGAATATCATGCTAGGTGAATCAGAAGAAAAAGGTTGTGACAAATGTTTGGTGTGTGTAGAAGAGTTACCTGTGGCAATGGCAGTGCTCAGCACTGTGTGGGGTCTCCTTGGAAGTGCTCAGGGCTGTTAGTGCCATGGGGAAGGAAAGAAAAGGCTTCAATGACATTCTGCAGGAACAACAGATCTATCAGAGGTTCAAGTGAACACAGAGGAAAAAACAAAAGCTACAGGAGAAATTATCTGTTCATACTTCAGTATACTGGTGGACTACAGCATGGGACATTTTAGCACACTGGTTTTGCTGGGGGTCTTGGGAGTGCCTTACTTTTATTTTTTTTGTATTTATGAAGTAGCAACAGAATTGTTATTCCTGGTGCCATACATGCAAGCAGCAGGTTTCCTAGGGTGTTGCTGAGGGATGCACTGGAAGCCTTGGAAAACACATACAAATGCATGTGAGACTGCAGAGAGCCCACTGGAGAGACTCCAACCACTTTGTAGACTCCTGGAGGTGCAGAAAACACATTTCAGTCTGCACCACAAGTCAAATCCACTCTTGATGGCATAGGCAGGTGAGCAGTTCCTCTGTACCACAGAATCACAGAATATTCTGAGTTGGAAGGGGCCCACAAGGATCATAGAGTCCAACTCTTATACGTATGTGCAAAGCAGATTAAAAGATCAGTTTAATAATTTTTATGAAAAGTAGTCACTGCATATGGCAAAGTAATTTTCAAGTCTAGTGTCTCAACCATTCATCTTTTAGTATCCTGAAGGGAATTAGAGCAATTGCACTAATTGCCTAACAAAACACCTTTGTAGACCAAAGCATTTTTAAATGCCGTAAGACCAGAAAAGTTTTATTTACTTGCTCTTCTATAACCAAAAGTGTCCAAAATAATGTATTTTTAAAAAACTTTGGCATTGTAAGTGCATTTCAGACCAAGCTTTATTTTACCAAGTCATAGCTGTAAGCCTATTCTGATGTCCAAGCTATAAAACGTCCTTGAAAACAGTAACTTCTAATGGAAAAAGTTTTGGTGAGATAAATGTGCCACTATAATAGCACAAAAATATCTGTTTTTTCTATACACTGAGCCTCACTGCAGTCTTTCTGTGAAGAATGTATATTGGTAGAATAGAATTTCCCAGTGGAATGCATATTCTTTATAGTATTGATGAATTAACCGCCCCCATTTTCTTCAGATAGGAAATTTTTATTCTTGCATGCCTAATATTCTGAGCAATCCTTTAAATACTGCACATCAAATATTGACCACTTTGATGCCTAATTTCTAGTCAAAGTTAATAGCTATTATGTTAAAATTTGACTAAACTTCTTTTTAGCATTTCTTCCAAAAAAGCTTCCCTGCACAGCAGAGCACACACTTTCCTCAATCTTGGCATTCTGCTCCTCAGCTGCCGTCATTCCATCTGAAGCATTTACTTTGAAATGCCTGCCAAATATTTTTGCCCCGGTACCACAATAACAGTGCAGCAATGTGGGAGTGATTCAGCTCCGTGCGTTTACGAGAGCAGAGAAACAGACTCAGGGAAGTGGTCTGTGAGCCGGGTTCTCCTAGTGATATCCAAATCCTAAGCAGATCTGCTAAACCTCCTTAAAGGTCATGCTTGCATTTTTCTTAGTTACTGTTTCTTCTGATAAACAAGACAGCTTGGATGTCAGTTGTTTGGGTTTTCTTGTCCACTTAACTTTCAGCAATTAAACTCGAAATAAGTACATTCTAGATAGAGCCGCATTAGGCAATGTCTTCAGTAGTGCTAATCTGCTGAGCTCCCCTGAGAACAGAAGAGCTCCTCTGATTCACAGCAGCTGGCTCCATGGTCCTTTTCTGTAGGTACTTATATCTTGAAGAGTTGCTGAAGGTGTTTGGGCACTGCATGAACTGTCCATGTGTTTTCCCAGGGAGAATGTGAAGCATACCACAAGACCTGCTGTTAAACTTTAACACTGAGGTATAGGGAGCATTTTGCAACAGTCTGGATCTCCAAGCTTCAGCTCCTTCAGATCCTGGCTGCCTTGTAAATCTTTCTTGCCCCACTTCAATGGAGATAAGAGGGATTGTATACTTGAGGTTCAGTTGAGAGAGACCACCCAAGTCATAGCTCATTTCACTTCTCCTGACCTCCTCTGATATGCCCATCAAAGCAGCAATTAAAATTTGTGTAGAGCAAATGTGTTCCATCAATCTGCTTTTCATCTGGCTCTCCAAATACTTGAGACCTGAGTAAGCAGCTGAAAATTTTAAAAACAAGAATGAGTAAATGTAAAGACAGACTTTTTTTCCCCCATTCTGGAGCAGGATGATCTGTTTACCTTTCTGAAAGACCTGTCAGCAAAGTGGTCATCAAGAAATATGAATTCACAAGTGGTGTACTCCTAGGAAAACAAGTACATGTAGAAACTTGTTCCTTCTATTTTCAAGATTTTTTTTTTCCTTTGCTATTTGTGTTTGGCAGCAGACTTTCTTTTTTAGTTCCAGTGCAGCCCTTTAATAGATGCATAGTAGCCTGCTTTACTAGGCAGGGCTGAACCTGCAAACACTTTACTCACCTGTTTTGCTGCAGTTGTACAAGCACATAGGTCAGGAAAATCAAGTAAGTGAATAAAAGAGGCACCATGATACATTCAGTTCAGTTCATTCATGTGCTGCTACATGTATAAACAATAGGAATCCTACTGTACTCTTTAAACAGTCTCCTGTGTTATTCTCCTGTGAACTTAATGCTACTAGTGTCTTTTCATCACCAGACTAGTCATACTAGCTCCAATGTTTACAAAAACTGAGAAGAGAAAGTGTTTTTTAGAGGACCTAAAGTTTACTCTTGATGGGGGCATTGTGTTGCTCTTAGAATACATGGACATACTCCATGCAGCAGGAGTGTTCCATTCAGAGCAGTGCAGAGCCAGGACTGCCAAGCATCACCTGGGAGGAGGTTGTGCAGATGGTGAGCAGCTGGGGCTCAGGAGAGTGTGTTGTCCATAACCTCTTCCCTTCAGCCCCAACCATTGTCTCTGCCTGCGAGACGATGTGCACAAATACTCATCCTTCCCCAGACACAGCTTGTGGGGCTGTGATACAGTACAATTCCTTACGTGGGCTTTCTGAAGTTTGGTTCTAAATATATTTGCCCTTTCCTGTAGATTTGGGCCTTTCAGACTGGTACAACACATACACCCATACAGAGAAATGCAACAGAAGCCTCTGTTTCTGCAGTGTTTTGGCCTTTGCACACCCACACAGGGGATTTATTTAGTTTGGTCTGTAATCTTTGGGTATGGGATGTTCTTGCTAAATCATCTTGATGTCTTAGAGACGTGCACTGGAGGAAATCCAAATACAACTGCCCTGTTCTCTGGAGCTGGACAGAGCCATGCTCACATGTACCAGGAACTTGTGCTGGTCTGTGTCAGGGGTGTGTACCATTCTCCACATAGCACCATGGTCTCCTATGCCTTTTGCAAAGAAAGACATCTACAAGGGGCATGAATAAAGTCATGAACCTTTTGACTAGTCAGTGTGTGGAGGAAAGGAATGAAAATTCTTTGGCCATATTCCTGTTTCATGAGCACCCACAGAGGTGACATCTGTAAACAGCCCCTAACATCCCTGCAGCCCAGCCCCACTGGACTCAGACACATTGCACTCCTTTTCACGTGGCCAGACCCTTAAAGGTGAGGTGGACCTGAATGCCTCTGTATCTGCCTGTAAGTGAACATAAACGTGTGTTAATTATATGATCACAGCAGCACAAAGCTGCCTTTGCTGACATGCTCTGATCAGTGGGGTGGTGGACACCAGCCACACTTGCAGCAGAAGGAACTGCTCTCTAATACACTGCAGGCATTGGACAGTCTTATTTTCTCTGAGAATTTGTATAACATTTCTCATGTTAGTGTTTGGTATCTTCTGGGAGGCTAGCAAAGGCAAACAGTTTCTTGATTTATCTCTCTTAATTCTCTCTAAGTGAAAAAGAAACGAGGAAAATTGTTTCAAAGGTACTCATATAGAAATCAGAGGTAGATCAGAACAAACAGGAGACGGGAGAATGATTAATCTGTGCAGATGGTTGCTGAGAAAAGTTGGGCTCCTGTGCTCCACAATTGTTTTTGCAGGTGAGATCTTTCCCTTCTAAAGCTTAGGAAGTCTAAAGTCTGGATGAGTTTGAAAGACACAAATCTGCCTTTGAATTCTATTGTTATTATCATGGAATCATTTTACATAATTGACACCTTTTACATAAAAAAAAGTATTTGGAAGATATTTTGTTTATTCTGTAGTTAAAACCTACCTGAGTTTTCTAGTCCCACTGAGCCATACAGTATATTCATCAATGCATAGTTCTCTTGCATTTCAGCATTTGTTATGAAAACCAAAATTCTTACTCTGAGTTATTTATGCTGGCAGTGCTTCAAAGGGAGCAACTACTTTACTTCATGCCAATCTCTGTAGCAGTGGGGAAGAATACCTCTCCTAAGATCATTTATATCTTGTTAACCTTTCGATGTAGATTTGCCTGAACACATTTTTTTCCTTTAGTGCATACCTGCAATGACAGGAACTTGTTTGATAAGACGCTGATATAAGAAGTTGTATATTCTTGTTCAGTGAAAATAAATACCTGTGAATCCAAGCACCTTTTATTTTCTTCACTTGTTGACAAAACAAATACAAGAATTTCCAAGATGCAGAAGTATAACATCCAACTCCTTGCATGGAAGGGCAGCCATTACACTGCTACAAGACCCAAAAATGAAGGGTTCATCCTGTAAACAGTGAAAAGAGAGCATTAGCCAAAAGGGACACTTCATTCTAGTGAAGGCAGAGCCAAATCTGCTAATTTTACATCAGTAACTCCTCCAGTTATTTCCCAGAAATTTTACCGTACACACGTGCAGGTCTTCCACTCTGGGCTATGCCTTGACTTGCAGTATAATCAAGACATTCACAAGACCAGGTAAATTATTGCCATCACTCCCACTTATCTGCTTTTTTTAATTGCTTCCAGAAGAGGTTCAGGACTTACTGCCTGTTTTGCAGAAGGAAAATATCAGACATGGCTTTGTGGGAGCCAAAATGCTGGAACCACAGTCATGCCCTGGTGTGGAGAAGGGTGTGCTCCGCCGAGCAGGGACCTCTTCTGGCAGTAGGGGAGGCTGAGCTACTGCACCAAACTCACCCATACTGCACTTGCCCTCTGCCAAGGAAAAGCAAAGCATGGCAAGATGCTGCCTGCAGTGATATGAAAATGGAAACCATGCTCATAAGTATGGGAAGATGCTGATACAATCACTTTACTGCATGCTGTCGTGACATTACAGCAGTCCAGGTCTGAAGCACACCTGTATTTTCCTGTTACTGAAAATGGAAGATGGTGCACCATAAGGAGCAGTTTACTAAATGCCCTGTTAAGTGGAAAATAAATCTGAGATGTAGTGCTCAGAAAAGCTCCAGATTACAGTAGTTGTGTAATGACTATCTTGCAACACACCTAATTTTGTTCAGGTAAGATCAAGCCCCACTTACCTGTCCAGGATTTCTTCTTGGAACAGATATATGTTTATATCTTGGGACAGTGATTAGGTATCATTTCCCTGAAGCTAAACAGAAATACAGCACAAACCATTTCCCCCCCAATTTTTAGTATAGAAAGGTTGTGTTTAAGTTAGTAACTAATGCTATGGGACAAAAACCCTGTTTAGTCTGGTGTTGAGACTGCTATATATATTTATCTATCTATATATCTATATATCTTCTAAGGTGACTTACCTTGGAATAGTGTTAATCTGATCCCATAGATCCAAGAGCAACTGTGCTGTGTCAGGCAGGCCAAAATGCAGTAAATAGGAATGACAGGGAGTTCTGCTTTGAAAGCATCCTTCTGATCTGAATTAAAATTCCAATGCCTTGTAGTTTTAGCATAGGTATAACCTGGATCTGCTACACTCCCTTCCTCTGCATCTGCCCAAACTACACCAGATTCTTCAGAGGAACGAATATTCGTCTAACAGTGACTGCAATACACTTTATTTGGAAGGCATTTGTGGGTCATCACATAAGTCACTTAACAAGAGTGTCATAATTACTACTGTGTTGTGAGAGATTACTTCTTCTGCAGAAATGGAAAAGTACTAACAGAGAAAACCAGAAGAAATATCTGAAGTGTGAAAACAAATAATTCAAAGCTCCTGTCTCTGCCATGTACAGTTTGTTGAACACAAATAGATGCAATTACTGCAAATCCGGTACAACAGCAAGTGATGAAGACTTAGAATCTATGTATACCTGTAATATGTACACAATAGAAGATAATAATAAAAGACAAAAAAAGATAATTAAATACCCCCATGGTTATATGCATAATGTCTTTCTGCTGTCATATGTTTTGAATTACTTTTTCATTTATGTATTTTCTGTTACTTATGTTCTCTTAAATGTCCCTGACTTATTTTCCTGCATCAATTTCATCCTTCTTTTGCTTGGCAGAGATTGTTGTTTTTTCAGCTTACTATTGGGGGCATTAAAATGACTTATTTATTTTTTTACATAAACATCTTAAGTGCTGCTAGCACAAGTTCTTGGAAAAGTGCTAGGCTTAGCCTCATTCTGTGCAGTAGCCAAGCAGGGCACATTGTTAGTACTCTGTGAACAATGGATATTCTTGTTATATTAACTTGGTTTCATTTATTGGAGGAGAAGAGAAAGATTGGTGGGTTTAGTCAGAGGTTAAATAATAGGCACATGCCCAACCTGGATTTCACTGAGAGCAGCTGAATAACTCCAGTTAACATCACTGGGAATGGCGCTAAACTGTTAGGATTACATCTGTTTCGCCAGCTGTAGTCATCCATATGTTAGATTTCTAGCCTCACCCTCAGGCTCTCCATGTCAGTGGATAGAAACTGCAACCTTCTGTGGTGCCATTGGTCCATCCAAAGGTGCCTGGGAAGTGTGTGATAAATTGGCCTCCTTTGCCGACTGTGTCATTCTGCTTTCAAGATTGTTAATGCTACAACTCTTTTTACTGGAGTGTCTTGACCTAAGAATATCCCACAGTGGTGTTTTGAACACAGTTTCTGCTATAGCTTGGGCAGCATTTTCAAAGCCCACAGCTGAGCAGCACTGGCATTGCTCATTCAGGGAAGCACTGGGGAGAAATACCTGAGCTCTGGGTGGATAATTTAACTCTGGAGCTGGGTTTAGCACACATTGTGCCTGACTTAATTAGCCTGAAATAGTCAGTTCTAATCACCATTTCCCCTAGTATCACAGGCTTGAGGGCCATTGTTTTCATGTAGCTTTTCCTCCATGGCCGAAAGCTTCATGCAGAGGTTTCGCGCTTCATTTTCTGTCTGTAACAGCTGCAAAAATCACCCTCAAATACGACACCTGAATGGTGGAGTCTTTCATTGACACGTTTCTCTTCATCTGGAGGATTTACTAAATGATGTTCATGTGGTTTATGTGCTAAGGTGAATGGAGTTATCTCTGGAAGGACATACCTTCATCTGGCCTATGCTGAAAATACATTTTTTTTTGTTTTGATTTCTCTGCTAACTAGGAGAAATTCTGATATATAAGAGATTGTTGCTACAGGATTTCTGTATCCTACCACTGTTGAAAGTAGAATTGGTGTGTAATCACAGAATTTAATGTATTTAATGCTTTTGAGGAAGCCTCAGATTACCTGCCATGTGTGCATTTCTGGAAGGATGAGAGCTGAGAATATATGCACTGAAAATCAGTTCTGTCTGAACTAACAGTTAGGTTTTGAGGCTTGGAGAGAGGCACAATGAATCTTGATGCCTTCATCCCAATATAAACTGCAAACTCTTGTACTGATGCTCTTAGCAGATGTGTCTGAGTCTCCTTCACTGATGTGGCAGGTCTAAGCCAGGTTTTCGTGGACAGGAATGTAATGAGCACAGCAGATAAGCAGGATTGTACCAAGTTGTACCAGCTCAGACACAGTGCGGTTTATTTTAAGCTTTGAGGAAGTCAAGCTAAGAGCAGCTCAAAATAATTTTAAAGTGAATTCAGATCACCAGAAGTTTGGAGCAGCTTTTTTCTATCATAACTGAAAATCATTGAAGCTCTGACAATGGACAACATATGAGTGAGGAAACTGCAGCTTGCAGAAGATCATGAAAATATGGTAGAAAGAGTTTTCTGCCAGAGACAAGGGGACAGCTGATATCTACAGCAAGAAAAAAAGTCTCAGGGGTTAACAAGAAAAAAAAAAATCTGAAAGCATTCCAAAACATTTCACTAAAGAAAGTCCAAGTGTTAGTGACAGATGTTAATGTTGTTGCTAAACGCTTGACTGGCAGGTAGTCAGATACTTGTGAGTTGAGGGTGGCTTAAGAGATTACTTGAAAGCAAATAGAAGCTTGAAATGAGGCAACTCCAGTTCCCTGTTCTGGGAGAAACATGGGAACTGCTGTGAGCTGTGAATACACATCTGTTTAACCCAATGTCTGTCTTCAGCAGTGGCCAGTGGCAGATGCTTTGGAAAAGAAAAGAAATAAGGCGTGCATGGAGCATTCCTTCCCCTCCTATAATCCCCAGATCCTGGCAGTCAACAGTTTAGGGACTTCCTAATGCCCGACATTGCATTTGGACCATTGTTTTTAATAGTCACAGGCAGACTTATATTCCATAAATTTGACTAATCTTTTTTTTGTATCCATTAATACTTTAGACCTCTGCAGTATCCTATGGCAACGAACCCTGGGGTTGCATTATGCTGTGTTAGAAAGAAGTCTTTTTTCTCTGTTTTGAACCTGGTTCTCAGTAATTTTGCTGGGTGTCCCAGTTCCTGCACAGTTAAAAATAGTGAATGACTGTCCCATGCTTGGACTCCCAAGACTGGCTCATTTTAGAGGTCAGAGATTCACAGTTTCCCTTAATGAAGCAGAAAACGCTTATTGTCCAAAAGCTGCTCAGTATCCCTGTTGCCCTCTCTGTTGTACACTGTTTCAATCAGGGTCTCCCTACAGGATTTAAAATATGAGTACACCATGCTGTACTACTTCTCATCTATTCAGCCTATTTATAGCCTCTTTTTTTGACTGTGTTCACATATTCCTGAAAAGCAAACCAATCTTTACAAAAACCATTACAATTATCTCTTGTGTTTCTTGTTCCTCTTACAAAAGTTGATAAGTTGTGTCCCCAGTGCAGTGGATAGAATCATAGGAACACTTAAGTTGCAAAAGGTCCTTAAGATCCTTGAGTCCAACCATAAACCTAACAGTGTTAAGCTCAACATTAAACCATGTCCCTAAGTGTCACATCTACATGTCTTTTAAATACCACCAGGAATGGTCACTCCTCCACTTCCCTGGGCAGCCTGTTCCAATGGCGACCCTTCTTGTGAAGAAATTGTCCCTAAAATCTAAATCATGCAACTTGAGGCTTTTTCCTTTTGTCCTGTCATTTGTTACTGGAGAAAAAGGAAGGAGTGAAATGGTTCTTGTTTCAGGACATCTCCTGAAACTGTCATTACAGTCTCTGCAGGAATGCAGGGACCACCTGCAGCTGGGCTTCCTGTCTCCCCACCAGCTTTGGGGCCACCACCACAGCAGTCATTGTGGTGGGGAAGATGGAAGCTCCAAGCACAGTTGATTGTACTACACAAATCTGCTTGTACAGAGCCTTCATGGGAGAAGAGTGTGATGGGTCTTCCAAAAGGATGAGTCTTTCCCCTCTTCCTATCTCTGTCTGCAAAGAACCTTTTCACTGCCCTGTGAGGACAGGGTGAGGGAGAAGCCCTGGGTTCAGAGTCCAGATACAGTTAGATGATAAACTACAGTAACAATGTAGTTTTCCATGGCCTCCTTTTAGAAGTATTGTTACAGCTGCTACCTTGTGCTTTTTGCCCATGAGAAGTCCCTGGTTCTTCCCCTCCCCACAGCACTTCCCACTCTGCAGTGGGAGGCTCCTCTGAGGAGCAGACAGGCTTCCCTGAGCATCTCAGCAGCGTGAAGAGAAAAACAGACAATTTCCAGGCAACTCTTGATTTATGAGCACTTACCCAGCTAAGGTGATTAGCCCAAAATGTTGACCTAAATCCACCAGTGGGAGGCAGCTCCACTGCTGTTGTAATTTGGCTTACCTCATACCCTCAGATCAGTATCTGATTTATCACCACAGCAGTTCTGCTCTAAAGTATTGAGCCTAAATGTTCTTCTGCTTCCCTGGTGCAGAAATCACAAGGAGATATAGGTTTAGAGCCAAATTTCCAGAGGCAGATTCCAACTGTTTTCATCTCTTTTAGCTCTTAAGGTTTTGGGTGCATTACAATTGAAAAGGGTAAAAGCTCCAAAATCAGGAAGGCTGCCTCATTAAGCATTAAGAAAATTTTCATTAAGAAAATCCTGGTGCCTGCTGACGGACCAGATCCCTCTCCCATTAATATTCCCCTCTGCAGCCACTGGACACTATCCATGAGTTATCCAAGAATGTTCAGAGCAAATATCTGCACCATAATCTGTAAGGGAAAGAAGCATGGTAATGACCTACAGTAGATGCTCTGGTGGCCAGGGTCACTGGGGAAAGCTGGTCTGCCTTGGGTGCGTTAAACCCTAATTTAGGCCGCTGAGGTTTAAACATGCATGTACATGTTTTGCTGAATCAGTTCCACACTGCATAATAATGAAATTTCTTACTCTGAATTTTGAATGTACACACACTTTGGCACCAGAAATGGAGCATACAAAGAGTTAGAGGCACAAATCTGAAGGGTACATCAAGGCCCTTGTGAAATACGGCCCTGGATTTTGGCAGCTGACTTTGACTTCCTAGCCAGATGGTGAAGAAAAATATATTCAAATATCTATAGTAAACATATCTAGCAGACCTTAACTTTAGCAGTGAGTCTGTTAGCAGTTGCATTCAAAAATTGCGTTTTTAATCTGTTATGTCATTTACTATCATTTAAAACCTTTTTTCTGCTCTGTTAAAAAAAGGTATGTTAGTATGCAGGAGAACTTGCTCTTGAAATGACAATATTTGGTTTTAATCCTCACATTTCCTTGAACAAGTTTGTACATACTTCCTCATCTCTAAAAAGGAACTAACCTCCACGTATAGCAGCAATGAATTTGAAACAAAAAAGAAATGCGTTGCACATGAAAATCAGGCCTGTATAACTGTAAAGGATCTTTTTGATGGTCACTGCACTGTAGCTGGGCAGGTCACTGCTTAACTGCAGAGCAGTTATAGTCCTCAGAAGAGCTGTTTTACTTCTGTTTTTTACTGCAATAACTTAATGAAATAAAATTGGACTAGTGCCATAACATTTAAGGAGCTATGTTTTGAAGCCTCGTTCACACCAATGTAATTTGCTGTGACATGTGGCACATGTCTCAGAAACACATTCAGACATAAATCATTAAAATGGCCAGCTATGACTGCACTGCAGCCATGCACTGAGGATGTCATGCCAACATTCACTGGATTCCCCACCTGCTATGGGAGGTGGATATGACTGAAGGCAAATGGCCAACAGAGAAAGCATTTTGGAGGTTTGCATTCAGCTGTATCCCAGTAGCTGAAGATCTTGTGTTCATACTTTTCTTCCCCTCATAAACATTGGAGTGATTTCTCCCACGTTGTAGGAAGTGGTGCAGTTTTCACTGTGACTGGAAAGAGACTGGGAAGGCCCTTCACTGACACACTTGATTGTGAATGTCCCATTTGGTTCAACACTGCTTACATGGTACATTTCCTATACAATGAACAGCAAATGCTGGCCAAGGACACTAGCCCACTAGCCCCCAAACCATCAGTAGTACATCACTGTGCTCTTTTATTATTGCCTTTCATTTGTGTAGCCAAATTTTAGCCATGCAGTTGCCTGCAGGAAGACATTCTACATGCAAGTGCTGCTGCTGCCACTGTTTTAACTCCCTCACAACTTTCATTCACAGTCTGGCTTTGGTTGTGAGGCCTTCCTTGTTGCAGAAAGTCCGTGTAACACTGAAGACCTGCTCAGCTGCTGATCACAGCTGGGCTGGGACCCAAAATTAGAAACTGTTTTTAAAATGAGAGAATTTGGGAAAGCTAGTAGTGTCATGAATTATTCCAGGTTTAGACCAACTCACAAACACTATATTGGATTGAGAATTAGCATGGGAAGAAATATTCTGGAGAGTGAGATTCTGACTTTCTTCCTCTTGCTGATCTCTCTGCTTGAGATGAATTACTTGAGAAATTTTTTAAATCTTCCAAGTTTGGAGCTATGAACACCTAACAAAGCAAGCACAGTTTTGTTGTTTCTTTTTGCTTCAGTGTTGACAAACAAGGAAGGAAAAAAAACATTAAGAAAGGCTCCAAATGATTCTGTGAGGGCTCATGTTTGTGTATTAAATCACTGCCTGACCTCTGGGGCTGCCTGCTGACCATCAGCTAAGGAGTTAGCATTGTAAGCAAGGAAAACGCAAATGTTCAGATTACAAATATAACCAGCATGATCTTGGAAACCGCTGTTTTTCCTAACCTCCTGGCAAATTAATGCATAGAGGCAGCAATAAGTCTTTAAATACAGTTCATAGGCTAAGGTTTACTTATGGTACTCACTTTTCCGAGAATTCAGAATGGCATTTCTGGGAACCTTTATTGTACCTTTCCACCCACTAAAGCCTTGGTATTGTAAACTGATTCCCACTCTGCACTGCACCATAACTTAAAGGGTGGCTCAAAACAAACAGGAGTGGATCAATTTACATGCCTGGATACTACCAGAATTGCAAGGCCTTTGTTCTCAAGCTTGTTTTTATTTCTAAAGAAGCATACCTTTTTAGGATAATATTTTAAGGAAATGCTTTAAGTCACAGTTTACTTGTCTCATATATTGACTTGTACTTCTTCTTTTAAAAATTGAACTGTGACTTAATTACAATCCTCACTCTTCAATTCTCATAAACACACCTTTTCAGACCAATACATGCTCTGAAGAAAATGGAGTAGGAAGGGGAGTTTTGCTTAAATTCCTGGGTAGATTGCAGGTGCATTTGTTTGTATTAAGAGAAATGTCTAACAGAATTCTCCTTTGTGACACACTATAGCAACTTTTCAATTTTCTCTCATTAGCTTGTGGTACTTCCTCCTCAATAAGGTACTATTGTGCTGCCTCTAACCTGATCTCGGAAACACAGAGGAGCTGTCAACTCATCAACCCTAGAAAATGGATAGTTAATCTTTTCAGGGGACTTGTTTAATTTCCTGGAGCTCATGCAAAATCCAAATATTTAGCTACTACAAACAGTGAGTTCCTCACCTGGATTTTACCGATAAAGCAACAAAGATTATTACTTCTGATTTCTTTTCTCCTTTTCTTCTGTTTGAAAATTAGTGCCTCTGGGTGAATAGAGCCTCATTTGTAAAGTCACAATTTAGCACTTTATTAAGATGGCATACAATTACATTTTCTGAGGTTTTTTTGTTTGCATTGGGTTTAAAAAGTCACCTCCTGTTTTCTCTGCTGCTGTCAGTTTTTTGATTCTCATCCCTTGATAGGATGCACAGAGGTCATTAGACTGCTCAGTCTTTCATGGGTCTAATCATGGAGATGAATGATGCTTCGTGCAGGATCAGCCTTCCATAATTTCAAACACTGAGGTGTTTTTTCAAGGTCAGAATCCCACTGTCAGAAAGGCTCCATCACCATTGCTTATTCTCTTGATGTGCTCTAAGATTGTCTTCGGTATCACCTTCATGATGATCCTATACTAGTTGAGAAGAGATAGATTGTGATGAGTGAGAAGCAAATGAGGCATTTCATGTCCATTTTCAGAGGCTAGCCTTTCTAGTCAGAGCCTTGGGGTGCTGACTGCCTTTGCACCTTGGTGGAGACCCACTGAAACCTGCAGGCTCACAATGGCATGCACCGAGGGGACACAGAAAGAAAGGGGTCCAGAGAAGAGCTGGTGAGATCCATGGCAGTTTCTAAAGGTAAGTCCTGAAGAAATGCCCAGAACTGCCCTCTTTATATATTAAAACAATAGAAGCTACATGCCTAACAAAGAGTAAAGAAAGATCCTGTACTGCAGAGAAGCACTTTCAGTCTGCTGGTTCACCCAAAGGAACAAGGACAGATTCTACTTCAGAGATGCTGTAAAGCAGAGTCAAAATAGGAGGTTGCCTCTGCAAAGGCATTGCTCCCTGAAAAAAGCACAAGCAATACTTAGAAGATGTGGCACGAAATCAAGCTGCAGTCTTATGTGGTGCCAGTGACAATGGAGGTATCACCTCTGGACTAGGAAGCACAAACACACAGTGTTTCTAGAAAGCTGCACTAGAGCAGAAATTCCTGAATTTTTTAAGTGGTGGTTCCTCCGTGTTTCGTTTTATATCCAAGTACACATCTCTGATTTCTAGGCTACCGTTCTGAAAAGTGGGTTATTTGGAATCTAGTGTCCAATGGTGGAGGGAAAAGAAGCAGGAGAGAACTTTGGTAGAAAACAAGAGAGAAAGTAGGCTATAATTTAAAGGGGTAACTATGGGGTAATAAAACAGATTTACCCCAGGTCAAGAAAGCAATTTTTTCCCCTCAGAGTGACTCTCACTGTAGAACATAATCTACACATTATCACAAAGAACAACAAGCTCCTGAGGTTTGGGCTGTAAATTAGCATTAGAACAATCTGGTAAGAGTGGGCTGGGTTCCTTCTGAGCTCACTCTGACAGCCCTCCCATGCTATAATATATTAATATAGTCATGATAGCCTGAAGATATAACTGTGATGGTACAAAACTTGATGTGCCCCCAGTGAGCTCTTAATCCTCCTGTTTCATGGTGTTCTCACTGCTCAAAAGCAGTGCAGTTTACTGTGCAAAAAAAACCACCCAGCACATTAATTTTACAATGCTGAATACCAAAGGAACCATGATAGCTAACATTTATATTTTGTACCAAATAAATTTCCAGTAACAAATATTATTACAACAAATACCAAAGGAACTCAGAATTGCTAAGTTATTTTTCCATTGACTTTTGGAACAACGTATAATCCTTCCTTATATATCAGTTCAGAAACAGTGAAATCTCCTTTATCACAACCAGCTGACCCAATCTCAGCTGTTCTTTGAAAACAAAGCCACATGTTTTCTTAGTTACTCCACGTGGAGATCCGTTCAGTCCCTCTCCTCCAATAGCTTCTGTTGCCAAAACTTGCAGTTTTATGAAACAAGAGTAGATGCTGAGTAGCTGGACTCAAACCTGTCTTCCAGGTGGGATCCCCAGTTTCATCTCTAGGCTTCAAACAATCACCCCAACAAGGCACATCTTCTGAAGTTTTGTCTGGTTTGCTATACACAGCTGCAGAGCTTTTCCCCTGGATGACTGATTGATTGGAACAGAAGGCATGGTGTGTCAAAATATTTTACCCTTTCTTTCTGGAATGCTTTCTTAACATTTTTTGGGGGGTTGTCCTATCTTCAGAATGGCTTGGCCCACAAGTGTTGGATGTGTTTTGTTTTGGTTTGTTTTGTTAGCCTCAATAAGAAGAGATTGTGTTTGGGCAGGTTGTATTTAATATAAATATTCACCAAAAGAAAAAAGAAAAAGAAAGAAAAAAGAAGGAAAAAAAGAAAAAATAAGAAAGGAAAAAAGAAAGAAGAGAAAAAAAGTTATTTTTGCTGACTTCAGGCTTTGGTGCAGCAATGACTTAGCTGACTAAGAGGTAGAAGGTCATGGTTCTGCAGGTAGAAGAAAGGCTACTGACCCAGGAAGTCAATAAAGCTTGGGAGGGAGGATGAGCTGGGAAGCAGTGAAGGAAGAGGGCAGGAAAGCTGTCAGGCATAGGCAGGGAGGAAGGTGAGGAGGCTTAGCATGAAGTACTGCTGTTTCTGGTCTTCAATTCTCTTGGTGTGTAAAAGTTGAGCACATACAGCGTATAGGGACAGGGAACACCATCACTTCTACCCTCATAACCTACTCAACATCTGCAGGAGGTCATGAGATGAGCTGGGCAGACAGTGCTGACTGCAGCAATGAGCTGAAGCTCCACTGGCCACTCTTCTCTCATCATCACCAAGATGCCAGCAAGTAAAGGGGAAATTGGTCAGTAACAAATCTGCTACAATTGCCTGAGACTGAAACGGCACTGAAATGAAGTTTGAGGGGAAAGAAAAACATAGAGCAAGCTTGGTGAAAATGTATTTCCTTTCCTGTCCATAACACATAACAATTTGGGTTTCCTCTCAAGTGTTAAGCTCGTTCAATGCTGCACTTATACTGTTTAAATCACTGCTTTGTGAGAAGACCTCATCCCAACTTGCTGAATGCTGAGACTTCAGACATTCAAACCTTCTTTGATGGGCTGCAGCAACAGTCAGGAAGATACTGATGTTTAGGCAAGTTCAGGCACACCTCCTCTGGGCAATCCAGTCTCGCACCAGCATGTCAGCTCAGCCCTCCTGCTTCTCACAGAACTTCAAATCAAAGCTCACCAGAGTCTCATGCCTTTCTTGTCAGTGAACACTGTGGCCTCAGTCACGCTTGACAGAACCTGCAGAGGATGAACTGCAGTAGCCAGAGTGACAGAGCAGCCTGTGCTACAGCAGCACACTCAAGCACATGGCCAAAGCAGGGCAGGGAGATCAGTGAGAGACTTTGGTTCAATATTCAAACTTCAGCCCGTCAAGCTTTCCTGGCTTCCCAGCTCATGGCTGTGGCTTACCCCACTGCAACAGCTGTGCAGCACCTCTTACTCAGATGCTGAGGATGCCGAGGTTTTAGGAGAAAGGCAGAGGGAAGGAGGAAAAGAGATCATGAGACCCCTGGCAACTGGAAAGGGTATTTTGCAGGTCTAGTATTTTGGCACAGATTTCACGGGGTAGGGTTTGGATGTTTCTCTAGTGATGTAACTGTAGAGCAGCTCACTCACTTCATAGGGGTGAGCATTGGAGGCATATCAGAAGATCATATCAATGACCTTGTCTGACCCCTTTATACCTTTCCACATTCCCTCTATCTGTGATGCCATGGCATAACTTCCTTTAAAAGAAGCTGCTTGCATGATACAAGAAAACCTGATGCAGTGCTTGCTGTTTACTTTTTCTGCCTTTAACTTAAGGCCATCTGCATGGTTCTTGGAAGTCCCAAGAGATCTCTCTCCTCTGTTGCAGAGATGTCAATGTGATTTAAAAGAGACTTGCAAGGTGGAGAATAAGAGAAAATGAATTGTCCTTACATAGCACCTTGGGACAGAATGATGCTGACAGCTGTGCACCTTGAACTATTCTCCTGGCAGTGGTGCAATGATATGATAAATTTAGTTTAAAGATGACTGGGAATTCTGAAGCTAAGCATTCTTTATCTGAAAAAAGCAATTCATCAATACATTTCAATGTATGGGAAACGTCTGTGGTATTCAGTAGTAAAGAAAATGATTTATATTTTTTAAGTATCTAAATGTTAAATTTTGACATTTTAAATGAAAAAATATCCATTCTCATCTTTGGAAAAAAATTTTGTTTCAAAATGTAAGTTTTAGTGATAGCTATGCATACAGCTTGTTAAATGGTCTACAACATTTTGAAATCTTTTTAAATTACTGAAAAAAAAAAAGATAAATGGTTTATAAAGTTTCTTTGAGTAGTCTTTGAAAAGTTGCAGTTCATTAAGTTTTTCAAGATCATGATTGTTCTTCCCACAGTGAAAGGAGCTGTGAATGAAAAACTTAGACATCCATATGTGAAGAAACCATTTCCCACTATCTTTGAGAATGTCTGGGAAACATAAGGAGACCACTGACAATTAGTGGCCACGTAAAATAGCTTGCTCTTCCGCTTTATAATCATAAAATGCATTCATCTGGCAGCACTGGTTTTGAAGGGACTGGCTTAATGGATCCACGTGTGGCAGATGTTACATTTTCTACAGTAACTGTAAATTCATTCTGGGAATTGGCAGCACCTTCCCAGACAATGCCTGTGAGCATGCAATTCATTTTCATAGAGATGCCTGTTAAAGAAAAGGAACATGACTGCAAAAATAACCAAAGATACAAACCAGCAACCTCCACCTCACTGCAACAGGCAATGCCACACCTTCCTTCCACTGGCTATGCTTCCTACTCAGTACTCTTCATTTTCTGGGTTCAAAAGCAGTGGTTTATTAGCTAGTTGTAAATAAATAAATAAATAAATAAATAAATAAATAAATAAATAAATAAATAAATAGATCTCCAATTTAGTTTTTCAGGAAACTAAAACACTGAGCAGACTAACATCTATTTTCAACACAAAATTACTACTTATAGTCTCTCTTTGCTTAAGTTGGCAATGTGTTTTGGTATAGCAGTAATCTCAGTACCTTTTACTCTGTCATGTCAGTGTTTCATACCAAATGTTCATGATCAGCTAAAGGTTGCAGCAGTAAGGACAGTTTCTGGACACCTGCACTTACCTGTCCTCTCTTTGTATCTTACTTTCCAGGTAAATACTTGCTTGCTCTTTAGAGTCTGAAAACTATGCTTTTCAGATTGTCCTCCCTACCTGTGTGAAATAGATTATACATCTTTAATTTCCTCTTGCCTTTGTAAGTTCCACCACAGCAGTGAGATTTGGCTGCAAATGTGCATCTTTTCTGGCTGCCTGTTTTAGTTTTTACTGCACTAAGCAGGTGATATCCTGGAAGGATTCCTGCTGAGTGCTTGACAAAGTGTTGTTTCGTTTCACCTGCTGGGCTCTGGCCAGTGGGCCCAGCAGGACTCAGACTTTCACTGACCCAGCATTTGCAGTTTGTGCTTGACTACGGTGGGACAAATTAAGGTGGATGAAATCTAAGGGCTTCACAATGAATTGTTCACTAAAATGATGATAAAGAATGCATTAATCTTCTTGGCTTAAAATCTACTTGAAATTTGTGTTTTTGTATTTTTTCTGCTCTTTTGAGAACAACATGCAATGCTCATAATAGTTGCTGACAAGTTTTCCCTTCCTGTTTCCCAATACTCTGCTTCACGTTCCAGAGAAGTAAAGGATTGTCTCTTGTGGCCTCGTGAAGGTTATGTCCCTCGGGTTTAATTTATTATTTCAAATGCTGTTTATGAGGTAGTGACTGAATCCTACCATCCTGTGACTGCATTATGGGGACATTGTGACCTACAAAGTTTCTGAGTCACACTCTGTGTGTCTTCTCTACCTTAACACACAAAGCCATATGCCATAGGATGTTTTACGGAATATGTGAAAATAAATAGGATGAGACTTCAGAGATACAAGAGCAGAAAGCATCAGAAAGGAAGATAATCTGAAGAGATGAATGTGGAAGATGAGAAGAAGGAAACCAAAGTGGCTATATTACACTAAGAGGAGACTTGGACAGACCCAATTTCAATGTAAATCATCTGTTTCCATAACAGTCCCAAACAACCACTTTTGTTTTCTGCTTGAAACCTTAAAGTGTGAAACATTTTAAAATCTACATCTTAGGGTGACTTATACATGGGAAATTGATGGCGTGGCAAAGTCCAACTGTCAAAATTGAGAATAATTCATTAATTGTGTATCACTCATTTTATGTGTGTTTCAGACTTGAATTTCCAAAGGACCTTGACTGAGAGAAAGCAGGCTCTGAATTTTTCCAAATAATTTTTTTCATGGCCTACTATGGAAGAATATTGACCATCAGACATAAATCTAAGCTGAAGATAGAAAGAGTGCAAGCTATAGGTGCTTCCAAGAACACAGATTTCAGATGGTGCCTAAATGAATCATGAAGTGTGGGGTGCAGAGATTACCAGAAACTTCACTGCTGCTTCTTTCTACATTGATCAAGTGAGAAAGGAAAAGTGCTGATTTCTGGAAAAAGGGATGTTGCAGTTTACTCTGCCTGAGGGATAAGAGGATGGATCAAGAGAGGAAGAGGATGTAAATACGGTCCCTGTGTGTGAGGGTGTTTTTGCCTGAATGAGCTGGAGGAGGCAGGGGTGGGCTGAGAGACTGACCCAATTCTGCTAGGCTGGTGAAGGGTTTACTTGTGTGATACTGTGACTAGAACTAACAAAGCCTCTTGCTTTGATCTTGTGACAGTGGAAATCCATCTAATGCTGATGTTTTGAAAGCTTGTGGGTTCCTTTCATTTTTTCATTACCTATGCTGAGTAAAAGAAACAATGTGGTTTGTTTTAAATTAATGGCTGTCCATTCATTTCTGCAGCGACTCGGAGTGTTTTCCTCTGTCGGCTCCCTGTAAGGTCAGCCCCTGACTATTCAAGTTTTGTGGGTTTCACTCAGCTTCTGAGACTTGGAGCTAGAAGGAATGTTCTCCTGCAACCACACTGTAAATAACTTTCATGGTGGTGGCCAGTCTGAGGTGAATGGCTGGTCTTGGGAAGGAGGTCGCAGTAAGAGCTGTGCCCTTAAACCAGCCCCCAGATCACCTTGATATTGAGCTCAGAAGCCAAGTCCCAGCCCCCAGGAGCACAAGGCACAGAGAAAAGGGGTTGATCTCCCTGGGACACTATAACAAACACAGAGACAGAGCAGAAATAAATCTCTTACGGCTTTTCTCCCACCTTATCTATACTACCCCATAGTATTTTTGCCATTAACCTTTTTTACATCCTCCAACTCTTTCATCAGATATTTGAGCTACTCCTCTATCCCCTGTTGTACATTATTTTTTCCACTTATTGGAGCAGGGGGGATTTTTGCTCCCTGTTTTTTCCTTTGTTTTTTGTTTGGGCTTGACATTACTGTAACAAAATATATTTCTAAAAAATGTAAGTGGAATGGAATTGATTTGGTGTCTTTCATGAATGATAAATCATTGAAAATAAGTACTAATTTGAACAATATCTTTAACTGACAGCATTATGTTTCCCACAGTACAGTAAAAATAAAATATAAAGTAAAAATAAAATATAAAGTAAAATATATTAATATTTTAAGCTGTTTGTATCATCACATCAGTTGAACTAAAATTCAACTCACGTACAGAAAGTTGTCCTGCAAAAAAGCAGTTTTCTGACTCCTGGAAATTTTCTTGAAAATATAAAAAAGATTTGGTTGAAACTGTAACTTCTCTCTTTCTCTGCCTCTGTTCTGTGCTCTCACTGCTTTCCTGAGCCAGAGTCCTCTGGATCCAGTGAAAGCCTTGGGGTCCCCCTGGATCTCTGGTTCCTTCTGAAGAGGCAGGAGATGCAGTTTGGAGACCCAGATGCAGATTTTCAACTGCACAAGAGAATCCTGAATTTCTGGGTTGCCAGATCTTCATGGATGGATCTAGGTGTGGGACCCCTGACCCTGTCATTGTGTTATCACTTAGCAGCCTGAAGATAATTGCCAAATGAAGAGAGGTACCCTCTTTTTCCCATCATGTCCATATGTCTTGCACCCTGAGTGGTGTGGGATGGTGAGAATGGCCAGGAGCTGTATAGGATTGTGCTCCTGGATGCAGGAGGAGAGAGCTATGAGGCTATCAGTTGAGCTGAACTGAGCTGTGGTAACCAGAGGCCACAGGTGTCCACACAACCCTGGCTGCTTGGAATTCAGTCTGTAAGAAGTGGTCCTACTGACAGCTGACAGTGCTCCTAGGAAGCAGCTAAATGTCACCAACATTTCTGGGACTGCCAAATTACTTTTGCTAAGGATCATGGAAACCAGAAAGTATCTCTGCAATCAGAATACAGCATATAGTAAATGTTGTGGATTTGGATAATGGGGAGAAAAAGGAATATTAAACTGCTTCCTCCATCCCAGATTATACTCCAGTCTCTGTCCTGAATAAAGAAGTGGAATAATGCATTGATATAAAAAAACCCAAACAATTATGTCCATTAAGGAAAGAAGAGCAACTCTCCTACATCCTCAGGAAAAGTCTCTGACACACACAATAGCAATGCTGTACAGGTCTGCAGCTCAATGGTAATAAAGAAAGTGAGGCTGGTACAGCCAGGGAAAACCTTTTCCTACACACACTTGCTGGTCAAGTTTGGATGAGCAGTTGGGATTGCAGATATATGAGTTCTTCTTCAAGTGCCAAAGGTGCTGAAACACAATTTCTGGCTCTTGCCGGCTTTCCTTCATTTCCTTTTTGATTTCAGTTTATCCCCTTCATGCTAATTCCCTACTTAGCATTTGCAGTTCATGTTTTCCTGTTTACTGGGAGCACCAAAGGCCATATCTCAGCAGAAGTGGTGGGTATGAAGAGATTCAGATATGCACATGAAGCTTTCTTAAGTGTATTACAGAGACATGCTTTCCCTCATTTTCCAAATGCTTATGGAGATATTTACATTTTACATTTTTCCTTTTCCTGCTTGATCAGAAAGGTCATTCTGTACTTGTGTGCAGGAGCCTGGAGTCTGAGGAGAACCTCTGGAAAGAGCACCAGGACGCTGCACAGAGCACACAGCCGGAGCATCTCTGGGGGCTGGAGAATAAAGCATCTGAAGTTTGGGATGAAAATAAAAGTGTCATAAAGTGTTACTGTTGAGAAGGCAGGCTCGGCCAGGTTTTTAAAAACTTCCCATATCTTCCCTGCCTTTTGACAGCTTCTCAGATAACTCACATGGTAAGGCAGACATATTGCTGCACCAAGCACCAGGTGGAAAAAATCAAAGTAACAGCGTGTTGCAAGCCTCTTGTTAGCATGGCAAGTTTCATATTGACACCTGGTGTGCAGACACCCCGGCCTCCACACACACGCACCCAAGCCCAGCTTTTAGAGAGCTGTTAGGCTCTTGGCCATTGCCTCTGTGCTCCAGAAATCATTCCTGTCTGTAATCACTTCATTTCACCCTACGGTGAAAACACAGGGAGTGCAAGAGGGGTTTTTTTAAATGCCAGGGTCATTGGCTAATTTCTCTGTGTAAAATGCTTAGTGGGAAACAATGCATTGAAGGTTTGCTCAGGAAGCTCTGACTTGGGCTGATCAGCAATTATTGCCGAGCGAAGCCGGAGCCAGCAGCAGGATGTGTGTGAGCTGCTGCTCACCAGGGTGTGCTTGTGGCTCACACTTTGGCTGAGTGAGCACCCGCGCATCCTTCCGAGGCCCTGGGGAGCCAGGGGGATGCCCTGAAAGCAGGACCAGGGCTGGAGTCCTGCCTGGTTCAAAGAGCAGCTGGTGATGCAACTTCATTCAGCATATTAACACAGCTTTTTCCTCCTGAATATTGTTATTTGTCAGAATAGCAAACTTGGGCTCCATCATTGCAAAAATAAGGCTTTGATGCATTGTGTCTTTTTGCCAGATATTTAACAGTAATCCAAATAAATTACTTGGTTCAGAGGTTCACAGAACATGAGTCAAAACTCCTATTTAAGAGAAAAAATGTTCTTAGGATTTAATTTCTGCTATAATTCCTGAGCTGCCAAGCTAGGGTGTATCATTTTTAGGTATTTTAGAAACCTGATTTGGTTAAAAAAGCTGCAGCCATTGTCCTAAACAGCTGACAGGTTCCCACCAGCCCTCCCCGTGCCAGCTGGCTCATGTATTCACTGAGTATCTTGGCAAATGGTCAAATACAACACACATTTTAAGCAGCTGGATTAACCTAGAGATTCTTACCAGAACCTTTTCATCTGCTTTTCAGAGGCAGACCACTGCCATTTAATTATACTTTAATTGAATGAAAAAACAAGTCAATACCTAATTAATTTGAGTTAGAGAAGAATGGCAATGCAGAGCTCTGGATTCTGGAACACAGCATTTAAAGGACAGCCTTGCTAATTTTAGCTACATTTGGAATTTGTTTGTGACCCTTCCCTTCCCTTCCCTTCCCTTCCCTTCCCTTCCCTTCCCTTCCCTTCCCTTCCCTTCCCTTCCC